>NC_068937.1:114487419-114796124 GCF_016801865.2 Culex pipiens pallens
CTTTGTCAAAAAAGATTCACACAACAATGTTCCACCGAAAGTGACACGGCACGATCTAAAGCCAAATAACTTAACTAGCGACTTGCGACCGCAAATTGAGTCAAACTAGCGCGCAGATCGCCGCACATCCAAGCGGCTCAATCAAGGTAGCGGCGCTGCGTCACCGCGCATCAACGCCAACTCTATACGTGTGTCTCCATAACATTGTCACGTGGTTGGTCTCGCGGTCACCTTTTTTATCAGGGCTTGCTACGTTTTTCTCTCATTACATCAACGTGATTAGTCTGCCTGGAGCTGCACCACCTTCTGAGATATAATTGAACAAACATGCCAATCATGTGTCCATCAGTGCAACCCAGTAGGAACAACTCGTTCCGATCCACATATTTCTGTTCCAAAAACATAAAATAAGTTGGCAAAACTGTATTTCAAAACTCCACCCAAGCATTCCTCGCAACACTCACCGATCTGCCTGCAAGAGGAAGTTCTTGTCGTCGTACGAGTCCAGCTCGCACATCTCCAGCACGATGATACCATACAGCCGTTCCAGCAGCTTACGGACGTCCTCCTCGGTCACAGTGGGTCGTATCTTCGAGCCCGGTTTCAGCGTTTCCGGCTTGTCGTGACCGTTTTCCCCTTCCGGTCCCTCGGCCGAAGTTGCCGAAGGGCGCTTTTTCTGGATGGTTTTCATTTCCATCATGACGATGTTTTTGAGAAGGTGGTTTCGAGAAATCGCTGGATCACAGTAGCCCGCAGGTACCAACCAACGACGACCTACTTTGGAACGAACCAAAACAAGACTGCGGTTACTACGTCTAGATGGCGTCGTCGCACAGCACTGAACGTGGTGGTCGTCGTAGCAGGCACTGAAGTCGTCAGCTTGGTTGGGCGCAACATCTACGAGCAAGACTTACTCTTGTCTGATGCGATAATGAAAGAAGAAGACGATAAATAACTCAAACGAGAGGCTAAAGACGGAATGCAAACGCAATTCGTAGATACTTCAACCTTAACAAACCAATACGTAGAAGGCAAGAGAGATCGGCGAAATGGAAAATAATACTAAAGCAAATTTGTTTTTGGTATGAGATGTGCAGGAAGGTTAAAAAACGTAACTTTAGATCTGCCAATTTAAAACCAGGACCAACTTAGATCGTTTTGAACTGTTAGAGAAAGTTGAACAGTATTTCCAACCTGAATCTTAGTTTCCCAAACAAATTTCAACATTCAAAATCCACTCGTAAATCTTAACCAAAACCAATTTAAAAAAAATAATGCGGAACAATAAGTTTCTTATTCCAATATATTAAGCAGTTTTCAAAAGAACTTATGCCTATTTAAAAGTCTTTCAATTAATTTTCATATGTGTTTTAAAATAATTTTATGTTTATCATTCATTTTATGAAAAAAATAAAGAGGCAACATAAACATTTAAAAAGCTACTACAGTTCAACAAGGCACATCTACACAGTCAACTTCGCATCAGCTGAGAGTAAAAATTCATAAATCGCAGCTTATCAACACATGTAGTTCACACACTACGTATGGCGCACACACATGCAAACAAGTGAATCCCCGATACCGATAAGCATACGAGTGATCTCTCGACATTGCAATAATCGCAGTTCTGCAACATTGCCGTTGGTTGTATTTGTCGAATAAAATTAAAACAAACCGCAACAGCAAATAGTGCTTACCAAGACAAAACTAATTTAAAACTCCGATTCATCGTTCGTTTATTTCACCAACCATTTTGCCCACACGCCTCGGGTACATTCAAAATACTGCGCAAATGACAAAAATGCCAATTCGGGGAGGAGAATTCTACGTCTATCATTCTAACCGGATTTAGACAAACTTAACAGCCTAATAATGCAAACAAAAAGCCCAACCACACCTCACGCCTCAAAGTCCTGATCCTGGTCCAGATCGCCGTTGGCTTCGTTCCCCCGGTTGAACTGATCAAGATCGGTATCGTTCAATCGCTGCAGGAACGAGTTCAGCAGAAACTTGTTGATCTTGTCGTTCTGGGTGAATTCGCGCACCGTTGGCAGGTCAATGGGGGCTTCCGCGTCCTCCACGTGCTCAATACGATCCGCTGGGATCAGGTGACGATCTGGATCCGGTTCAACGTCCTCCATTGGGGCTGTTCCGTTCGGCTGTGCGGTCACATCCGGGTTCTGCTGCTGTTGGTGGGGTTCTAAGGCTTGCTGGTCATGTTGGTCCCCGTTGGGAATTCCGGATGGTTCGACCGATGGCATCTCTTTGGCACGAAACTGGAAGGCAAAGCGCACTGGAATTAATTCATAGAACTTGCAAAAATGCTAGGCGAAAAATTGATGACTCCAGGAACAAAATGCGTCCACACTGGAATGTTGTTTTTGTTGCTTTGTCTGGTGCGAGTTGAATGTGTTTTGACTGGTTTTAGTATGCTCTATATGAGTTTTAGAAGCCTGTCAGAATAAACTCACAAAGAGAACCGATTGAAGCTTTCAAAGAAACGAGAGAGCATGCGCAAAAGCAGGGATAGCGAGGGGTACTGATCGTACGATGAAAATGTCTCGCAATGGGCTACTCTAAAATAAATTACAATTTACGGTTTTACATATCTGAGATATAATTGGCATGAATCAAATTGACTACTTTTTTATTTTTTTGTGAAAACTGTTATGATATATCCCTATGACCCGTATGTATGACAGCCGAATTTCAAAATTTCCCTCTTAAAAACATATATTTGCGTTTGTACACCAACTGCAAAGTTTTCCGTGCATAAATGATCATAAAGATACATCAAAGTACACACGGAGAATACCACGAGATTTGAACACTTTGTTCACGATTTTGGGAATTCTTTTTTCTCCGTGCAGTCCGAATACATATTTCATCATTTATAATACTGAACCCGGAATATTTTACCAAAAACTTTAAAATACCTCATAAGAATTAAAAAAATAACTCGTTTGATTGGTTGTACATGCTTTTTGACAGTTTTTGAGATATATTTGCTAGTTTATTTCCTTTTAAACTATTTTTCACGAGATATTATATGAAAATAACTTTTAGTAGCTGTAATCGAGCGACAAAGTGTTTATTTGCCAACATCCGTCCAATGGAAGTAGCTACATATTTTCCCGGCCGTTTTGTATCTCTCATTGAAGATTGAAGAAAACGGTTTGAAGAAGAAGTTTTTGAAATAGATATAAACATCAGCGAATAGTTCTTGATTTTTTTTTAATCCAGAAGTTTTGAAGAAATATGCTAAGGTTGAAAATTTTGTTGGTTCAATATTACCTTATTTTTAGTTATCTAACCTAAAAAATGTGCAAACATTTTTTGACACAAAATCTGTCACTATTTCCTGATGAATATTACCATCATTTTTTTCTGTGTAGGCTGAGATATTAAGTAATGTTAAGCTTATATAGAAAAAAAGTATGTATGTAATTTGAAAACATGTTATGCAAACTGTTTTCTACAATCTTTTTGCTATAAAAATAAGTTAAACCTGAGTACTAATTTGGTGAAATATTTCGTGCTAAAAAAAAATTAATTTGGTTTAGAAGGAGCATTCAACTTTTTTTGAGGTAGTTTCTAAGAAAACAAGAAAAAATGAGAAAGGATTTGGAAACTATTGTTGGTGTACAGATATTGTCATACAAAATATTTTGAGTCTTTCGATGCATGTAAACACTGAAACGCCCAACGCATGTCAAACTTAACCTCCCAAAAAGTTGGAATGGTAATTTAAACTCGCTTTTTCTCGGGCATAACTCAATCAGTCGAGACGATTCTTTTTTTCCAGTGATTTGTAAGGATATTTAGATGATCCTAGAACTTTGTTCAAGTCAGAAATTTTTGCGATCGAAAACATCGTCCCAACTTTTTTGATAAACTTGCCTCCTTGAAATTTTGGACGATTGTTTTTACACGCGCAAAGGCTTGAACGTATTCTAGATCTCCATCTCTAAAATTTTGATCAAATCAAATTCTGCAAGGTTTTAGAATCATCTAGTCATCCTTACAAATCTCTATAAAAAAGAATCGAATTGAAAATATGTCAAGAAACAGTCGTAATATCAGACATGCCTAATTTTTGATCCTAAAGTACTCGCGAAATTTTTTAACCTTCCCTTGGTATTAAAAAAAATTACACATAAGGTATTGGGGTCCTTTTCGACCCCAAACTTTAAAAAATCGTCAAAAATCCAGTTTTTGATCAATTCCGGTTCTTTTGAACACAAATGAAAGCTTAGAACGTCCCCTTTCCGAAACCGACCTGGAAAACCGGATTTGGTCACTGTGGCCACCGGGAATCAGTTACAACCGAAAAGAACCTTTTTGAGACCTCAACTTTGACGATCTGTATCTCCGGCAAATTTCAATCAATCAGGATGCTCCGGGTTGCATTCGACAGGTATTTACCTGTACTTTGACCACAAACATTAATATCAGGGCCAGGTGACCTACCGGTTCCGGAAATCCGGAACATCCGAAAAGATCATGTTTTACTGTTTTTCACATATATGTAATACCAATACTCTCAAACAAACCATCCACATTAACGACCCCCGGGTCTTTTGTGGTCTCTATTGCAAGTTTCTGCTCGAACCTAGGAGTCCGAAGGCTCGAATGGGGAGAGCACCCAAACCTCTTTTACTCCAAGGAACCTTCCACCCCAGTGTTTGAACTGACGACCTTTGGATTGTGAGTCCAACCGCCGCCAGCGATTCCACCGGAGTAGGCTTGGTTTGGTGTGTTTTTTGTACTTATGGCATGGAGACGACTCCTACACCTGGATTGACTTAACGGCCTAACAACCAAGGCCGGGACCGACATTTTACTTCCTCATCCGATGGAAGGGTGGAGCAGATGGGAATCGAACCCAGAATCATCCGCTTACAAAGCGGACTGCGTAACCATTCGGCCACGCACTGCTCACGCACCAATACTCTCATGATAGTTGAAATTGATCCATAACACTTACTAAAAACACAATACTTGATTGCCAGAACCACTCTGGAGTATTAGTGGCCACTTCCGGGTAACCTGGAACCGGTTCCCGGGTATCCGATAAACGGCCAACTTGACTTTTTTGGTGAAAACCCATCATGTTGCACATCAAACTCCCTGAAATTGAAAGATATTTCCATCTTTGGTAATGCCGTTGTTCACTGACCCATTCTGACCAATTCTGGAGCCGGTTATCGGTGGCCCCTTGGGAACACTTCCGGAATATGAGAGAAACCCTATCATCCGACAAATCAAACTTAATGAAATTGAAAGATACGTCAATTCATGGTCATGCCGTTGTTCGCTGACCCATTCTGGCCATCGTGGAACCGGTTACCGGTGGCCCCTTGGGGACACTTCCGGAATATGAGAGAAATCCTATCATCCGACATATCAAACTTCATGTGGGGCGGTAAAATCCAATTTTGGCAGCTTTTCATACAACAATTTTCTTAGTATAGTCCAAAATTGATTTCACAAGAACGATTTTTCATTCCTCAAGGTGAATTAACTCACGTTTTTAGATTTAATCTTCTTATTTATGAAATCCAAAAATAAAGAAGCATTCAAATGAAAATTGTATGAGTGTCTTCCAAACAGAACATAATTTTCAAATTGTATGGAAATTTGTATGGACGAAACAATGATGCAATGATCACAGAGAAACTCCCATTTTGAAATTTTCATTCAAATTAATGAAAACAAAGTTAAAATCACATGAAATCAGATGGTTTCGTAGAGAAATGTTCACATATGAAAAATAAGCCGGTTTATTCCATGTTCAATTGTTCGTGACATGTTAAGTTTAATTTTGATCATCCCTTCACCAAGAACCCGAACCAGTTGCTATTCTAGAGAAGAGTCCTCTCCCCTTCTCCGTCTCTTCTTTCTCTCTCACTGGCTCTTTCACACACGTACACGTGGTTCAACAAAAGCGGCGGAACATCTGCTCTAACACAGAGGAATCTGAGTGAGTAGCTCTTCTACAGGGTATTTCCACTCATTTCTCACAACTTTTCAGACGCACACGTTGTATTCGAGGAAAATCTTGTATTGTTCAAGGGGGAAACTTTGGATTTTTTAAATCATTTGTTTGTAAACAATTTATCACTTTAGGAGATTTGAAACATAGTTGTTTTTATTGATTCCATAAATTCGGGTGTACACTCAAACCCCGATGGTTTGGCACCGACTGTTGTCAAACGAACGGGGCCACATTTTAGTTTGACACCCCTTTTACACGGATTTCACACACAACCAAAATTTGTTATGATAGTGTGCGTGAACGCCGTGTAAAAAGTGACAGTTCATCACTTTTTAGTTTGACTTTGGCCAACCAACGGGGTATAAACTGGGTGCTGAATAGTGGTTCGCAAAACGGCCTCAATTAGGAACTGTCAAAGTGGAACCAATTTATTGATCGCCAAAAGTAGAGAGTATTGTAATAGATCTTTTTTTTTTTTGCAAGAATAATAAAAGTGTGGATTTTAAGTTGAAGTCAAGAAATCTTAAGAAAGTTGAAGGCGGGATCGTAATTTTTTATAATTATGAATGAAAGTTGTTTATGGAGTCGATGCGGTTGTATCTATCCAGAAGCTGTCTTTGTTGCTTGATTCCGTTTGAAAACCTGGTTTAGTGAAAATCTTCTCTGTTTTTTGGATCAGCTACGCTAGAATTAGCGATGTTTTTTTTTCGCTAGACCAGGAAGAGCTCCAGGAATCAGCAAGGGAATTTATCTGCGACATCGCAAAATGAAACTCTCGTTCAGTTCTTCGTCACCCGTAAAAAAGAAAAATCTCTTCGAACCGATTGAAACGCGACAATTTTCCAGCAAAAAATGTCAAAAACTAGACAAAATAAAACACATACTACTGATTATAAAACAGCTCATTTGCCAGTAAGAAAAAAGTCATGCTTGTGCTTGAACAGCCTCCTATTTTGTAGATGTAAACAAAGTGGGATCATTCGAAAATCACGTTACGCATTCTCTCTATTCATCACCCAGGGTATAAATATAGAGTTTTTTTAATAGGTTCTATAAACACCTTATAGGACTTTTTCAAAACTACAAACTAAAAAAGTGTCAAACGAAAAAATGACCAACCACCAGGGGTTGAGTGTATTTAATTAATACTATTTATTAAATATAACTTTTTAGTTCAATGTAACTCCAAGTTACGGTACCTAGCAAATTATATACCAAAACAAGAAAGAGCATGAGAGTTGGATATGTTTTCTGTGTTTTTGATATCCTCCAGGTGAAGAACATTCCTGTGAGTTCCACTAGCTGGGTTGGTCTTTCAACTCTCTCTCTCTCTCTCTCTCTCTCTCTCTCTGCTGTTCGACAGTCATCCGAAACGGTTCGCCGGCGACGCGTGGCGTTGAAGAAGACACTCTCTTTCTTCCCGCAGTCAGTAGTGTTGGCGTGCCGGCTCGTTGGTCAGTTCCTCCGATGAACCGTGACTCGATGGATCGATAGGAAACGCGTTTTGCCGTGAATCAAACCCAAAAAGGGCTTGCCCTTTAGTGTAGTCTTTTGGAGTGGGCTTTTATTTGCTGTAATTGCAGTTAAATTGCTTTGTGTACGGTGTTAGAAGAAGATTCGCAACGAGTTTTGATTGAAAAGTGTTGCACGGTGATTGGTTTTCATTGATGGAAGCTCGTCGAGTGAGAAACGGAAACGTGTTTACGTTTTCAGGTTCGGTTGTCGCCTATTAACAGAATGACTGGTGGTGGCAAAAATGGCGAAAGTGACATTGGAATAAAAATGAGTTTTTCTAGGTTTTACAAAATGAAACCGTTTTCGTAAAATTTATCTTTATTGCTTTTTCCCCAAAAAGATTTCATATTTTTTTCCAAAAGACGTATTTGTGATCATCGCATCCACAACCACTTTTGCAGCAAGTAGCAAACGCTAAAGACATTCGTACACACATTTGCGTCATCTATTTTGCGCACAAAACGCAACAAGCACAAGCGCAAATTTCGGATGGCGTGAGTTCCAGAGTGTGAATCACTCCCCGCGCTTGATGGGCCGGGGGCGGAAAAGGGTGGGAAAATCTAGTGGATGTTTTGAAAAGGTCAATATTTTATGTGATATTATTTTGCTAGAGAATGTTAAAAGGCTTAGAGAATTTGTTTAAAAAAGTGATTTGCGATCACTCAGTTAAAGGGAATATATACATGGGTCATTCCATCTGAAGCGGAACAGCATTCGAAAATTACCATCTCCGATTCTGCTCAAAATTGGCAGAGCTGTTAAGACTATCAAAACATGCAAATTTCATAAAAATCTGACCAGCCCCTTAATTTTTGTACCTTACCAAAAAATCGACTTTTTGGCGATTTTTGAGCGAAACCCCTATCTTCGAACGGCGATAGCTCAGGAACCACAAATCTTAGAGGGTCGGTCTTAGACTCAAATTTGAAGGAAATTGGACGTAGAATCCATTTCCGTGATCAAAATTTTGATCAATTTATTTTGTCTACCTGTATTGCGCAATTGAAAACTTTAAATGACCCTATCTCAAAACAGCCCTATTTATTTTTCAAATTTGACCTCACCATCGTATTCCCCGGGCAATTTTACATAAGAATCACTTATCGACAGATAGGAATATGTTTCGTTCCAGAGATATCGATTTTTAAAGTTTTGAGTATTTGAGATTACCTACATCAGCTACACTCGCCGCATCTGCTAGAAGCACACAGTCGTGCTGATGAATAATTACTACCTGAGTGTTCTGGGAGATGAATTATTTTTATGATTTTATGTGATTTTGAAATAACTAATACAATCTATTTTTTGTTTATGGAATATTTATTGGATTATATTTAATGCACTGTTTTTTTCTGATCTCAGTGTCATTAAACCATATTAAGTAAAATTTGAACTTTTGTAGATTATTTGCAAATGCTACAGAGTTTAAATAAATAGTGCTGTTTTGGGATACGGTCATTTAAAGTTTTCAATTGCGCAATACGGGTAGACAAAATAAATTGATCAAAATTTTGATTACGGAAATGAATTCTACGTCCAATTTCCTTCAAATTTGAGTCTAAGACCGACCCTCTAAGATTTGTGATTCCTGAGCTATCGCCGTTCGAAGATAGGGGTTTCGCTCAAAAATCGCCAAAAAGTCATTTTTTTGGGAGGGTACAAAAATGGAGGGGGTGGTCCGATTTTGATGAAATTCGGGATTCTTGTATGTTTTGATAGTCTTAACAGTTCTGCCAATTTTGAGCAGAATCGGAGATGGTAATTTTCAAATTTGCATTTTTTTTCTTGCACACTTCAGGTGGAATGACCCACATGTAAATTGGAAAAAAAAGTTAAAGGTCGGTATGAGTACATACTAAATCTGTTTTCAGTGCATAATGATATACATTTTCTACCAATAACAAAATCGATTTGAAGACATTTGATTGTGTCATTGCCGATGTAAAGCTGTTTGAAGTTAGCAGTTTCAACAAACTTGCTACGATAACTCGACACTACCTTGACCACATCGACTCAAAATATTGGTGATAACTCGTTAAGCCATTCCCGTGTGCATTACTTTTTTTTCGTAGAAAAAAATATTTTAAAACAACTTTCAAAAATTCCCAAAGTATCTTTGATTTTTTAGAAAATTCAATTATTTTCTGTAGGCTATTATCCAAAATGTTCAAAATATTTAAAAAGTAAAAAATAACCAATTTCAATCAACATTGTTATATTATATTTAGAATGTTTACCACCAGTTCTGTTTTGTGAAATAAATAAATTTTACTTTAGATACATCATGCTGCCCCTGATTTTTGAGAAAATTACAGAAAAGTATTCTTTATTTTCCACAACGGGTGTTCAGTAAATGTAAGTTTGTATCAACCGAGCCTAACGTGATTCATAATTCTCGTGTAAAGTAAATTTACACATGTTCTGGATAGATTCGTATGCATTTATATATATACTTTTATCCCTATATTTAACTTTAAATGTCAGGCAATCAACTTATATAATATTGGATCGATTAATAAAATTTAAATCTTTTGTTTTTCACCTTCGTGATTCTTAGAAGTGAGACTATAATCATTTGTGAGAGCAATTTTTTATAAAGAAGTAGAAAAATCATAAAAAATCGTTTGTCAAAGATAAATCATGCGACCTTTTCAAAAAACCCACTAGTTTTCCACTGCCTGCCACTGTACCCCTCGCCCGCTTGTTAGAGATTGATTTTTCCTCTCGGACGATACTACGCTTTCAAGACCCGCCAACCAGAACCAGTCGTCACAGAGCCAGAGCCAGAGTCAGTGATAAGTCGAACCTTGCCGTGATCGGTCACGCTCTGGTTGAAATACTCCCCAGCAAAAAAGACAACCACGCCAGACCAAAGTAATTTTTCGACGGATTTTCTACCTTTCTTGAACACACATCAGAGAGATTCTCTTTTTGTTGTATTTATGTGTTTTTTTTTATTTATAGTCTGTTTGCGTAAATTCTTTTTGCAGTTTACTTTCCTAATCACTTGTACCTTCTAGCTGGTAGTAGGCCGCGCAAGTTAGGAAGAAGTTGTGGGACAGGCAGACAGTTGGCCGTGAAAAACGTTCACGCGCCAACTTGGACCGCGGGAGAACTTGGGAAAAGTGAACCTTACGGATCATTCGTGCGTGCGCGTTTCGCGAGTGAGGGTTGGTGAAAAACGTGCTGCCAACGTTATTTGGCCAATCAGGCACGAGTGGTGGCGGATCGTGTCGGTTGGGGTGGGCGATATAAAGTTGTATTTTATTGCAAAAGTGTGACCGGAAGATTTTGCGAGGGAAATAAGAAGAAAAAACTAAGGAAAAATATTCAACAGGTGGTGTGAAAATGGGAAACGAGGCGGAAAATCAGCTGACGGAGAAGGATGGTGGGGGTGGTGGTGCCGGCGATGCACCAGGGGACAAGGTCGTCCTGAAGCGCAAGATTACGCTGATCAACGGAATTACGATCATTGTTGGAACGATTATTGGATCCGGCATTTTTGTGTCACCGGCGGGAGTTTTCCTGTACACGAAGTGAGTATTGTGTGGGTACTTGGAAAGACTTTTTCTATCTTTTCAAACAGGGCTATGTGTTACGAAAAAAACCTATTTACATGGAACTTTTTAAATATTTATTTATCACTGTATTTATTCCGTAGTTTTTTTTGTGTGTATTTGAATGAAACTTTGTCAATGCATTTCTTATGTCAAAGATTTGTTTCATAAACAAATCTCATTTTTTTTGGGCTAGTCATACAAAAAGTATGTAAATGTAAAAATGTGTAGACTTTCTGATAGTTTTGGTATCTTCGGTTGTAGGCAAGTAATCATATTTTGTTAAAATAAAATTGCAACTAACGGGATTGAAACAGTAAGGACTGGCCAGAGAGTCGACTGTATCATGATATTTGGGCAACTATTGGTTGTACTTTCAATATATAAAATCTTAATTTCAGAAATTTTGTATTCGATTTTGTTTTTTCATCTTTTTATACCTTGCCTTTAATTTTAAATCTCTAAACTTGCTACGTTTGGACATTATAGAATGTTTGGCTTGAACAATAAAGAAGAACAAAATAAGAAAAAATAATCTCGATTTTTTGAGAATTTATCATGAGCCCGTACACAAAAATGTAAACAGCTAGCAAGTTGAAAAACGAGATATGATGATGTTAAAAAATATCATGGTAATTTAACATATGCGCCGAAAACAAATAAAAGAAACCTTATTCAAAATGTCAATTGCAATGAAATACCATTTGAAAAACTGAGTTTAACATGAGAGCAATTCTCTACCAAAACCGGAAATGGATTTTATTTGTATTTTTTTTTATTTGGCTCAAACTATATGGGGGCCTTCCCTATGACCAAATAAGCTATTTTATGTCATTGGTTCACCCATACAAGTCTCCATACAATTTTGGCTGCTGTCCATACAAAAATGGTATGTAAATATTTAAACATCTGTAACTTTTGAGTGAATTTGAAGTGAAAAGTCTTGGGCAAAGTTGTAGGTATTGTTGAGGACTTTTGAGAAAAAAATAGGTACACGGAAAAAAATGCAGTTTTTTTAATCAACTTTTTTTCCACTAAAACTCAATTTCCCAAAATACGTATTTTTTTTATTTTCGATATTTTTTGATATGTTTTAGGGGACAAAAATCCGCAATTTTTGAGCCATAGAAAAACATGGCCAAAAAATCTGCCGCCGAGTTATGATTTTTTTTAAATAGTGATTTTTGGAAAAAAAATCGAAGTTTCATGCAAAAACAAGTTTGACATTATTTTTTAATGCAAAATTGAATTTGCAATCGAAAAGTACTCTACAGATTTTTTGGTAAAGGGCTTCGTTTTCAATATATAGCCACCGAAAGTTTGATTTTAGCGAAATATTTGCAGTTTTTTAATTTTTAAAAATAGTGACCATGAGTGACCATTTCTAAAAATATTTTTTTTTTGAAAAGTTCAGAAAATTTGCTATAAAATTGTCCAAGAGACATTGAAGATTGGACCTCGGGTTGCTGAGATAGAGCCGCTTTAAGAAAAAGAAACACAAAAATTGAAGTTTTCTAAATCTCACCAAAACAACCCACCATTTTCTAATGACGATATCTCAGCAACTAATCGTTCGATTTTCAATGTTAAAACATGAAACATTCGTGAAATTTTCCGATCGTTTCGAAAAAACTATTTTGAAAATTTTTAAATGTTTTTAATAAACTTTCAGATTTTTTTATGCATATGAAAAATAACATAAATAGGTAAAATTCACAAAAGTTGGTTTTTGGCACTTTTATAAACAAAATAGTTAAAAAAGTGCTATGTTTAAAACCCGTTTATTTCAACTGATAATTTTGGGCACCTGAAAATGTTTGTGCATTTTTTTTTTTTTTTTAAATTTCCTTTCCACTCAAAACTTTGTTTTGCAGGTAAAAATTAAATTCTTTTTTTCTAAATATCTTCTCAAATTTCAATTAGTCCTATCGCCTTATCATCTTATCCGATGCAACATAACAATAGATCGGAACTAAGTTTCATGTCAGCGATAACATCAAATTTCAATTACCACCTTTTCTGCTCGATGGACACCGGAGCCCAGATAACATCGACAATATTTCCAAGAATCTTACCAGTTTTTAATCAAAACTGTCTAACCACGCAAGTCGGACAAACACTGTTTACGCTTTTCTTGCCCAACGTGCTGTGCAGCGTGTTTCGTTTTAAAGAATTTAATACGTACAACAATTGCAAGCCCACACGAAAGAATCCGTGTTCTTGGGCGAAACGGGGCTCAAAACGAAATAACTTGAAAATTTAATTCACTCTTTTTTCCCTCGTTTACTTCCTTCCTTCATTTCTTGGCTTTTGTACATGTTTTGCTCTTTTGACAAAAGGGCGATGCATGTAGCACAAAATTGCAGTGACAGTCCGATTTTATTTCTAAGACAGCTTTTTTTTATGGCTGTAAAAGATTTTACTTATTTTCGCAGAAATTTCAATTGTGTTCAGAGAGCATGAAATCGTCAATCTTTACCGATGTAATTTTGCCATACTCTGTGTGGTTTGGGGTCAGCCTCATCTGCGTTCTTACAGCAAGGTGTGAACACAAACTGGCTTATATAATGAACACAGATGCATCCAAAGGTAAGGTCAGGTATTTTAGACTGGATTCGCTCTTGGTTTAAAATTTACCACCCTGACCTTCCAATATCAACGTTCCCGAGACCGGTCAAAGTCAAAGTTTTTAATTATGTTACATTCCTCAACCTATACATCTTCAGCATTCCCAACTTAACCGTTTTCCACCTTCCACCCCCATCATCATTGCAGATCCGTCGGTTCCTCGCTGGTCATCTGGACGCTCAGCGGTATCCTGTCGACACTCGGAGCCCTTTGCTACGCCGAGCTGGGCACGTGCATCACCCGCTCCGGTGGTGACTACGCGTACCTACTTGTTGCATTCGGACCACTTGTTGGCTTCCTGCGGCTCTGGATGGCCCTGCTCATCATCCGACCGACGACGCAGGTCCGTATAAATATAGGATTCAGTATAATACTCTTACTACCGTGGCAATGTATCCCTTGGGGGAAAAGACACCGTCAGATGGGGCTGCTTTGCTTCTTGAGAACAAACTTGCACGCAACTAAAACTTTTATTGTACTAAACAAACGCCCAAAGTCAGGCAACTTCGTGCGACATCTGGTGGGAAAATCATTTCGTCCCCGTTCAACGGTTTAAAGCCCCACAAAAGATAACACTCCATGAAAGATAGCAAAATGTTTATTCATTCTACACTTGAGAATCAATTCAATTTACGAGCCTCCCACGCGCTGCAGGAAAAAAGGATTTACGTGTTTAGATGAAATGTGCTGCTTTTATACGAGACAGAACCTGAGAACCTGTTGCTGCTCCTTTTTTTACAGGAGCAAGAAAGTTGAAAAGATTTGCTTTTTCCTCCTATTTCTTTGTCTTCGTCGTCCATTGCTGGGTGACAGCCCACACAAAGAACGTTTCCAACTAGTGGTGACAGCCTTTCAATATGGTTCTGGAAGGCAGTGCTGCTCTTAGCATAGAGGTCAGGATGAGGAAGGCAGTATATAATACAAACTTACATTTTTCCTTGCATAAGTTGGAAGTTTCTCCAGATTTTCTGTAATTTTTCTGCAATTTTTTTCAATAAAAACATGATATTACAGTCATCCCACATGTTCGGAACACCCACAAATTCGGAACACTTTGATGATAATTTGTCAATAGCATGCCAAAACTAGCTTTTCTGTCGACCTTACTATTTTTAGAACCTTCATTTGGACATTATCTTGCTATTTCACTAGTAAAAGTAGTACTTTTTGAGCAAAAAACTTCATTCCAAGACTATTTTGTGCAGAGCAGCAAAACACTGCCTCCAAATGGCCTGTTTCATAATTGTGGGTTGTTATTGTGCCTCCCACAATTGTGGAACACCTGAATTTAACTGATATTTTCACAAAAAAAATTTAAAACCATGTATAAAACATCACTAAGCTTGAGTTTCATTTGTTTCAGTGTGTGAAGTCATTATTTGGTAATAAATATGTACTCCTAGAGAGATCCAAAGTTTGTTTACATTCGTAAGAAAAAAGTGTTCCGAATTTGTGGATTTCAAGGGTCAAAGTAATTCTTCAAAAACTTCATAAAAAAGTTAAAATTTGCAGATGTTCGATACAGCATTCGAAAGATCGCAAGAAAAGCTTTCAAATGAAGGTAATCATTTAGTTCAATTATCGATTTGCTATGATTTTTTGAACATTGGCCGATCTGGAAACCGTTCCGAATATGTGGGTTGACTGTACCAAGTTTATTACATTCTCTTTTCTTAGCAAAGAGTATCGCAAAATACTTAAGGCAAGATTATTATCATGCTACACCCAAAGTTAAAGAACGAGGGGATAATCCTCACGAAAAGAAACGTGAAGAAAGTGCTATTTTGCGAGAGTATAGTCCTCTCGCGTGTTCATTCGTTCATTGGTACCGGTATTTTTTTTATGGATGATCTTTTTGACATTAAATCACAGTGCTGCTGCAAATGAATGATGAAATGTTCTCACCACTGCAACGTTTATTTTAATTATCTTCAATTAGACGTTACATTTTTGAGTATTTTTAATGAATTTCAGGACCACACATCGGAATTTAGGATTTTGTTTTTCATGAATTCTAGTAAAATGGTACTGTGTGCGGATTGAGAGGATAAATCCCGAAATTACCGAGAGTACTTTACTTATGGGTTCATCTTCAAAAAAAGTTCATCTATCAAAAAAAAAATTAACATTACCGAGACTCGAACCCAAGACCTTCGGCATATTGAACCGTGCCTTTGCCGTATGGGCCATCATGGTTCGGTGACTAAGTGGCGGTCATTTGTCCATATAAGCCACTCAATAGGATGAACTGTTCCAATGAACGAATGAACACGCGAGAGGACTATACTCTCGCAAAATAGCACTTTCCTCACGTTTCTTTTCGTGAGGATTATCCCATCGTTCTTTAATTTTGGGTGTAGAAAACTAAACGCTGTTTGCATAAGACTTCAAAAATGAGGTTTGTTGTTTCTCTTTCTTTCATAAGCTTTATTTCAGCAACCAGAGGTCCAATTTTTAATGTCTCTTGGGCAATTTTATTTGAAATTTTCGCAACTGTTCAAAAAAAAAATTTTTTGGAATAGAAACCTTTGAATAAAAATAGAAAAACTTAAAATTATATCCATTTCCGGTTTTGATGGTGAATTGCTCGTCAGTGAAGTTAATGCCAAACACAACCCACCAATTAATTACGACTTTGGAGCATAATATCCCTCTAACAAATAGCAAAACGAACCTTTTCCATCTCTAGTGACAAAATCTGACCCAAATGACAGCGGCGGACATGAAACCCAAAGACGTGGAAAACAAATCCTAGCCGCGACACCCAAAGGGTCTGCCCAAGCAGCGCGTATAATTAATTATTCAACGATTGCGCGATGGGATTCAGCAAAAGGACACACACCAACCAGCCAGATACAGCAGACGACATTTTATGTGCCTCCAGGCCAGCTTCCATCGTCTTTGATGATGGTTCTGCCAAAGCTTCTACATTATGTTGATTTAGCGTGAACTTCTTGGCTTCTCCGCCGCCGAGAAGAGTCGTTGTCGCGTGAAGCTGCTCAAACGAGCCGTAGCGCTGGTGGGACTGAATTTCTTGCGACGTAAGCGACATTAAGCTTTAAAAATCGTCGACGTGCCACCCTAGCAACGATGCTTTGAAATGAGCTTAGTTATTCAAGTATCAAGCTGGAAAAACGTCACTTTCGTCACTATTTAAAACTAAGCAAACAGAGGTCAGAAAATGGACATAGCAACGGGCAATAAAAGCTCTTATGAACGCATACTGGTGCTGACGTAAACCGGAACTTTTGCTGGATGTTGATAGGGTAACCACACATAGGACAGGGATAATTGCTAATCAGAGCAAAACGGAAGCAGAAGCTACCGGGACAAAGGCGCAATCAGAAGTGACAAATTTTATTAGCAATCCTTGCTTGACGCAGTAGAAAAGGTCCAATCATAGAGGAAAGGTTATAATATTGTGAATTTCAGTCAAAACTGATTCGATTTCGCCTGAAATTATGCAATTCTGTAACCTCTTCAAAATTCATTTTTTTAACAAAATCCCTCCATGTGGGTTAGGTTAAATCTCTTCCCAGCAACCCAGTGAAAGCCACGTGTCCGGGTGGTGGGCGTAGGTGCATAAGCCGTTACGACATGGGACCCGCATTTCTGGGAAATGGACTCAGAAATCGACTGGCTGGGACCGAGAAGTAAAACGAGTGTATCAGATTACGATTCCGTTTCAAGCTCATCATACCTAACCAAATGGAAAGACACAGAGCTTGTTGCATGGTCGGAATTGTGGGTGGTGGAGATAATACCGCAGGCTTAAAAAGAGGTCATATGAACATCAGAAGCTTAATTGGCGTTTGCCAGTTGGCTTATGAGGAATTTTGCTCATTACAAACCATATTCTTAAAAAAATACATCGTTGCATTTGTTGAAGTGAAGCAAAAAATACAAATTTCTTTTATTAAGACCTTTTGAAATTTTACTCCAGGAATTTCAAGAGAATGAAAGAGAAGTCTTCCAGTGAAAAGGTTATGGTTACGGTCATAATACTTGTTACGTGAAACATTTATACACTCACGATAAATAAGTGAAACGAACATTCAACTTGGGCTTACCACGCTACTGCAGTGACAACTGTCGTTTACCCGGTACAAAAATGCACCCATTTTTGCTTGTAGGGCCGACATCATCTCGACTCGATGTCAAGCAAGCTAATCGGTTCTGCATGTTTCAAACACGAACTTGCATCTAAAATCCATCAACGATGAATCCACTTCCAGGAAAATTACCCAAAAACCTCATTATTCATCTCTATTACACTAATAGCCAATCTAGAGCCTCTTTTACGAACCCGGCCAAAACCACAACGCCTAATTGTATCCCCATCTGCGTCCGGAGCATCAAATTCTCCGCTGGGCGGAAAGGTATCCGATGAAGCACCGGCACGTGACCTCAGCCAATAAAGCGGGAGAGAGGACCCCGCCAACCCGGAACGGGACGCGTGCGACGCAATTTGATACACTCAAAATAATGTTCACCACGATGCTGCATGAAAATTCCGGTGACAGCCAATTTTTGGTCCAAAACCTCGTTTCACATGAGTCATGCAACTATTACCATGCATTCATGTCAACTCTGCTTGGTTTTCACGCAGCTAACACTCACACAACTGAATGTCACGTGAAATCCATGCCTGAAAATTCGGAGGCGTGGCTTACGGTCAGCTGGTTTTGTGTTTGCATGACAATCTTGCAACACCCGCATGGAAACCAGTATGGAAAAAATCCATACACCTTTTCATGCAGCATTGTGGTGAAAAATTAGTCGAGGTTGCATGAAATTCCTGTCTGCAAATTTTGTTGAGCTCGATTACCGGGACTTAGCCGATTTCAATTCAGTTGATTTTTAGTTGTTTGGACGAGCGGATGTGGCAGACAGTCCGTTGTCGCTTTTTTTTGCTGGACTAATCGGAGTAAGATTGATAAATAAACTGAAATCAATTAATCTTGGTGCTGTAGTTGTCGTGTTTTGCTGGTAAGTTTAAAAAGTTCTTAAAAATGTGGCTCAAAAGTAATGAACAATTTGTTTCTATACTTTATTTTCAGGTGAACGAGAAACCAGATTAGATGAGCCAGGAGGCCAAAGGATTTCGAGGGATCTGCAAGGAAAATGAATTTTGGAGTGAGTCTGGGAGGACCTCGGGGAGGACTATTAAAACGAGGCCAGCCCGGAAACTTCCAGCGTGCGCAAATGAGCGGAAGTGGCAGATAAGTGCGAGAGGATTGATCATAAAACTGTGTGTGTATAATTAGTGTGCTGGTTATAAAATTGTGAATCATATGTGTGTGTTCTTTAGTTGTATTAAGTGATAATAAAAACGTTTTATATTTGCGACTACAAACTAAAACTCTTTTAATTATTCTTACCATGAAGTAGTAATGCATCGATCGCATTGAAAGCCAATAATAGGCATGTGAATTCCACAATACATTATTGTAAATATTGCATGAGGCGTCAGGCAAATCTGACGTGAAATTCATGCAAACTTGACATGATGTGACAGTGAAAAGCCATCAAGATTCTGTGTGCTGGTGTTGATCATCTACCGGACGTTCATGTCAATGTTGCATGAAATACTGTATGGAAAATAATCACATATATTTTCATGCAACATTGTGGTGAACAGTTTTTTGAGTGTACTTTTGCTGATCGCCCCCAATCAAACCGTTTTCCGCATGACGGGTTCATTCCGCTTCGAATTCCGCTTCGAAAATTGCTTCGAAATTTTCTAAACGGAATCTCCGGTTGGACTCCGTTTAGATTCCGTTTGAGCCATTTTGGTACATTAGCGACACCTGCTGGTGTACGGCCGAACTTCAGTGACACTTCGCCGCGTTTCGCCGAAGCGGTTTTTCTTGCATAGTGTGAGTGTGGTCTGCTGAAGCAAACGTCAAACGTGCGTCAAAGTGTGCGCTAGAAAATTTCGCGATCGCAGCAGTCGAAGCCCACGCGGAAGAAATCCTCTTCCAATGGATAATTTTTGAGGTTTGAACTTGCTTTCAAGTGGAGGAATATTATTAATAAATATTAACATTATTTTTGCTTTTGCAGAACCAAGCCAATCCAGCCAGGAGGGAAGTCTCAACGAACTTTTGCAGCACATTCTATCGTTGCTGTCGCACGGCAAGCAAAATGAATTCGGCCTCGCCAACTCGACGTACACGCGCTTTGTTCAGCAGGTGTGCCGGGACTTTCCGCGGGAACATGCACCGGTGGTGCTAACGCCACTGCTCTACCCAATGGAATCGGAAGTTTCGGCCGAATCGCTGCTGCGGTCGTCCGCAATGGACACTGCCTGCTGCTGGAGAACCACGAAAAGAAGCTCAACGAGGCGGACGGAGCGGGAAAGTTCAAGCGCGAGCGGAGTTCGGAAAGTTCAAGGTCCCGAAGAAGGCCCAATTCGATCTGGTCATCCTAGTGGAGCTGCACGGGTTTAGTGATGGCAAGGGATCCGGAGTGTCGACCGGTGCCGCCTAGAATGACGTTGTAGGCCGCCCCGAGGGATAGTTTTTTTTTTGTTAAACTGGAAACAAACATCAAAAATAAAGGGGCTTGGGGTTGGATCGCGTTTTATTTAACGACAAATAAATAAAAAATAGTTTTAAAATAATAAAAACCACTTGTTGAAGCAACCTTTCTGGTTGAATTCGAATCTAATTTGAACTCAACCTATAGACAAAAAAGAAAACCAGAAAGAAAATAAGAAAAAGAAGAAGCTGTCAAAGCCCACCTGTCCATTCCGTTTCGATTCCGTTTAAATTCCGCTTGAACCGATTTGCGGCGAAAACTCAAACGGAACCGGTTGTTGCGTTTGAAACGGAATACGTTTTAGAATCTAAAACGAACACTGTTTAGAATTCGAATCGAACTTTTTTCGCTCAAGCGGAATTCTAAACGGAATTCAAACGGAACGCGCTGAGTGGGCCCCCGTTTGAAAGGCAATGTCCCACTCAGCACGTTCCGTTTGAATTCCGTTTAGAATTCCGCTTGACCGAAAAAAGTTCGATTCGAATTCTAAACAGTGTTCGTTTTAGATTCTAAAACGCATTCCGTTTCAAACGCAACAACCGGTTCCGTTTGAGTTTTCGCCGCAAATCGGTTTAAGTGGAATTCAAACGGAATCGAAACGGAATGGACGGGTTAGTTTTGACAGCTACTTCTTCTTATTCTTGTTTTTACTTTTTGATTTTCTTTTTTGTTTTGGTTGAATCCAAAATTAATTTGAATTCAACCAGAGAGGTTGATTAAACTATTTTTTTCTTATTTTGATCGAATTTTATTCATTATTATTAAAATTTCTCGCTAATTGAAACGCCTAACACGAACCCAACCCCCCAGCCCTCTTATTTTTTATTATTCTTTTAAAATAAACATAAACCACTGACAGGACAGTCTGTATTCCTCGGTGCAATCCGTAACGACGTCATTGTTGGTGGCCCCGGTCAACTATCGGATCCCTTGCCACTGACGTCGTGCTACTCCATTAGGTTGACGATCTGGGTCGGGCTCGGTAGACCAAACTGGCTGTACTGCATCAGGAACTTGATGAAGGAAGCTGCCTGCTGGAAGCATTGTGGACCGGCGGTTGCACCACCCGGTTGTACGTCTGGTACCTCCCACGACGCAGGTTAGCGTGTTCTTGTCGTGAGCGTGAGGAAGGGCGGCCACTTCGGTTGCTTCCGACGTGTTGTCGCCACTTTCTATCAAGCTCATGTCGGCAGCAGACGCGGTGGTGCGAGGACGATCCTGGTGATGCTCGAACTTTACACCCGTCACACAGGCCGTCGACGTCGACGTGGACGCCACCGCCGTGCTCTTAATCTGCCCCAGCGATGAAATTCCGCGATGCCTTATTTGCCATGGAGGATGGTGTGGGCTTTGTTGAGTGTGGTCACGCACGCTGTGCTGGCTGAGGCGGGCCTGTGTCAGGCTGGAATTTTCACGAAGTAGCTGCTTGAGCAGATGCAGCAGGGACAGACGGGTAACCGGAACCGCAGTCTTGCGAGCGTTGATGGTGGTTTAGAAGCCGCCTTCCGCCCGTCCCCCAGCACAACCTGCCGGAAACACTTGATCGCCACCTCGATCCACAGCGAGGACTTCTGGGACGTGTCGAAAAGGGAAGCTCCCGCCATGTTTGCAACGCTTCCAACGCCTCGGAGATGAAACGATCCTTGCTGTTGCGACAAACCCCGATTGAGGTCCTTTGTGGCCGAACTTCTGTTCGTGTGCGGGAAAAACTTGAAAAAATCGAAATAAACTGTTACTGTTATTTCATATATTATTATAACGAGCTTAACTCACCAGTCCGATTAATTCCACGGCAAATATGTTTTTCCGTTAAAACACGAGGCGCGAAAGAAAACAGGAACGAACAAGTTTTCCAACTTGTTTTTTCCTAACACTTTGACGTTTGATTGCCAAAAATCAACAAGAAAACCGCTTCGGCGAAACTCGGCGAAATGTCATCGAGGTTCCACCATACACCAGAAGGTGTCGCCCTTGTGCAAAAATTGCTCAAACGGAATCGAAGCGGAACCCAATCAGACAATCTGTTTAGAAAATTTCGAAGCAATTTTCGAAGCGGAATTCGAAGCGGAATGAACCCGTCTAGCGGAAAGCGGTTTGATTGGGGTCAAGGGGAACCGTACACTCAAAAAACTGTTCACCACAAAGTTGCATGAAAATATATGTGGTTTTTTTCCATTTAGTTATTCATGCAACCTTGACGTGAACTCCCGGTGGCAAACTAATACATGCGCACGGCCCTTGATGGCTGTTCACTTTTGCATCATGTCAAGCTTGCATGAATTTCCCGTGAAAATAGCCTGATGCTTCAGGCAACACTTACATGATGTCGTTGTGGAAAGCACATGCTCCTAGGTTCATTGTATTCATTGATTTTTCAATCTACAGTACTTTTTCAAAAGTTCGTAATGTCAAATATTCAAAAAACTGACATTAAGAACTTTTGGAAAAGTACTCTAAATTAATTGGACTTTTTGGATGAGGGATTAAGATACTTTTTGTTAAAAAAGCAAGGCCAATTTTTGCTTGTATTTTTATTTTTCAACACAAATTCTTAATTAACAGCTTAACAGCACTCACACCCACTAAGAATTTTGGCTCGAGCCTCGACTCGATTCAGGCTCGATCTCGAGACTCGAGCCAAAATTCTCAGTGGGCAATGGCACACGTCACATCAAAATTCAACATTTGGCTAGAACACAAATTCACAAAAAAAAACTATCACGTTCGGCCTTACATGGTCTTCAGTCACAGGCACGCAAGACGCGTCATAATCGATACCGTAGTTCGTTGAGAGTCTTTCGGCAACAGTCAGTATCGTTACACAAGGATTTTCCATCGATTTACTGCTCGCCTCCTGCAAAACACGAACGCATTGATAATTAGCTTATTTTTTTATTTAAATTGAAAAGCAATCCTCACCATTGAAGTGTCCAAAAAATCCGCTTCAAAATCAGAGTCCGCGATCCAAACACGAAGTCACCGCGACGAGCATCAAAAGCAAACTGACGATCCTTAGCAGCGCCAACCTGAACTAAAAATTTTCAGACAGGAAATTCATGCAACCTCCCAACCAACCTCACTGTGCACTTACACCAACAAACTTTTCACCTCAATGTTGCATGAAAAGGTTGATGGATTTTTTCCATACCAGTTTTCATGCAGCAGTGACATGAACTTCATGCAAATAAAAAATCAGCTGACTCCAGGCCACGCCTCCAATTTTTCAGGCATGAATTTCACGCAGCATCTGATTGTGTGAGTGTAGGCTGCGTGAAAATCATGCAGTCTTGACATGATTGCACTGTGACAGTTGCATGAGTCATGTAAAACGTTGTTATGGGCCAAAAATTGGCTGCCACCTGAATTTTCATGCGACAATGTGGTGAAAGGTTTTTTGAGTGTAATGTTGCGTAACGTTGGAGTTTTGAGTTTTGCACGCAAGTCTATCGAAAAACGTGAGCATTATGTTGACAGTTCTCCCAGTTAGTTTAATTTTGACATTTTTTTTTGATGCGATTCAAAGCTACACCAAATTACAGCAAAGTCAGTCGAAAACAAATTCCAATCAAGTCACCGCAATAAGAGCGATGGCGCTGCTGGCTGTTTGACGGTCGTCACCCAATCGAAGCAATCCTATTTTGGGGGCCATTTTTCCGTTACGCAAAGCATATACTCTCACTTGTAGACCGTAAATATCCTCCCGACCGCGGTGGAGGCGCGACACAGAGAGTCCATACGCACGCCAATGACGATGTTCTTCACGGAAAACGTCAACAACTGTGGCTGCTTGGATGGGCGGAATTTGCTTTGGCGCAAAAATGATTGACATCTTTCAGTGAGAGCATCCTTGGCGCTTTATTTTAGCACCTTTGGCCTTTCTGATATGGATGAAAACTATGGTTGCACCTTTTTTGTGACCAACTTTAACGAACAGTTTTCTGACAGCTTTTTTTGAGGAGCAGGAATGATACTTAAAATTAAAGAACTTTTTGATTAACTTTTATAATGGATCAATATATGGCATTTAACCCTACACCAAACAAAGGAAACTCAAAGAAAAGTTCACACAAAAAGACAAACATCAGCAGGGAAACTCATGCGTAAAGAAAGGCAACCAAAGTCGGGATTGTGTGTGTGTACAAACATAGACTTTTGTTACATTTATTTATATTTATACATTAAATTTAAGAGGCAGTATTTGTAAATATTGCTCGGTTTGTTCTAGAGGTCGTATCGAGGTGCTCCGATTTGGATGTTTAGCGTTTGTTTGTCTATACATGAGATGAACTCATGCCAAATATGAGCCCTCTACGACAAAGGGAAGTGGGGTAAAACGGGCTTTGAAGTTTGAGGTCGAAAAAACTTTAAAAAAATCTTAAAATTGCTCGCATTTCCGTAAAACTTCATCAATTCCAACTCTCTTAGATGCATTCGAAAGGTCTTTTGAAGCACTTCAGAATGAGCTATAGACATCCAGGATTGGTTTGACTTTTTCTCTTAGCTTTTGCAAATTACTGTCAAAAATTGATTTTTTTGAAACCTTAATATCATTTTGCAACAGCCTCCAACACCCATACTCCCATAGGTCAAAAGATAGGTAATTTCATGGACCATAAGCCTACGGTATTAACTTTTTGGCCAATCGCAGTTTTTCTCATAGTTTTTTTGATTTTTTAAGAACAAACATTTTGCAACGTTAGTTTTTGCCCTGTAGGCCAAGAAGACGGCACTTTTTGGTCTCAATTTTGTCATATTCGGAATCCTCGGACAATTTCACGTAAGTTAGAAGTATTGGAGTTGTTAATTTGAGTGGAAAAATTGCCATTTAGAATGAATTAAAATATTTTTAACAATTTGTTGGATTAGGGGTAAAACAGATTTTCGCCTACTTGATACAGCATTTCACGTATTAATCATAGGGTAAATAAGATCTATTTCTTTTTTCAAAAATGTTTTATTTAATTATTTTTTAAATTAAAATTACAACTCCAATACTTCTAATTTTGTGAAGGCACTTAAACTCGCTCTTAACGTAGTTTCACATTCATTCTGTGGGCACGTTTAAAAATATTTTGAACTTTTATGGAATTCCAATGTACATCACCGCATTGCCGAGATATCGATGCCAACATTTCAAAAAGCATCATGTACAAACCATGCGTTTTGAGAAAAACGCATTTGAATGTTGAGCATCCATTTTCAATTACCATTTTTATATAAAAGCAAAATAAGATGTTCTAATGATAACAAACGATGAAAAACGTTGCTTTTGTTGATACTTGATCATTAATATCCAATAAAAAATTATTTCCGTAATTTTATTTGAGAAAAACAAACATAACTTCTTTTGAAATCACCAACGTCGATATCACCCTGCTGTCACTGAGGGGGGCGCTTTGTTATGATTCGTTTTTCTTCGCCGAATGTACATGGCACTTTTTTCATGTTGCTTTTTTTCGTCACGAGGTTTATGTAGCCTTTTGTTTGACAGGTTGACAGGGCTATATAAAAAGGGACTGCTGATGGCAGAGATTTTGTTTATGTTACTTTATTTAAAATCATGATTAAACAGACTTTACTGAAGTAACTTTTGCTCATTTTTGGTGGAGAGATAGCTTATTAGAAGTACTTTCAGCATATACAATAACCCAGAAAGTGTCAAAATGTACATGATGCCTTTTGAAATGTTACCGTCGATATAGCTATTTGAAGTTAGCAGTTTCAAAAAACGAATGCCACGATATCCCAACACTGCCTTGGCCAAATTAATTAAAAATTTTGGTGTAAACTCGTTAAACCGGCCCGAACGCGCGGACGAAGGCCAATTTCCCAAAAAACTTATTTAAAAAAAGATATAAATATTTGTGTGTTTTTCACATAAAAAATCGTAAGTTTTTGAGTTCAATTAGTTGGGTGGTGACGCGCGGTCAATTATGTGGCATTGTGTGTGAAAAGAAAAGAATTTTATTTCGTGTTTCATCCTGGTTGGCTTGCCCACAAGCAGAAGAAAATCAGTTCAATTAGTTGGGTGGTGACGCGCGGTCAATTATGTGGCATTGTGTGTGAAAAGAAAAGAATTTTATTTCGTGTTTCATCCTGTTTGGCTTGCCCACAAGCAGAAGAAAATCAGTTCAATTAGTTGGGTGGTGACGCGCGGTCAATTATGTGGCATTGTGTGTGAAAAGAAAAGAATTTTATTTCGTGTTTCATCCTGGTTGGCTTGCCCACAAGTAGAAAAAAATCAGTTCAATTAGTTGGGTGGTGATGCGCGGTCAATTATGTGGCATTGTGTGTGAAAAGAAAAGAATTTTATTTCGTGTTTCATCCTGGTTGGCTTGCCCACAAGTAGAAGAAAATCAGTTCAATTAGTTGGGTGGTGACGCGCGGTCAATTATGTGGCATTGTGTGTGAAAAGAAAAGAATTTTATTTCGTGTTTCATCCTGGTTGGCTTGCCCACAAGTAGAAAAAAATCAGTTCAATTAGTTGGGTGGTGATGCGCGGTCAATTATGTGGCATTGTGTGTGAAAAGAAAAGAATTTTATTTCGTGTTTCATCCTGGTTGGCTTGCCCACAAGCAGAAGAAAATCAGTTCAATTAGTTGGGTGGTGATGCGCGGTCAATTATGTGGCATTGTGTGTGAAAAGAAAAGAATTTTATTTCGTGTTTCATCCTGGTTGGCTTGCCCACAAGTAGAAAAAAATCAGTTCAATTAGTTGGGTGGTGATGCGCGGTCAATTATGTGGCATTGTGTGTGAAAAGAAAAGAATTTTATTTCGTGTTTCATCCTGGTTGGCTTGCCCACAAGTAGAAGAAAATCAGTTCAATTAGTTGGGTGGTGATGCGCGGTCAATTATGTGGCATTGTGTGTGAAAAGAAAAGAATTTTATTTCGTGTTTCATCCTGGTTGGCTTGCCCACAAGTAGAAAAAAATCAGTTCAATTAGTTGGGTGGTGACGCGCGGTCAATTATGTGGCATTGTGTGTGAAAAGAAAAGAATTTTATTTCGTGTTTCATCCTGGTTGGCTTGCCCACAAGTAGAAAAAAATCAGTTCAATTAGTTGGGTGGTGATGCGCGGTCAATTATGTGGCATTGTGTGTGAAAAGAAAAGAATTTTATTTCGTGTTTCATCCTGGTTGGCTTGCTCAAGTCCTTCCTACATCATCGTTGATCGGGAGGCACGACGTCGTGTGAATTGTTGCATTAAAATAAGTTTAAGTATTACTGTAAATGTCTGTAAAAAAGTCCTTCCTATATCATCAATGTCGTCTGGGTAATCGTGATGAAAAATTACATTTATTCAGTATTTAAATACCTGTGCGCGAGTGTTTTGGTGTGCTAATTAGAAAGACCTTCCCATAGCATCGTTGCTCGGAAGGCTCGCCGACGGGTTTGTTATGAAAGTCCTCCCCATAGCATCGTAGCTCGGGAGGCATCGAAAAGCCAATACCTTATCCTACTAACCAACAAAAAAAAAATAATCACGTGATGCTTGAAGGAGATGCTGTGGATTCAACGGTCTCAAGCGGTATCAACAAGTATATAGCGAAAAACTATGTGCTTGATGAGTCTGCAACTTCAACTATCGGACTAACATTCCTCCCTTTTGTTGAACTGCAGGCTTCTTGGGAGGGCGCCGGTATTGACTAATAAAGTCGGGGTCTTCAGGGGTTAAACAGTGAACGGATGGTTAGCTCCCACTGATCATTTTTGATTCATTGTTTAACTTCAGCTGATCTGTCAATAACGGAGTAGCAGCTCATTGGCAGTCAACCATGCTCATGCTCATGCTCATGCTCAAATCGTAAGTTTTTGATTTTTGTATTTAAAAAAAAAGCAAAATTTCAAAATCGGGCTTCGTCATGCACACGGGATATGTCTTGCAAGTCTTCACCTAAAACTTCAGCCAGTTTGGTCCATCCCATCAACTCGGTGTTCAGAGAAAAACGCTCACAAAGTTTGACAGTCCGCTTTGCGCATGGCAAAATTTTGAGCGTAAATCGACTCTTACTCAGTTTATTTATGAAATATCTTCATGAAACATTCAGGAGCGATTGGAAATCATCTTTTAAGTGGATTTAATATTTTTTTCTGAAATGTGATTTTTTTTTATTTTCTGCATGTATTTAACCCTCTTAAAGGAATCCATGAACGAAAAACCAAACCAATGAATTAACCTTGAGGCTGATTCCAGTGACTGTAAAAATGCAGGGATCGAGTCTCTCTAAACGCACTTTTTTAAACAATTGATTGTAAGAATAGTATGACGATAAATTTAACGTCGAATGTGTAAGGGTTTTGTAGTTGATAAGTTTATCAAACAATTCATGTAAAAACTTTTTTTTTATTGCTGTTGTTGTTTATTTTATTAACGCGACTTTACCAATGACCGAGCCACGTAGCCCAGTGGTAACGCTTCCGCCTCGTAAGCGGTAGATCGGGGTTCAAATCCCGGCTCGGACCAACACAACTGGCGATCTTTTCCCTTCTGGAATCGATTGCTTAGTAAAGGGAAGGTAGTGTATCGTCACAAACTGGACCTTATCACGACACCTTAGGGAGGCGACCTATGGAATGTTAACATTAACCTTAACATGTTAACTTTATGTTGAGAATGAAACTGCCACTGAATCCGCTTTGTAAATGCCGGCCCCGATACTCTTCAAGGGTGTTCCCCTCAGGAACTGGAAAAGATTTACTTTTTTTACGACTTTTACCATTTTTTTTTTGAATGAATTTTAAATGTTTTCTATACATATTGCCAGTTTCTTTCAAAGGTACACGCCGCGCGGCATTTCAGAATATGCCATAGACATTGTTGCCAGCGATTTTCTGCACTTTTGGTGCAATATAAAACATTCCTGCCAACAATGCATGGCGATACGAAGAAGAAGAAGATCAACAAAAACAAAATGCGCAGTATGGGATTTGACAGCACGCATTTGCCGAAAGTGCGGCGCGTCGTTTCGAGGCTGGTTTGCCGCGTGTCTGTCTCGGGAATACGCGCAATATCAAAACAAAGAAAATAGATCTCGTGGAGGTTTTTTGCAGCACTTTTTAGAAAAAAAATATGTAAGGCAGTTGCAAATATTTTTCAAATTAGTGTTTTGATTAATGTTGTTGTTTTTTTTTGCAACCTTCTTTGTCTCATTGATAAATAAATTGAAAATCAGCAGATTTTTTTCTATCTTCTTTCTTTCCTAGAAAATTCTTGGTATAAAACTAAAAAAAAAATTGTATTGCTCTTTATTATCTGATTCAAAATTATGAGTTTTTTTTTTTTCTTTTTTTTATTTTTTATATGTTTTTTTTTATTTTTTCCTTTTATTTCATTTCTTTGTCTGCTGCGCCCTTTTAGGCCCTCAACGGGTGCGAGCCCTGTTTTTCAGCTTTGTCAGACTTTTTTCGGAGTTACTGGATGTTACTGTCGGAAGGAGGTTCTCTTCCCCTGAGGACACCTTGAGTGATTTTGCTTGTTCGCGAGTTCAACCACCCCCTTTTGGCCCTTCATACGACAGTAATTTGAAGATGCTCCCTTTAAGTCTGGGCCACTGTAATTCTAGGCAACCGCTACATAGGTCATCCTTGTGGCCCTGTTGAATTTAGATTTTTTTCAGTGCTTTGTATTAAACATTTTATTAAAAGTTTAATGTTCAGCCATTCTTATAAATATTCAATGTCTATCATTTGAAATTCTGGAAAAGCCGGGGATAAGTTGGAAATTTGGAAATGGGATTTGAGTGGCCACTCTGGATAACGGATTTCATACCTTTGACTCATCATTTCAAGGCTTTTTCACCACACAACTCGGTTGTGTTCATCTCTCATTAGTTTGGCAGGAAAAGGATTTGAGATATTTATCACTCGATAAAAGGTAAAATTACGGTAACTTGTAGAGGATGTCAGAAAACACCCCACTTGTTCACATAAATATTTTGTTGTGTCTGCCCTAGGAATTTTTCTATAATTTGGTATATTTTGAGAAATTGATCTGTATTTCGAAATACCTTGTCATGTTCCTGCCATTCAAGAAGTTACTCAGCGCCAAATGCCTCCCCCGAGGGAGAACCAACAAAAGGAATGTTTTCCATCGACTCGAAACGGAAAAATAAAAATACGCGGACCTTGCATGCACCGGCTGTCTAGCAAGAGGTGGTGGAATCGGCTGATTGGAACTCCTCTCCAGTACACACTCCACTCGATGCTGGCCTGGAACCATTTCAATCAATCAATCCCAACTCGTTAAGTCAACATCGGTCGGATGCGAACTGGGAATATAGGAGTGTTGTTCTCGTTTTGTGGGCTGTGGAAAATGGTCTTGGTCGCACAATGGAGAAGCTGGAAATGGAACACACTTTTGACCTTTGCAGAAAAAATATTGAATATCCTCATTTTTATATTGATTCTTCAATATATCAAGAAAACTGAACAAATATAGCAAACTAAAAACATATTGCCAACGTATGATTCGTCTACCTCTACAATTTACTGGGTACGGTTGCTACTCCCACTTGGGAATGCCACACCCACCCACGCCATTTCCGGTCCTCAAGTGCACTTCTTTTTTATGCGCAAATAAGTGGAGTAGGCATTGCCGCAACTGCGAAATAACAACCCGGCAGAAAAGCCGGAAAAATATAGAACGGTGATTACTGTACAGCTAAACACTGTTAGCTTGGCACTTTGCATGCCTGTTGCAAGTTTAATGCATTTTTTACAAGTTTAAAACTGAGCAAACTTAATGAGAACTTTAGGTTTTGGATTTTTCCTGGCAAACTGGCGGGCATAAAAAGCTGATTCCGAAGTTGATTACCACTACACTGCGGAATGTTATGTATTTGTGTACAAAACAGTGCAACAGTAAGGTAACCATCGTGTTGAACCACCTGTTGAGTATCTCGTCAGTGCATATTTCTTTTTTCATGGATAGAATCTAATAAAAGGTTAGTTCCTAAATATCCTAGAAAACTCCTTCTTTGCCTTCCACCCCCATTCAAAATTGGCTCGTCAAATCAGGGGGGGGGGGGCAAAATGTCATTGGAAAAAGACGTGCAAATTGACCGGGAGGATGGCAACCCTATACTAGAGCGTCCAATTTCCCGTCCCGGGAAAAAAATATTTCCCATTTCCCGGGAAATTTGTAAATTTCCCGGGAATTCCCGAAATACAAGCAGAAGTATACATTTTCCTACCTTTTTGGCACAAAAAAACAATACACTGTTCATATTGAACTAATCAGCTTGTCTGTACACTCAACCCCCGGTGGTTGGTCACTTTTTCGTTTGACACTTTTTTAGTTTGTACCCCGTTGGTTGGTCAAAGTCAAACTAAAAAGTGACGAACTGTCACTTTTTACACGGCGCTCACGCATACTATCAAAACAAACGTTTGGTAGTGTGTGTGAACTCCGTGTAAAAGGGGTGTCAAACTAAAAAGTGACCCCGTTCGTTTGACAACAGTTGGTGTCAAACCATCGGGGTTTGAGTGTAAAATGAAATTGTCAAGGTTTAATTCAGATAATATTTATTTCTGAAGCAGCCACTAGGAATATTGTTTGCTTATATGTTGAACAACAAAAATTACGCTGTTAGGGAATAAATATAAATTATTTTATTTGTACAACCTTTTAAACGTTTTTTTTTTTTTTGTAATATCATTTGAAAATAAGATATTTACATCTGCCGGCCAACATTGAGATTTGAGGATGAAAATTGAACTGATAAACTGTTAAATATGAAAAATTTCGTTTAATTTCAACCACTTTTAAATGCTCAAAATTATTTTATTCCAATGAATTTATTAGGCTGAAAACCGTATATAACTAAAATCAAATTATAAAACCATGAAAAACCTTTAAAAAACAACTTCGTATCATATGAAATTTACCCAAAGAATGCAACTATATTTAAAAAAACTCGCTCCAATTATTTGAAAACTATGAGTTGTGATTTCATGAAATAGTGTTTCAAGTTAAGAAGCGCTAGGAATAAGATTTTTAAGTTAAATTCAATGATTATTTATTTATTCACAAGTTGAAAATACTTGTTCTGAGATAAATTATTTGTCATGGCAAACAAAATTTCTGCGTGATTTTTTTTTCATTATAACTTGACAAATTTAAAAGCAATTTTATGGTTGTGGAGCATAGATTTTCATTTCAACAAAAATACTTATATTTTTTTTCTTATATTAGGGACAATTTGAAAGACGGCATACAAATTAGAAAGTTTATATATTTTCTCAAAGTTGCATGATTTTTGACAAGCAGTCAAGCCATTCATTGATCCTCACACTCATTTTGACCATTAAAGTTGCTGTTCTATACAATTTTGTTGCAAAAGATTTATCAGAAACAGGATCAGAATAACTTTCGTTAAATTTCAAATTTCCCGGGAATTCCCGGGATTTCCCGGGAAATTTGTTGAAAATTTCCCGTTTCCCGGGAATTTTGTAACCTCGGGAAATTGGCCGCTCTACCCTATTCCGACCTAAGCAAACTGACAACAGTCGACATTAGCACGGTTGTCAAATGAGAGCCCACAACAAAAGCACTAACTGTCAAATGGTAGCCCATAACAAATCATTGTTTGGGTTTTTGATTTTCAAATTTCCCGCAATTCAAACGATAAATATCTGAAAAACTAACTTAATCCACCTATGTGGTTGAAGCCTTCCTCACTCATTACCATCAATGGCTGTACACAAATTCATCTATTTTTTAGATCTGGATTAAAAAAGAACATAAATATCACTTAAGTGGCCATATCTCGAGACAGGGTTGCCAGATCTTCAATGATTTGAACTCGTTGGAAAGGTCTTTTGATAACCTAACCAACAATGGGTCGGATTAGGGACCTACATAGGGAAATGAAATGTTCCGAGAGAAATTTCAAACTCCCAAAGTCATTCAAATTTAAGGTTGGAAAACTTGTGGGTTTTCTTTGGTGCTGGCACGTTTCTTGTACCGAACAAGCACAAACATAACAAAAACTACCAGATTATTATAAACAACAGTTTTACAATGCTTGTGATTGTTAAAAATCTCGTTTTTTTGGCCAAAATTATTTTAAATTGACTCCAACCTTGTTCTTGCATAGTCTTGTTGCTCGATTGGAACCCCGATTTGACAGTTCGATTGGAACCCTGAGAGTGACATTTCGCCTCTCCATATAGGCTCTCTAGGTCGGATGGTGGATCCAGACATAGTTTACATACATTTAAGTGAGATCCGGCTTCAAAAAAGTACATAAATATCACTTAAGTGGCCATATCTCGAGACAGGGTTGCCAGATCTTCTATGTTTTGAACTCGATGGAAAGGTCTTTTGATAACCTAACCAACGATGGATCGGATGGTGGATCCGGACATAGTTTACATACATTTCAGTGAGACCCGACTTCCAAAAAGTACATCAATATCACTTCAGTGGCCATATCTCGAGACAGGGTTGCCAGATCTTCAATGATTTGAACTCGTTGGAAAGGTCTTTTGATAACCTAACCAACAATGGGTCGGATGGTGGATCCAGACATAGTTTACATACATTTAAGTGAGATCCGGCTTCAAAAAAGTACATAAATATCACTTAAGTGGCCATATCTCGAGACAGGGTTGCCAGATCTTCTATGTTTTGAACTCGATGGAAAGGTCTTTTGATAACCTAACCAACGATGGATCGGATGGTGGATCCGGACATAGTTTACATACATTTCAGTGAGACCCGACTTCCAAAAAGTACATCAATATCACTTCAGTGGCCATATCTCGAGACAGGGTTGCCAGATCTTCAATGATTTGAACTCGTTGGAAAGGTCTTTTGATAACCTAACCAACAATGGGTCGGATGGTGGATCCAGACATAGTTTACATACATTTAAGTGAGATCCGGCTTCAAAAAAGTACATAAATATCACTTAAGTGGCCATATCTCGAGACAGGGTTGCCAGATCTTCAATGTTTTGGTCTCGTTGGAAAGGTCTTTTGATAACCTAACCATCGATGGGTCGGATATTGGATCCGGACATAGTTTACATACATTTTAGTGAGATCCGGATATATATGAAAACACATTTTTATACATAACTTTTGAACTACTTATTGAAACTTCAATCTGTATAAAACTCGATCTATGGGACCCTAAACCAAGTCGAATGCAACAAGTTCGGGTTAAATCGGTTCAGCCAGTGCCGAGAAACATGAGCTAGTTTGTTGGTCACATACATACATACACACACACATACACACAGACATTTGTTCAGTTTTCGATTCTGAGTCGATATGTATACATGAAGGTGGGTCTACGATGTTTTTATACAAAGTTCATTTTTAGAGCAGGATTATAGCCTTACCTCAGTGAGGAAGGCAAAACACGTGAATTGTGTTGCTGATGGTAAATTCTATCATATCCTTGGAGATTCCATCCCAATATTGGCTGAAAATTCATATCGAAAAAAGTGATTTTTCTGTTTACCTTTTTTTGCTTTTTTTCTTTGGGTCGATCAAACAGTGCACCCGTACACTAAGGATCGGCATTACACATTTTTCAGCTTGGTTTTACACATTTGCATGGTACTTTTGAGTTTAACCAGGAAAACACACTTCGTGTTACCAAAGTAATATGTATAATACTGATTCTTAGTGTTTGATATCTGAACTTCCAAGATGGTGGCTTCTTCGCTACCCCCTGAAATTGACTGACCCAATTTGGGTACTAAAGCCCTATGTAAATTTTTATGTACAACGGTAAAAAACACGATTTAAAACCATTTCTGATCACTTTTTTCATTTTAACGCAAAATTTTTTTTTGACAAGACAACATTTTTTCGGTGGATCAACTATGGTCCCCTTGGAACGAGCTGTCAAGTAGGAGCTTTTCTGTCAAGAAGGACTGCGAGGTTAATTTTTCTAAATTGATTTAAAAATCAATTTTAAACTCTTTGTGGTCGTACAAAGGGTAATTTTACTCAGAAAAATAAGCTTTATCGCTGTAAACAATAATATCAGCAATCTGAGCTTCATTTTAGGACCCAATAGTTAAAAATACCTTTTAGCAGTTTAATTTACTTAAAATCACGAAACACGGAATTTATCGATTGGAAGTTCATCTTTTTCAAATATACCCAACGTTTCACGCGTTGTGCAATCACACACCCTCTCTTCTCACACCAACGCATTTTGCGGTGAAAATCAATCAATCGGCGCCGGCAGCGGTGGCTCCGGCCGCTGAATCTGTGTTGTTGAAATTCAATTCAATTTAAACTTATCATATTATGCATGCAACCGCCCGCCAACAGCAAATAAAACAAATTACCGATGCAAGTTCGAACGGCGGCGACGCCAAGAACCGCCACTTGTTGCTCACACTCACTTAGAAGTGTAAACAAATTATAAATTCTCGTTTTACCCGGCGAACGCGAGGTAACAGAGTAATTGGTCCTGGTTAGTAACTTGTGCCAAGTATTTACCAAGTTAAGTAAACAAACTGATCAATAATGTCGCCCACGCGTGCCTTCCGTACGCACAACAATCCCGCAAGACACACCCACTTCCCGCTTCGGAGATTGGAACACACGTGGTCAAGGGTGTTTTAATTAGTAACAATTGATTAATTGACTCTGATGTTAACTTTTTGCTGTGGCTGGTCTTTCAAACATTTGAGCAGCATCTGATTGGAGTTTTGTTTGCAGACAATTTATTTATGTAGGGGAGTTTGGGGTAATATGGACAGTGGGGGTAATTTGGACACCCCTTTAAAAATCACGTTTTCTTCGGATATAAAGTAAAAACGGCAATTTAAGTAATAAGGCTAGTACTAGTAATGGCCTAGGAGTATGGACAAACCAAAAAAGTTGGAATAGGTTAAGTAGTTTTGGTATAATATGTAAAAGTTTCCAAAGGCCGGTTGGCACTGCCTTAAATTCTAATATTTGGAGGTTGGGAAATAAGGTTTTGCAGGAGTTATATGGCAGAAAAGTGGACAATTTTTGTTGAAGGGGGTTGCTTGGACGATGCCTGAGATATGTACGTATAAAAATTGTGCATTTTATCCATTTTTATCATCAAAAATTGCAATTTATGATAGAATATGCTATGGGGGTAATTTGGACATGACTTGTGGGCAGACATGCATCTGCTCTAACTCCTCTTTTAGAAGAACTTGTTTGGCATTTCACGTAAAAGATACCCAGCATGTTGTGCCAGTGATCAAAATACGCTAATTACGCTTGTCTTTTAGGCTCCCGAAGACCCTGAGAGATTATTTTGAAACCCCACCGAGATATAGGTTAAGAACTCTTAATTGCACTCAAAGAGCTTTTAAGAAGTTCTTCTTGAGAGCTTAAGAGAACATTTACATGAACATATAGCTAAAATCGGGGTTTCCAATGAACCAATGTTTTCTACACATTATTCAAGCCAAAATCAAGAGATTTTTACCTAGCAACAAGCATAACATTGCTTTAAACGAAAATGCCATCTATAACAAGCTGAGTGCCGTTAAAAAGAGCTCATAGTGCCGATGCATGTCTGCTTGTGGGGTAATTTGGACATACCTGAAAGTCTACCTGTCAGACAAAAAAAAGTAAAAAGCTGGTTTACAATAATATTGAAATTTGAAGGGCTACAGAATGTAAAATTTAAAAATTGATATTTTCAAGTTAATAAGTTCTATATAAAGATTGATTTATATAAATCTTAACGATACCTTAATCACTAAAAACTATACTTGTGCCTAATCCAGAATCAATGTTTAAATCATTTCAGTATTAATGATTAAATTATGTATACTTCACTGAACTATTTGTTATCTTCCTATTGAATAATAGTTCTAGCACAAAATCATTATTCAAACCTTTGATAAAATATTGTGAGCAAACACTTCAAAATATAATGCAATTGAAGGATAAAAACATGCTCAAAAAATCAAATGTTAAACTTATTCTTCAACATGTGTCCAAATTACCCCACAAAAGGTGTCCATATTACCCCACAAAGTATGTCCATATTACCCCACAAGGCATGTCCAAATTACCCCATAAGGCATGTCCAAATTACCCCATAGGGGTGTTCATATTACCCCCACACAAAAATGTGGGGGTAATTTGGACACCTTTTGATTATTGCGATAAAAATTGGTTTTTCATCAAAACTTATCGAAATGAATGACATTTTTCCATCAAATATGGTCTCTATTATCCTCTGGTGTCATCCACATTCCTTTAAAATATCCATACAGCCCGTGGCAGAGCAATTTCCTTAGGGTGTCCAAATTACCCCACACTCCCCTATGCTTAAAAAACTTTGTGGGACTGGAAAAAATATAGTTCAGGTATCTCAAATGAGTCAAATGCGAGTTACCATATCAATATTATAACTACTCTAAATACTGGCTCTTCTGATAGAACATGCTGCTGCTGCACAAAGATCTTTGGCAAAGATCATTTTTCAACATTTGTAGTTTAAACGTTAAAGCAGCCAGGCCTACTGCGTAAAGTTTACCACAGAAATGATTCGTTGAAGTGAGTTGAGCTTGAGCACGGAGTGTTCAAGCAACAACACAAATCTGAATCTACCAGGGAGGGAGACCGTACTCGTTGAGAGCATCATGTTTTAAGAAGTTTTTGTACTCCGGGACCCTGTGGGATGGGATTACAACTCTCTCTGTTCTAAACGTAATAAAAAAAACCCCTTTCCCTTCTCTTCCCTCAGGCCATCGTCGCGCTCACGTTCGCGCAGTACGCCGTGAAGCCATTCTTCCCGGAGTGTGACCCGCCGGACAATGCCGCCCGGCTGTTGGCCGCCGTCTGTCTGTGCTTCCTGACCGCCATCAACTGCATCTCGACCAAGTGGGCCATGAAAATCCAGGACGTGTTCACGCTGGCCAAGCTAACGGCCCTGATCAGCATCATATTGGCAGGGGTTTGGTTCTTGTCCACCGAGGAGACGGAAAACTTTGACAACGCCTGGGAGGGCGATTACGGACTGTCCAATTTGGCCTATGCGTTCTATTCCGGACTGTTTGCCTTTGGCGGGTGGAACTATTTGAACTTTGTCACCGAGGAGCTTGAGAATCCCTACAAGTTAGAGCTCTAATAGCTATCTTCAATAATTTTACTAATTTCCATCATAATTTATTCAGGAACCTCCCGCGTGCCATCTGGATCGCTATGCCCATGGTCACCGGCATCTACGTGCTCGTCAACTTGGCTTACTTTGCCGTCGTTTCCCGCCAGGACATGCTCACTTCGATTGCGGTCGCCGTTAGCTTCGGAAACCGGATGTTCGGCGCCGTTGCTTGGCTCATACCGATTTTCGTAGCGCTCAGTTGCTTCGGTGGCGTCAACGGAATTCTGTTCACCTCGGCGCGGCTGTTCTCGACCGGCGCGCAGGAGGGACACCTGCCGGCGTGGTTCTCGCTGGTGCACGTCAACCGACAGACGCCTATTCCGGCGTTGATATTTACCGTATGTTTTGAGCTAAACAATTCGAAAATTATTTAAACCAGCAACAAATCTTTGTTTTAGTGCGCAACCTCGATCCTCACGCTGTTCTCCGCCGACGTGGTTGCTTTGATCAACTATTTCAGCCAGATTTTGTGGCTCTCGGTTGCAGCCTGCATCGCCGGCCTGCTATGGTTGCGAGTAACAAAGTGAGTTTCAAAGCTATTAAAACTTTAAAACTATTGAAAAACATGTTTCGTCCCCGCCAGACCCAACATGCCCCGCCCCATCCGGGTGAACCTGGCCCTGCCCATCATCTTCCTGACCTGCTGCCTGGTGCTGGTGCTACTTCCCTCGTTCTCCGAGCCGCTGAACCTGATCATCGGCGTCGGCATCACGCTGACCGGCGTACCCGTGTACTACGTGTGCGTCGTGCGGAGCAAGGACAAACGCAAGCGAAACTACCTGATGGCCAAAATCGAGCGCGGTTGCCAGATCCTGTTCAACGCGGCGTTCGTCGACTGTCACCACGACCGGAAGGACGACCGGGAAATGTCCGACATGCAGACGAGCATCGTGGACGAAAAGAACGTGTACAACTAAAGGAGCTGGTTATCTCTCTCTATGTCTTTTTTCTGATTATTTGATTTCTTTACAGTAAGTTTTCATACGAAAGCGAGGTTAAACAAAGTTCGCTAGCATTTATAGAAATATTGTTCGCATTTTGAGCTAAGAACCGAATACATTTAGTTAGGCGTTGATATAGTGATGATTTTCTCTTAGCATAGCTGTTAGTGTTACTTTTGGACATTTATATTTTACTGCTGAAGCAAGTTTTTGGAAAAGAAACGCGCAAAGTGCACGAGATTGATTGGCAGCATTATTTGCATGAGAAAATAACTTTACTGTCTACTTATATACAAACAGGAATATATTGATGTAAGATCTGATCAAGAACAAAATATACACACAGTTTACAGCTAAAGTAATACTTTATAAGTGTACACAATCTACATTTACAAGACAAATCGATGTACTTAATAAAATGCCAAATAAAAAATATCGTCTCAGTCTTTATCTGAATCCAAAAAACGTATCACACCCAATTATCCAAAGCCCTCAGAAAAAATAACTTCAGATACCGTAATCTGGGGTGAATCGGGACTACAGTCTGAATAGGGACAGCAGTTTTTAGAGCACTTAAAGCTTTTAAATTTGGAAATGAATGTACACATTTTGTTGGTCTGTTCTCACCGAAACCAACCAGAAAAATCAAAATATTGTGCTCCAACATGGTTAAAACTGCTGTCCCAATTCGCCCCATGTGTCGCGATTGACCCCAGTTAACGGTAATCGAAACCCGAAACCGAAATTTTGTTCTCTTGTTATAGGTTGTTTAGCTTAAATACAGTCGACTCTCTGGCTGTCGATCTTCTCGATATCTATAATTCTCCATCTATCGATGAATTCTTCAGCCCTTTCAATCTGCATACTTCAATTATCTTCATTCCTCGATATTTTCCCTTGCTTGAAAGATCTCTTCCTCGACGGTCCCTTGGATTCTGTTTGCTTTAAAAATCTCTTCCGGTTGTCAATAATTTCACTTTCTCATGGCTTGCATAGACATTTTTCTTGGCGAAACGAAGCTTTGAAGGGTGTTTGACATTAGTTAGTTTTTTGTTTGATGGACGTTGCCATGATTCTCTCCCATAGCTGGCTATCAAGAAAAAAATCGAGTCTATATTTTGCATCGTTCTGTAAACTGATGATTCTCTTCCTCGATGGTCCCTTGGATATTGACAACTAGAGAGTCGACTGTATAACCTCAAAAATGCTCTTAAGGACCGACTTCTTGTTGCAAAAATTAGCATGCTTTAAAAATAATTAAATTCGATTTGAGCATGAACAAGGTTGACTGCCAATGAGCTGCTACTCCGTTCACCGACAGTTCTCGGGCATAACACAACTAATCAAGACGATTCTTTTTTTTCAGTGATTTGTTAGGATGTCTAGATGATCCTAAAACTTTGCAAAACTCAATTTGATCAAATCTGTATTTTTTGCGATAAGAAACAGCGTTCAAACTTTTTTTTAGCGTGTAAAAATAAGTTCGCTAAAAAATCCACGTTGTTTTAAAAAAAGGTGGCACGATGTTTATGGTCCCAAAAATACAGATTTGTTCAAATCAAGTTTTGACAAATTTTAGGATCATCTGGACATTCTTACAAATCACTGGAAACAGGAATCGTCCCGATTGGTTGAGTTATGCCTGAGAACCAGCGAGTTGAAGTTACCGTTCCAACTTTGTTGGGAGGCTTGAACGTCCGTGTAAGTTGGACATGCGTTGGGCGTTCCAGTGTTAGAAAATGCGCCATGCTACGCCGAACTAAATTCCCAAAACGCTAGCATCCCTTCATCCTCAAAAATTCCATTTTGTACCTCACCTCACCTCAGAACTCAAAATAATATTTTTTTCGGAACTATTTTTTAAAACACTATTCTACAAATTCTCCGGGCTAGTATACCAGTGAAAAATTTAAAGCCTAATTATGGAAAAAAATATGTTATAATAAGATTCTACATAGTTTCTGGCTTCTAAAACCAACTCTGGAGCAACATTTGAAAAGGGCGCATAATTAGCATATTTAGCAAACCCCGCATTGGTAGAAGGTAGCTGGAAAGGCAAGCTATTGTTAGCAATAATAGTTTTGTGAAAAAATTATAGTTGTTTCGGAATTGTCGAAATAGTTCCAACTGTCAAAATGCCTATCCGCCCTTTGCTCGTGTTGCTCCAGAACTATTACAAACTGACAATCTGGAACAACACGAGAAAAGGGCGGATAAGTATTTTGACAGTTTGAACTATTTTGCTTATTCCTTCGGCTTCAGGAAACATTTTCACAAAACCCGAAGTATAAAACAATAGCTGGGTCCCGCAACACTTCGGGGTTTGCTAAATAGTTACCGTAATCTGGGGTGAATCGGGACTACAGTCTGAATAGGGACAGCAGTTTTTAGAGCACTTAAAGCTTTTAAATTTGGAAATGGATGTACACATTTTATTGGCCTGAGTCTGTTCTAACCGAAACCAACCAGAAAAATCAAAATATTGTGCTCCAACATAGTTAAAACTGCTGTCCCAATTCGCCCCATGTGTCCCGATTGACCCCAGTTTACGGTACTCATTGTCTTGGAATTTTCAAAATATGTGCAGCTGTTAAAATGCTTATGCGCCCTTTTCAAATGTTGCTCCAGCAATGATTTATAAACTCAATATATGATGAAAGCGAAGTATTAACTGCACTGCCCACCATTGAAAAAACGGCTAATATCCACTTTTGCCAAAAACGAGATGTTTGCACTAGGTGATAGAGGATGTTCCAACGCATCTTCTGGAACTTGAATTTCACTGAAATAGTGTTTAGACTTGGCTGGCGATGCGAAAAACCAAACGGCTAATATGCCACTTTTATGGGAAATTGCCTTGACGGAGATTTTGTGACAAACACTAAAACGCGTTTTTCTCGGAATACTTGATTTGGCATAATAGCCGAATTTTCAATTGGGTCCTAAAATGAAGCTTAGATTGGTGATATTATTGTTTACAGCGATAAAGCTTATTTTTCTGAGTACAATGACCCTTTGTACGACCACAAAGAGTTGAAAATGGATTTTTAAATCAATTTTGAAAAATTAACCGCGCGGTCCTTCTTGACAGAAAAGCTCCTACTTGACAGCTCGTTCCAAGGGGACCATAGTAGATCCATCGAAAAAATGTTGTCTTGTCAAAAAAAAATTTTGCGTTAAAATGAAAAAAAAGTGATCAGAAATGGTTTTTAATCGTGTTTTTTACCGTTGCACATAAAAATTGACATAGGGCTTTAGTACCCAATTGGGTCCTAAAATGAAGCATAGATTGCTGATATTATTGTTTACAGCGATAAAGCTTATTTTTCTGAGTACAATGACCTCGACAATGACCCTTTGTACGACCACAAAGAGTTTAAAATGGATTTTTAAATCAATTTTGAAAAATTAACCTCGCGGTCCATCTTGACAGAAAAGCTCCTACTTGACAGCTCGTTTCAAGGGGACCATAGTTGATCCATCGAAAAAATGTTGTCTAGTCAAAAAAAAAATTTTGCATTAAAATGAAAAATAGTGATCAGAAATGGTTTTTAATCGTGTTTTTTACCGTTGTACATAAAAATTGACATAGGGCTTTAGTACCCAATTATGGGCAGAATAAACCGAAAAAGCATGCTTTCGAACACCTCAACCCGAAAAAATACACCTGAAAACCGCCTCCGGAAACACGGAATATCTCCGGTGGTCAGGAACCAGCCGACGCATGCCTCGGCTATTTTACACGTTCAATCTAAATGGCTTGTGTTGGAAACTATTAAATTTTCTTGTGAATCATTAATAAGTCGAGGTGATCACAAATTTTAACTCTTAATTTTGAAATATAAAAAATAAAAACATATTACATATTATTAAATATGTAAATGTTTTTAAAACAGAGCTTAAATTTTGAGTTATACACGCTTGGTTTTTGTTTAAATTAGTTTTGCGTGTTGAAAATTTATCAAATTTATTTTGTTTACAGCGGCACGCTAACCTGTCAAAATTCTTGGCGTTTGTAAACAGAATGCTTTTTTAGAAGTTTGCATTTCCAAATCGCGTCCAGGTTTAATAAATCAGAATTCGGCTGATATTTGAGTGAATATAGTGTTAAAAAGTGGTTTGATCAAACGCCAACAACTCCACCATGTCGATAGAAATCGAATCTGCCGAGTAAGTGTTTGCTTCATGCCACAATCGACTAGTTCTTCCAACAATCGATTTTCTTCCCCCCGTCACAGCGTAATCCGTCTGATCCAGCAGTACCTGAAGGAGTCGAACCTGCACAAAACGCTGCAAACCCTGCAGGAGGAGACCGGCGTTTCGCTCAACACCGTCGACAGCGTGGAGGGCTTCGTGTCGGACATCCACAACGGCCACTGGGACACGGTGCTGAAGGCGATCCAGTCGCTGAAGCTGCCGGACAAGAAGCTGATCGATTTGTACGAGCAGGTGGTGCTGGAGTTGATCGAGTTGCGCGAGCTGGGTGCGGCCCGGTCGTTGCTGCGCCAAACCGATCCGATGATTATGCTGAAGCAGCAGGAAGCCGAGCGTTACATTCATCTTGAGAACATGCTTCAGAGGGCGTATTTTGACCCGCGCGAGGCTTATCCGGAGGGAGGAAGCAAGGAGAAGCGACGGGCGGCGATTGCCACTGCGTTGGCGGGGGAAGTTTCGGTGGTTCCTTCGTCGAGGTTGTTGGCCTTGCTTGGGCAGGCACTCAAGTGGCAGCAGCACCAGGGATTGTTGCCCCCCGGAACGACGATCGATTTGTTCCGTGGTAAAGCGGCCATTCGTGACCAGGAAGACGAGAGTTTTCCCACGCAGTTGGCGCGACAGATCAAGTTTGGGCAGAAAAGTCACGTCGAGTGCGCGCATTTCTCGCCGGATGGTCAGTACCTGGTTACGGGCAGCGTCGACGGATTTATCGAGGTTTGGAATTTCACCACCGGTAAAATCCGTAAGGATTTAAAGTATCAGGCGCAGGACAACTTTATGATGATGGAACAGGCCGTGCTGGCGATGTCGTTTTCACGTGACTCGGAAATGTTGGCCACCGGAGCGCAGGATGGGCAAATCAAAGTTTGGAAGCTGCTTACCGGTCAATGTCTACGGCGGTTTGAAAAGGCTCACAGCAAGGGTGTCACCTGTCTGCAGTTCTCTCGGGACAACAGTCAAATTTTAACCGCCTCGTTCGATCACCTGATTCGTCTGTACGGCCTTAAATCCGGTAAAATGTTGAAAGAGTTCCGCGGTCACACGTCCTTCGTCAACGAAGCTGTCTTCTCTCCGGATGGTCACAACGTGCTGAGCGCATCCTCGGACGGTTCCGTCAAAATCTGGTCCCTCAAAACAACCGAATGCGTGTCAACGTTCAAAGCTCTCGGCAGCGACCTGGCCGTCAACTCGGTCCTGATGCTCCCTAAGAACCCGGAACACTTTGTAGTCTGCAACCGGTCCAACACGGTCGTCATCATGAACATGCAGGGCCAAATCGTGCGTTCGTTCTCGTCCGGTAAGCGCGAGGGAGGTTCGTTCATCTGCGCTACGATTTCACCCCGCGGGGAGTTTATCTACTGTGCCGGCGAAGATCTGGTGTTGTACTGCTTCTCCGTTACGTCCGGCAAGCTCGAGCGAACGTTGAACGTGCACGAAAAGGACGTCATCGGGCTGACGCATCACCCGCACCAGAATCTGCTCGCCACGTACAGCGAGGATGGGCTGCTGAAGATGTGGAAGCCGTAAGGGGATAGAATTAAGGTTAAGAATTATAATTACATGCTATGTGTAGGAATGACGTGTGAAATAAAACGAATTGTGAAAATAATTTCGCTTTTTATTTAATTTCTGAAAAAAATATTTTCTAAATTGCAAGCTTTTAGACTATAATTTCAATGTGTTTTGTGTCAAGCATAAAACATTCAAAAATAGGTCGGATTGTTGATTTTTTTATAAATTCAAAAAAAAACAACTTCTTGCCGGTTTACTTACAAAAATGAATGTAAGCTCTACTGCTCAAAAAAAGTATTTATTATCAAAATTTTGTCTAAAAAGACTAGTTTGTTTAACATCTTTTTTTAAATAAACTAGTAAATTTGACCCACAGTGCGCTGCAACAGTACACGCGTACCGCAACCAATAAAAACCTAACACCACTGTAAAGAAACACCACACGGTAAACAAAAAAAATCACCGAGAACTGTCAAAATCAGCCGGCAACTGTTTATGTTTGACTGTTTACGTTTGCGTTTGCGGGTGCGTTTGTGCAACATCTCGCGGGCACTGCTCTCAAGAGGCATGTTGGAAAAATGTTGCGGTATTTTGCACAACTTCGACGGTTTAGCAGCAAAAAGAGTGATTTCTCGTTTATTACGACGCCAATATTCTACGTGAATGCCGGTGAGTATTAACCAGACTTTAAAACTCCGTACACAACATCCGCCATTGCATGCTGATCGAGATAGCACAACAAAATCACTTCAAGTACGGATTCAAGAATCACCCAAACAAAACTGATCTACATCGTCGACAACACCTTCGACGTTCGAGTTCACGATCTCCCGCTAGACCTACCAAACAGCCAGATAGACGAAGCAATGCGAGAGCACGGTGCAGTACTTACAATCAGGGACGAGGTTTGGAGAAACTTCTTCAGCGTGTGCCGAATGGTGTGTGATTGCTGAAGATGAAGTTGTCCAAGCCAAGTGTCCCTTGGTAAATACACTTGCAAGATCACCAACCAAATATCCGCATACCAAAAGGCTGCGCAGAGGCAGCTTACAAAAAAACCAGGCCACACTGCATCCAGCCCAACCAACAATCGTTGAATCCCAACCGTTGTTCTCATCACTAGGGACCAGGGTTGTAAAAATATCAAATTTTCAGTTCTCAGCGGCTTCAATTATCATGCCCGTAATCTCGAAATGAAACGGGAAATTTTCAACAAATTTCCCGGGAAATCCCGGGAATTCCCGGGAAATTCTAAATTAATCGAAAATTGTTCTGATCCTGGTTTTGGTCAATATTTTGCAACAAAATAGTATTAAATAGCAATTCTAATGGTCAGAGTAAGTGTAAGGTTCACTTAATGCCTTGGCTGCTTGTAAAAAAAAAACATACAACTTCAGGAAAATATATAAATTTTCTAAATTCGTTCGCTCAAAATATAATGATTAGTATTTAGTATTGATAAGAAATAGCCAGGTATATGTTTTTCATGGCAAATATTTTATTCAGAACAAATCTTACTGGATTAATCTCATGAATAAATATATAAGCATTGAATTTACCTTAATATCTGCTATTCACTCGAAATACCATTTTTATGTAATTACAACTTCCAGTTTTCAAATGTTTGGAGCGAGTATTTGAAATATGTTTACATTTTTTGAAGTAGTTTTTTAATGATATTTTTAATGATTCGGCCTAATAAAAGACTTCGGTAAAAAGAATTTTCATAGAAAAAAAAAGTTGTTTAGTAGTTTCAGATTTAAACTTTACGCCCTTGGTACGCTAAAAAAATGAGTTCGCGTAAACGTGAACAGAGCTCATGCCAACGGGAATCAGGAAGAAAACTATTCAACTTTTATAGTGCATTGCACCATGAAAGTGAACAGTTTTCTTCCTGGTTCCCGTTGGCATGAGCTCTGTTCACGTTTACGCGAACTCATTTTTTTGAGTGTAGCTCAAGTGCTCTATAAATTTTTAACTTTTGACTGTAATTTCTCGAATACTTTTGAACAAATTAACCTAATAATTTGGTAATGGGAAACAAAACAAAAAAAAATCAATTTTGATCTTGGCGGGAAGAGTTACCTTATTTTCAAATGATATAACAAGATTTTTTGCTTAAAAAGCTTACCAAAATTTTAATAGTTTATTTTTAATATCGTAAGTTTATTCATAATATCGTACAAGATCTATACCTAGTTGTGAATGCTTCAGAAATTATTATCATCTGAAATAAATCTTGACATAAAATTTTTAGACGAACTGATAAGTTCAATAAGAACAGTAAATTGAATTTATTAAAATAAGTTTTTTTATTTAGATTTTTTTTTTTTTTGAGAGTTTAAAAAATGTACCAGAAAGTTGAGAAAATGTATACTTCCACTTGAATTTCGGGAATTCCCGGGAAATTTACAAATTTCCCGGGAAACGGGAAATATATTTTTTCGGGAAATCCCGGGAATTCCCGGGAATTTTTTTTCCCGGGACGGGAAATTGGACGCTCTAATCCGGACTGTTTCTGCGGACCTAAAACTATGGTTCCAGTCATTAAACATTAATCCATTACCTTGTCCTGAACCACCTTTTTGCATTTTCGAAGGAGAGCGAAGTGGGACAGCTGTTTTAACCTTGTTACTGTACAATATTTGGATATTTTTGATTAGTTTCGAATAGAACAGACACAGAGCAACAAAAAAAAATGCATTGGTTTCCAAATTTCAAGCTTTTAAGTGCTCTGTTGTCCCTATTCAGACTGAAGTCCCAATTCGCCCCAGTTTAAGGTGCTTTATCTACGCTCAAGGTGGAATAGGCAACGAAATAACCTGGGAATTCGAACGCTGAAACCTTCGAAAGAATCTATTGAAAACAACATCTAAAAAGTTCTCTATAGTTTCGTAAATTAGGTATTTCGCGATTTTTTATTATTCTTTTTTGTTTGGATGACATTTTATGAAAAAAATAAAGCAATTTTGCTTCATTAGTTAATAGTTATCCATACAAGTCTGCATACAATTTGCGAGCTGGCCATGCAAAATAGGTACGTGAATTTACAAAAATGTATCTTGAGATGCAATTTTCTGATCGAATTGGTGTTTTGGCAAAAGTTGTAGATTATCCATTTCTTTATTTAACTTTTTCACTAAAAGTAGAATCACAAAATCGGTATTTTTTAATTTAAAAAAATATGTTTGATGAGACTCAAAAAGGCGTCTTTTGAGTAATAGTGCATAATGGTACCAAAAGCATGTTTAATCTCTCTTAGGTTATAAAATACTATATCAGGGTTGTTACGGACGGCGCGGATCGTGCGGATGGCGCGTTTCGCGCGGATTTGCTGGCTAATTTTGCTTAGGTGCGGATTTCGCGCGGATGTGAAATTTGGTTAATATTTAAAATAATTGAGAGAGATAAAATTACTTTCAAGTAATAAAGAAAAGTAGGGGAAATTCCCGTATGTTTGGCAGGTTAAGCACTCGCTCCTAACTACATCCAATTTGCTGATTTTCACTATTTAAACAACTAATTTTGCAAAACTTATGATAGAAACTTGCTTGCTCACTTCTTATTGACCTATTTATCACTCGATTTCAGTTGAAAACGCTTTTAATTAGCTTTTATTGATTGTCAAAGTTCTGACCTGCCAACATTAGAGGCACGCTGGAATTAGATGTTGTTCCCCTATTATCAGGGAATCAGGGATTTTTTTAAATCTGTTTCGATTTCTGTTACTGAAACAAAATTGAGTTTTCTTCCGAAAATTTTTGTTTGTATTTTCTTAATAAAAAACGTCAAAAAAAATCTTCATGAAGAGATTATTTTTTTAAATGTATTGATGAGGATTTCTTAAACAAATTTATTACTACACTCAACTAATTATGAGTTTTGAATATCGTTCTTTTTAAACTTTTTTATTGTTTATTTTATCAAGGATTTCAATCATGTGAATCATTTTTCAAACTTTACTCGAAGTTGTATACCAGGATGTTTGAAAAATGATTATTGGGGCTTGTTTCCGTGGCCGTACTGTGCTCAAATGCGGATGCTGGCTCTTCGCCGTTGAATTGTAGTGAAACCCACCCCATAGAAAGATTTTTTTCTAGATTTCTTGGGGAAAAAATAAAAGATAAAACATTCAAAAATGAAAGATACAATAATCAAAGCTCGAAGATTCAGAAATCAAAAATATTTTTGATTTTTATAGTCTTTTTTTACTAAAAACTTAAAAATTAGAATACAAATATTCAAATATACGAAATTTTATAAATTTATAATTTAAAAAAAAATTAAATTCAAAACTAGAAAAATTTTGGAATTCAACATTTAAACAAATTAATTCAAATTCATCTTAAAAATTTAAAAATTTAAAGAGCCAAAAATGATAAATTCTAAAAATTAAAATCGACCAAGAGAACAAAAAATAAATACATGCTCAAATTCTTAAATTCTTAATTTCCTAAATTCTTCAATTCTTAAATTCTTAAATTCTTAAATTCTTAAATTCTTAAATTCTTAAATTCTTAAATTCTTAAATTCTTAAATTCTTAAATTCTTAAATTCTTAAATTCTTAAATTCTTAAATTCTTAAATTCTTAAATTCTTAAATTCTTAAATTCTTAAATTCTTAAATTCTTAAATTCTTAAATTCTTAAATTCTTAAATTCTTAAATTCTTAAATTCTTAAATTCTTAAATTCTTAAATTCTTAAATTCTTAAATTCTTAAATTCTTAAATTCTTAAATTCTTAAATTCTTAAATTCTTAAATTCTTAAATTCTTAAATTCTTAAATTCTTAAATTCTTAAATTCTTAAATTCTTAAATTCTTAAATTCTTAAATTCTTAAATTCTTAAATTCTTAAATTCTTAAATTCTTAAATTCTTAAATTCTTAAATTCTTAAATTCTTAAATTCTTAAATTCTTAAATTCTTAAATTCTTAAATTCTTAAATTCTTAAATTCTTAAATTCTTAAATTCTTAAATTCTTAAATTCTTAAATTCTTAAATTCTTAAATGCTTAAATTCTTAAATTCTTAAATTCTTAAATTTTTAAATTCTTAAATTCTTAAATTCTTAAATTCTTAAATTCTTAAATTCTTAAATTCTTAAATTATTAAATTCTTAAATTCTTAAATTATTAAATTCTTTAATTCTTTAATTCTTTAATTCTTTAATTCTTTAATTCTTTAATTCTTTAATTCTATAATTCTTTAATTCTTTAATTCTTTAATTCTTTAATTCTTTAATTCTTTAATTCTTTAATTCTTTAATTCTTTAATTCTTTAATTCTTTAATTCTTTAATTCTTTAATTCTGTAATTCTTTAATTCTTTAATTCTTTAATTCTTTAATTCTTTAATTCTTTAATTCTTTAATTCTTTAATTCTTTAATTCTTTAATTCTTTAATTCTTTAATTCTTTAATTCTTTAATTCTTTAATTCTTTAATTCTTTAATTCTTTAATTCTTTAATTCTTTAATTCTTTAATTCTTTAATTCTTTAATTCTTTAATTCTTTAATTCTTTAATTCTTTAATTCTTTAATTCTTTAATTCTTTAATTCTTTAATTCTTTAATTCTTTAATTCTTTAATTCTTTAATTCTTTAATTCTTTAATTCTTTAATTCTTTAATTCTTTAATTCTTTAATTCTTTAATTCTTTAATTCTTTAATTCTTTAATTCTTTAATTCTTTAATTCTTTAATTCTTTAATTCTTTAATTCTTTAATTCTTTAATTCTTTAATTCTTTAATTCTTTAATTCTTTAATTCTTTAATTCTTTAATTCTTTAATTCTTTAATTCTTTAATTCTTTAATTCTTTAATTCTTTAATTCTTTAATTCTTTAATTCTTTAATTCTTTAATTCTTTAATTCTTTAATTCTTTAATTCTTTAATTCTTTAATTCTTTAATTCTTTAATTCTTTAATTCTTTAATTCTTAAATTCTTTAATTCTTTAATTCTTTAATTCTTTAATTCTTTAATTCTTTAATTCTTTAATTCTTTAATTCTTTAATTCTTTAATTCTTTAATTCTTTAATTCTTTAATTCTTTAATTCTTTAATTCTTTAATTCTTTAATTCTTTAATTCTTTAATTCTTAAATTCTTAAATTCCTTATATATTCCTTAATAATACAAATTTGGTGGTTCGATTTTCATGAGTGACTCTTTGGCGAGAATCATCAAGTACGAACTGTGTTTAAATTTTCAAATCCTTAGATTTATGATTTTCTAGGATTTTCAAATTTATAAATTTTAAAATCATTTTCATTCCATAAATTTTTGATTTTTTTTTATTTTTCATATTTATATTTCAAAATGTTTTAATTCATATTTAGAATTTCTCTTTTTGCCAAAATTATTGTTATGGCTTTTCCCTCTGGTTTACTTCATCCTAGCAAAAATAAATTTGTCCATAAAATTTTCGGCGTTTCAAGATTTTGCGTTCTGAGATTCGACCTCATGCGGTTATTCTTGATATAAAATTGCGTTTATTGAATACAATTTTATTTAATCATTTGTGATTGTTGTGTTCCTTTTGATGGATCTCTTGATTTTTGTTCCAAAATATATTTTTTTAATTCATAAAAAATAAACTCTCTTGTATATTTGACGCGATTGGGTTTTGGGACGGCGCGGATTTGGCGCGGATTTTTTTTCGACTTCTCCGTAACAGCCCTGAATACTATATGAAAGAAAGCTACACCTGAACAAATATTTCTTAAGAGCTTCTTACAATTTTCATGCTTAGACTTTGCAAATCGAGCAATCAGTTTCTAAGATACAGCCTCCAAGTGTTCGAATCGATGAAAATAAATTCTCAAGTGTCACCCAAATAGCCTGTCATTTTCAAACGACGATATTTCGAAAACTATTGGATCCGATTTTCAGTGTTAAGAAATTAATCAAGCTTTAGTTTTCAAAAAGTCTATAAATAGATAATTCTACTCGTTTCATAGTTAATATCAAATTATATATTCTTTTAAATATTTTAAACAGAAAATCGAACCAAAAGTTCCCAAGATATCTTCAGTTGAAAGTTACAGGCTAGTTAGGTGACACTTTTCATTAATGTTCAGCGATTCAGTTTCTTTGTGAGGCTATAATTCCTTCTCAAGATACAGAATTTCATACATTTACATATCCATTTTGTATAACAAACAGGCTTGCCACAAATACAGATTTTTTTGGCACATACCAAACACTCAATCGAGTATAACATTAAAGAATAATATTCTTACCAAAAACTGAACATGCCAAAAGACGCAAACAATGTTTATCTTTTTGGCCAATTTAACAAAAACTGCTCAAATTTATTTTAACTGTAAAAAAAATTCGTTTGTGTTTCGGGTCTGTGCTGAAAAATCTGTATTTGTGGCAAGCCTGATAACAAACCCCCAAAATTGTATGTAAATTGCTTCTTTTGTTATAATAAAACACAAAGAATGTCGATTTGCGAAATCGTAAAAAAACACTAATTTCTCACTAAAAAGTAGATAAATTCACGAAAACCTTGAACCAGAAGACCAATAAAAATTCCCGTGAAATCCCCGCTTTCTAGCGCCCCACATTGGTCACCTCTATTCGGCGGTCATTGCCGACGCCATCCATCGCTTCAACGGCTTGCTGAACGATCCTAGCGGCGCTTCGCTGTTCAGCACCGGCACGGACGAGCACGGTACCAAAATTCAGCAAGCCGCCGCAAAGCACTCCGTCCCCGTGGCCACCTATTGCCAGCAAATCTCCGACCAGTACCGGTCGCTGTTCCGCGATTTCAACGTCGAACACTCACGCTTCATTCGGACAACCGACGATGACCACGCGGTCGCCGTTCAGAGCTTCTGGAAGGCTTTGGAGGCGAGTGGGAGCATTTATTCGGCGCAGTATTCCGGCTGGTATTGCGTACCGGACGAGACGTTTCTTACCGACAGTCAGCTCAAGGAGAACGATCAGGGTGTGAAGGTATCTGTGGATTCTGGACATCCGGTGGAATGGACCGAGGAGCGTAATTTTATGTTCCGTTTGGAACGCCACCAAGCAGACGTGCTGCACTGGATCAAGGGCTGCGAGGATCGAGTGGTTCCCGGGAAGTTCCAGAAGATCTTGCTCGACTTTTTGGAGGAACCACTGCCGGACATTTCGATTTCGCGACCTCAAGCTCGAGTATCGTGGGGTATTGAGGTCCCGGGAGACCCAACCCAGTCAGTTTACGTTTGGTTGGATGCCCTGGTCAACTATCTCACCGTCGCGGGTTATCCGCATCCAGAGTTCGGCCAGCGGTGGCCACCGACGGTGCAGGTACTAGGGAAGGACATCCTAAAATTCCACGGCATTTACTGGCCAGCGTTTTTGATAGCAGCTGGGTTGGAACCTCCACGGAAGCTGCTGGTTCACTCCCACTGGACGGTGGACAACCAGAAGATGTCCAAGAGCAAGCTGAACGTGGTCGATCCGAACGAACGGGCCAGCTTGTACACGCATGAGGGATTGCGATTCTTTTTGCTCAGAGAGGGCGTGGCGCATAGCGATGGAAGTGAGTATTTTGGTAGATGGTCAAGATTCTCAAGAATAACTGGACTTTGTTTTAGACTACAGTGACACCAAAGTGATGCGAATCTTGAACGCTGAACTAGCGGACACGTTTGGAAACCTGCTGTCACGGTGCTGTGGCAAGGCATTGAATCCGGAAGGTATTGTTCCAACTATGAATCCGGAAGTTTTCAATGAACTTGGAAAGTTGGAAATCACCAAAAAGATGCTTGATTTGTTGCATGCATTACCAGGTACATTTACATAAATATCCATGTAACATCTCACAGTAAACCTCAAATCCCCGCAGAGAAATGCCTCTCCCACTACCGCAACTTTAACTTCTACCTCGTGGTGGACAGCGTAATCCAGGTGCTCCATGCAACGAATAACTTCTTCGAAACCACCGCTCCGTGGAAGCTGAAGGCGCCCGAGCAGCGCGACCAGCTGAACACCATCTTGGCGCTAACGATGGAGGTTCTGCGGCAAACGGGGATCATAATGCAGCCTATCGTGCCCCAGCTGAGCGGGAAGTTACTGGATAAGTTGAGCGTTTCGCGGCACCGACGGCTGTGGCTAGATTTGCACGGGCAGTTTGACCGGAAGCAGAGATCTTTGGCGGAGATCGATGCCGTACTGTTTCGAAGGATAGTGCCGCCAAAGGTGGAAGAGGTTAAAGCGCCGAAGGCCAAGAAGGTTAAGAAAAGAAACTAGTGAGGGAATTAAAAGCGTTGTCTAATGATTAGTAGAATATTAAAATTTTATTTTGTCCGAAATCCTCGAGTGAGTGATCTTAAAATTACATTTCATTTAAAAAAGGTTTCTGCCTGTTCCACCACCCCAATTGACATCTGTCAAGAATATCACGTTGGCAGCTCTGCCAACGTGATCGCCAGTAGAGCTTTATGACGTTTCGCGTACGCACACTAGCGCACCATCTGATTTTGCTGGCCGGACAAAATTTAACCTCAATCTTGTTTGTGTACGTACACGCAATACATGCGCACGTAGAAACCTCTATACAACTTCACGCAGAAAAATGTTTTGCAGAATCAGCCTGTTCGAGGTTTGTTTCAACAAAATATTTGTTGAATATAATAAACACAAATTTTGCGTTGTAACAAACCTTGATTTTTTCAATTCCACAAAAGTCTTTTATTGTTTTGAAATGTTGCCTTTATGATTCGACAAAAATGCTAATTTTTTTGTTGATTTCAACATGCCTTATTTTTCTGCGTGTATGAAAATAAAACCTTAAATAAACCAAACGAACGTCTGATCGCCCTCTTTCTACAAACATCAACCAACGAGTCAACATCCTTAACCGAATCCGAAACAAAGAGGTATCTACGTGCGCATACGTACACGAAAAAGATTGAGGTTAAATTTTGTCCGGCCAGCAAAATCAAATAGTGCGTTAGTGTGTATACGCGAAACGTCATAAAGCTTTATAGAGTTATCTAAGCCCGCTCTCACGCACTCTAGCACGCCCTTTTGTTTGGCTGGCCGGTTCAAAATTTAACCTCAATCTTTTTCGTGTAAGTACACGCAATACATGCGCACGTAGATAACTCTATTGCCGAGCTCGCTGCAAGTACACTCAACCCCCGGTGGTTCACCCAAAATTCAGAATCGAGATAATCGCTCTCACAATATTTATTGAGGGCTCAGTGCCAAAATCGATAGAATAATGGTACCAACTCACACCATCATAACAAATGAGTTCATTCGTTAGTTGAATCAATAAATCTCCAACAAGTGTCATACATCGACTTCTGACTTCTCCTTGGTCACTAAGCTGTGGTGGCCGAGGCAGCTAAGTCATTGGATTGGTTTGTCAAAGGTCTCTGGTTCGATTCCCGTTGTCGACACTTTTGGTTTTTTGTTTGACGGATGAACTTTTTTTGCAAATGAACCTCGAGAGAATAGTTCTATCGCCCATCTCGAGCTGTGTTCTCTGCGTCCGTGAATGGTACCTACCACTATTCTCTCGACTCGAGACCATCATTCTCTCGGACTAGCGCTGCCAGTTTTGGGTGTAGGTCACTTTTTCGTTTGACGAGTTTTTAGTTTGTACCCCGTTGGTTGGTCTAAGTCAAACTAAAATGTAACGAACTGTCACTTTTTACACGCACACTATCAAAACAAACGTTGGGAAGTGTGTGTGAACTCCGTGTCAAACTAAAAATTGACCCCGTTTCACAACAGTTGGTGTCAAACCATCGGGGTTTGAGTGTAGCGCCCCCTGTTCCTGTTGTACCTCGACCACTGACACACTGAACACGGCGAACTTGACGGACAATCCAAAGCAAACCAAGTTGCGCGTAAAGTGTGCGAACTGTGACGGTAACTATACCGAAAATTGCAAATGGATATTTCTCAACAATTATTCAGCAGCGTTTCTTCTACATAAATGCAAATTTTATTTAGCAATAGTTGCTCACAAATCGTCTCATACGTTCGCATCGGCTAAGTATCCTTTTCTAAGTGTAAGGAATAAAATGGCAGCGCAGCATTTAGAGAATAATAACAGAATAAAATAGATTAAAACTAGTTGAACCTCGCTAATTTGCAAATAAAACCTTGAATAATACTCAAACAGAAACACAGCTCATTCCCGCTCGGGGCGCGGGCTCCCTTAAGCAAATCGGCACATTTACTTTGTATACTTTCAAGCGGAACACTCCAGCAGCAGATCCGGATGATCGCGCATGAAAACGTCACACTTGGGCGTCACAAACGTCCGGACGCTGTCGTACCCGCCGTTCGCCTGATGATGACCGCCGCCGTGGCTAGCCCTAGCTGGTCGCTTCCGGTTGAACCGCAAGCCCACCGTGTACCGGGTGTCAAAGTCTAACCTCAAAAATTCAAACGACGTTTTCTGCTGAAAAGAGTCCCCGAATTAGTACTGGCACAACACTGTTTGGGTGAATGCTTGCAGTGGTACCTTAACGGTTACATCGTGCGAACTGGCTTGCATCGGTTTGGAGAGACACTCGCGACCTCCGCGGCACAGGTGCAGCCGATATCGACCGCCGGCTGGTGCTGCCCTTTCCGGCCAGGTTATCCGTACGGCTAGTCCCGTCTTGCGGGCGATAAATTTGTAGTTAAGACCCAGCGAGGACGGGCCGGATTTGGTGCGTCGATGGTGGCTGCTGCTGCGTGGGAAAGATTTAGGTTATGTTTACTGCAGCAAAAAGATTAACCATCTTACCTTGCATCACTCATCAGCATGTTGTCCATGCTTGGAAGGGCGCTCTTTTCGACCCCTTCAGCGATGGACGTGTTCATAAGGTCGCTTGCGGCAGCCGATTTCAGACGCCTCTTGCCGTACACGCTGATGGCATGTATCTGCAGGTAGTAAATGCTGTTTGGGTGCAGTCCTCGAATCTCGTAATGGCGCGCAGGCTGAAAGAGAAAGCAGTACAAATGTCAGAATCGACTGAAACGTCGCTAACGGAACGTGTTGAAGGTCTTACCGCGGACACCGTAGCAGTTTCCTTGAACAGAGAAGAGTTGCCAGCTGTGCTCGCGTTCAGGTATAAGCTCCAGCTGATTTTGTACTTGTCTACGGGAAGATCGGATCGTGGCAGCTGCCACGTAACCTTCCGGTTGTACGTCCCGTTGGCGTTGGGCACCAGCGGTCCCAGCGTGAGATTCTTCGGAGATTGCGGTGGGTTTGGCTTTTTGCTCAGCTGGAACTCCCTCGAAACGACGGAGTAACCTCTGGTGCCGAGTTCGTTTACAGCGGCTACCCTGACCTGGTACCAGCGGCCCGGTTTCAGTTTCATCTCGCCGACGTACCGCTTTTGGCTTCCGGCACGCTTGAGTTCGAAGATCGCCGTCGGCGTGTGGTTTTGCCAGTCATTCTCCAGCTTTCGCTCGGCGAAGCTCATTCCGATGTGGTGCCGTGACTCGACCACAAAGTAGATCGCACTAGTCAGCTGTTCCTCCTCGAGGTTAATCTCCCAGTGGATCTCGGCTATCCGGTAGCCACGCCCTGCTTCGAATAGCTTTACGTGAGACGGGACCGGTGGAAGACCCCGAATCTTTTCCAGGCCCATCGGATGCTGGCAGCTTAGGCCACACGAATGGGGGCAGCATTTTTCCACGCCCGGACAGTGGTAGTCGGTGCCGTGGCACGTGTTGAGACAGATGGACTCAAGGCGGTTGAGAGGATCTTTGGGACAGTCGCCGTACTTTTTGTAGGCTGAGTTTTCCAGGTAATCTCGAATGCAGGTACTTTCGCACTTGGGGGAGAAATAAAAATGTTATTCCACAAATCATATAACTTTTTAACACAGCCAAACAGACATGAAACTCATATAAGATGGTATCGTACTAATAACATAATAAGTTTCTCATCTGTTTGTCTTAGATTTAAGGATAGGTCTACCAAATTTAGAGAAATTAAACATTATAAGAAGATATCCACCAATTTACAACGTCTAGAAACGAAATGTGGAGAGCAGTGCAATGGGGGAAAGTACCATCATTTTGTCGAATGTGTTCGTACATTTGGAACGACATCGGGCGATCAACAGGTTGTCGGTGTGCCGTGGCCGGTTGGCGGCCAGCGAAGACGCCGCCAGGGCACTGCTCAGCAGGGACGAAACGCCGTAAACCGCCACCAGCTGCTGGACGAGCATCACTCGGACCGCTCCGTGGATCCACATCTGCAAGAGACAAAATACAAAATTATGAAATATTTAAAAAGTGCTTTCAAGCCATCATGACACCATCAAATCTCTTCAGCACTCATTACGAGCTGCCGCTCCACAACAACATCCGCAATAAAGCAAAAGTTGCACATGAATTTGCATTCAGCCCCAACAAACAACCCTTACGCAAGAACCGGCCGTCATTTGTCACCGGTGGTAACAACCGTCGGGGCCTGCAAAAGTGGCACATGTGCATCAGTTGCTCCAAAGCAGCCACCTCATGTCAGTCCGTATTTGAAAACGGTCAAGTCGCGAGATCACTCTTGTCACCCTGCTGCTGGACGTACCGCAATACGATAGGTACATATCCTGAGAATTAGTCAACTTGTTTTTTTTTATTACTTTGTAACAAATTCTACATCAGATCTCAATCAGCAGGTTATATACGAAAATAGACCATTTCCAAGCAATTAACACAGGCAAGCGGACGTAAAGCTATCGTAACATGAAAATGTCATTGCTAATACAAACTCTGATGACAACTAGCGCAATCTATTGCACTGTCCTGTGAACACTACCCAAGTAACCATCCAGCACTAAGTAAAGTCGTTAATCAGCAGCATATTGGCACTGCTATTGCTAATGAGTCACCCAACAGCATTTGTTATTGCAAATCAGCACTGATTCAATAGCTGTTATAATGTTGATTTAGAGCTACGTCTAGCAACACTGTCAATATTATTCTTCAAACTGGCAACAGGATTCTAATGTTGAGTGAAGAGTGAAAGAGATAGAGAACAAATAAAAACAAACTTCTCGCTCACTCGTCGTCTTGTACGAAAGTTGCAGAAATTAGCAGCGAGTTTTTCTTTTTGGATAAGTTTTTACTCGTTTTTTCACAAGGTTTTTCATGTAAGTATTTGAAATAATTTTGTGGATTAAGATTTTACAAAATTGGATTATTCATTTTCAGCATCTTTTGAACTCTGCCGTCATCATGAGGAAGAATCTAAAGCAGCCGTTCCATGGAACTGTAGCAACCAGCTACTGATTGTTGCAAGCACCCTCCGGAAGATCTTCAGCTTACGTATGATGGCCCGTGGGATGCCCGGAACCTGCAAAGGAGTTAAGAAGGGAAGCTTGAAGCTGCCCACAACGTCGGATTCACCATCGAAAGCTGAGTCTTGCAGCGCGGCAAATATGACATGATCGATAAAGCGTTTGATCTTAATTAATTTGCCGCGAGGCTGTAGGTAATATTTGCAGTTAATGTTTACTAACATAAACATTAACTACAAATATAAGTAATTTATTTAATATGAAATAAATAAATTTAAATGTGCATAATTAATAAAGGAAGTAATTTGCGTCGAAGAAAACAAAAAAAGCGTTATAATTATGATAAAGAACTAAATACACCGAAAAGACCTAGTCCGAAACAGTAAACACAAGATGCTTTAAAATCGCACTTGAAATAGGGAGAGGTTTTATCCCTTATCCCCGAATCCCACTTTCCCGAATCCCATATCCCCGAAAATCATTTCCCCGAAAATTCCACATCCCCGAAAATTCCACATCCCCGAAAATCATTTTCCCGAAAATTCCACATCCCCGAAAATCATTTTCCCGAAAATTCCATATCCCCGAATGTCATTTACCTGAATGGCCATTTTACCGAACTGTCGTTTTCCCGAATTTACATATACCCGAATGGTTACTTCACCGAAAATCAATTTTCCCGAATGATAACCTTGATACAAACTATATTGTTATTTAGGGATTTTTTTTAAAGTATGACGTTAATATTAAATTCTCCTACGTGTTTTTTTAGATTAAAAAAAAACAAATAACCGTAGAAGGCCATCCATAAAACACGCGGACGCTTCAAGAGTGCGGGTTATTGAGATCATCCACGTTCCATAAAATAAAGATTTTTTTGTTGCGGCAATTTTCAGCAAAGGACAATTTTCCAAAACGGTATCTACGTGGTAAGGATTAAATCAGCCCTCTGGCACCACTGTAAATGTCTAGAACGTTTGACAGTCACCAAAACCCCGAAAAGCCCACACATTAGTATGTGTGAAGAGCCCACCATAAACAATGCATTGGATAGAGAATGTGCATTAGTATTTGTGAAGAGCCCACCATCAACAAAGCTTTGCATGAAGTTGTATTGGTCTTCTGATTGTTCTGTTTACATCAGGGACCGGGGATCGAAAATTTCTTGGAATTCACTCGGAAGTATCATTCTTAAAAGAGTCCTGGACATGCAGCAAGTGTAACATGTGAAAAAGAACATAATTTCAAAAACGTCTCTGCACTTTGTTTATTTTTCGAAATCTGACAGTAGACACCTTGGGTTTCTTCTTAGTTTTCTTGATATTCGTCTTCGAATATTTTGGTTTCATAAACATGGCGGCAGTGACAGAGGGCTGGTTAAACAAAATCTAGAACAAACTGAATCCTGCGCATCGAGTCGTCGCATAAAGCCGTTGCTATTTAATCCAGCCCTCTGTCACTGCCGCCATGTTTATGAAACCAAAATATTCGAAGACGAATATCAAGAAAACTAAGAAGAAACCCAAGGTCCCAAGTAGCACTCATAACTTGTCGACTGTTGAATAACAGTTAGACAATTGTTTTTGGTAAACATACGAGAAAAAATCTGAACATAACTTAAATAACAGTTTGTTTCACTGCTTGTAGAACTGACTTATGTAACTATCGTGTTTTGTGCCACAAAAGTGTTAAAACACAGTCAATTTCACTCTTTTCCAACTTAAAAACACAACATAGGATATATTCTCACCTATTTGGGAGGTTTAGAACTCGCTCCTAACTCCATCCAATTTGCTGTTTTACACTGTTTAAACAACTTATTTTGGAACACCTTCGATAGAGACTTGCTTGCTCACTTCCGTTTGAGGTATTTATCACTTGATTTCAGTCGAAAACGCTTTTTATGAGCTGTAATTAAACGTCAAAATGCTGATTTGCCAGGATGCTGTTCCGTCATCTGCTATGTTTTCCTCGAAAACAGTTTGTTGAATAAGAATAATATTGCACTGTTTGTTTCACTGCTTATCTAACATTGTCATGTGACGGCATCTTCTGAAAAATGGGCGTGGCCAACCATTCTATAAATAACCTTAGGTTTTCTCGCTTTGTTACACAAATGTTATCGGAGAATAGATTATATAACTGATGCTCAACATACATATTCAACTTGACATTGCGTGTTGTTAGGTGGTGTAAATTTGTACGTGAGGTATTTAGAGTTTCAATAATGTTTATTTATCGAAGATTGCAATAATTTTAATTGTTGACCGATTATTTATAAACATAAGTAGTAAAAGCTAGTAAAAGCTACAAAAAATATCAGCTTACGGAGTTCATGATAGAGAAAACAGCAAATTAAAATCATACATAATTTCAATGTTACTCTGTGGTACGGTAATCGAAATGACAGTTGAAACGGTTTGTTATAACAAAGTTACATAATGGAGTTATAAAAACTGACTTGAAACAAACTTATATATCTTAATTTCCAATAACAGCCTTTTCTGGAGTTAAGTTGTATAGCTCACTGCTGTATAACAATGCTGACAGCAGCCTTCTTATTGACGTTTAGGCCAGCTTGTTTACTATGAAGCCTCGTGGAGAGATGTGGAAGCGCGCCTGGACCTGCCGTGGAGATAACAACAAATCGTCGAAGTCATCGGATCGAATCTTGGGAAAGACGAAGTTCATCAAAAAAGGAAAATCGAAAAGTTCGCCATGAAGAGGGTTTCACAAGAGTCACAGTTACAGAGCGCGGAAGGATTTTTTTTTTTCATACAATTTCAATTTTTTTTTTCTAAATAAATCGGGCAGAAACAAGCGTACCAAAATAGTCAAAGATACTATTCATATTGGCTTCGTCGTTGATTGAAATTCTAATAAGAACTGTTTGTTTACATGTAAGTTGGGTAACGGTTAGACAACTGTTTTCTATCTATCTTTCCTTTTCAGTGTGCGCTTTGATTTGACAGCACAGCCGTTAACCACGCCCCCTTTTTTCGTTGAATCTCTTGTTAGCTAGCACAGTGTTGTCAAATACATTTATACAACTTACTCTGATAACTTGCATCTTATTCTGGCAAGTTATACAACAGAAAAAAGTGCGCTTTTTCCAATGCACAGGAGTTGTAGAACAAGTTGTGGTAACGAGACCGTTCGGTTATACAACCAGTTAGGAAATACGTTTATCTGACAAAGTGTGTTGCTTGGGGTGTCTACTGTCAGATTTCGAAAAATAAACAAAGTGCAGAGACGTTTTTGAAATTATGTTCTTTTTCACATGTTACACTTGCTGCATGTCCAGGACTCTTTTAAGAATGATACTTCCGAGTGAATTCCAAGAAATTTTCGATCCCCGGTCCCTGATGTAAACAGAACAATCAGAAGACCAATACAACTTCATGCAAAGCTTTGTTGATGGTGGGCTCTTCACAAATACTAATGCACATTCTATATCCAATGCATTGTTTATGGTGGGCTCTTCACACATACTAATGTGTGGGCTTTTCGGGGTTTTGGTGACTGTCAAACGTTCTAGACATTTACAGTGGTGCCAGAGGGCTGTGTTTAACTGAACTGATTTGTCTTAATCAATTTTGGCATATGGCTATGAACATTTTTTTTTAAATTTTTTGACGTCCAATTCGAGTTCTGCGACCAACCCTTTCAATCAAATCTAAATAGTTGATTATTGAATTACAAAATGCATTTTTTGAATATTTCATCACCGCCATTTTAGATTTAAAATTACTTGATCACTTTAAAGTAGTTTAGGGGCTAAACTTAAGCTCGACAGCCAAAAAAAAAGACGACTTATTTTTTTGTATTATTTGATTATCCGAAGTGAACTTTTGACAAGGCCTTCGGATAATCGAGTCTGGACTGTATTTTGATTTTCAACTAAAAGCATTTTTTGCGAAATGATCAATGTATCAAATCGACGTTGTTGTGTTGTCTTGTCGTTTGTCGCTTTTTGACGTTCCGAGAAAAACGTGTTTTAATGTTTGGCCTTGAATAACCGAAAAATAGAGCCAAACACGTTTTGTTTGGTTGACCATTCTGTGCATTGTCCCGAAGTTTGGTTGATTTTAGTTGCCAAGGTCCCGAGGAACAATTACAAATTTTTGCGGTAGTCGGGCCTGAACGTGTGTCAAACAAGTTTTGACCTTAAATCCATTTGGCCAGTTGTCGCACTTACATCAATTTGAATATTCAAAATTCAAGTGAAGCTCGGAATTTTTTGAACGTTCCATTGTGGACATGATACATTATTGATCGCTACTTCCCCGAACCTGGTCAGGCGGGTATGGCCGTTGCCCAGAACCGCGCGCGCGGTTCAGGGCAACGGCCATACCCGCCTGACCAGGTTTGGGGACGTGGCGTTCGGGGAAATGGCCGTTCGGGGATATGGTCATTCGGGAAAATGATTTTCAGGGATGTGGAAAATTAGGGGAAGTGGTCATTCGGGAAAATGGTTTTTAGGGGAAGTCGCCATTCGGGGATGTGGCCGTTCGGGGAAATGGATTGTTCGGGGAAATGATTTTCGGGTAAATGAAATTTCGGGAAAGTGTCTTTTCGGAGATGTGGCATTCGGAGAAATGTCTCTTCGGGAATGTGGGTTTCGGGGAAATGTCATAGATTCGGAATGCAAACTTAAAATTGAATTTACAGCTCTTAGAACAACTTTTGAGAAAAAATTCAAGTATTACGAGTGTAAACTTTTTGCCCTCTATAAATTAACGCAATAAAAAAAATTTGGAAAAAAAATAATTTTGAAAAAATAATATTGTTTAAAATGATAGAGCATCAAAAGTTAACAAAGTATCAGCTCGAATTTTTGCTCAAAAGTTGTTTTGAACGCTGGAATTTAACAAAACAGAATTCGCATACATAACCTCAAAGGGCGGAAATTTGAATCGACATTCTTCGCTCTGTTCTGCTACTCAACACTAGGTGTCGCATGTCGTTTGGCTCTTGAACGGCAATTGAAGAATTCGACGACGTTTTTTCCGCTAGGTTCGCTGTTGTTCCAGCGGTGTTCGGAATGACAGCCCCCATACAGTTTGAGCAGTTTTTAGGGAAAAATCGCGTTTATGATGAAAAATCAAGCATTTTCAGAAAAGTGGGATATTGCAAAGTGTGGCAATTTCGCTAACGATCATAATGCGTGGTGATTTGTAGTGATTAATTGTGACTGGAATTTTATTAAAACGATTTTTCTAAAAAGATGATCGATATTTTGGATAACTTGAGTAAAATGTTGCAAAAGTTAAAAGTAATGATGAAATGTTATGTATAAGTGTTTAAACTTTACTTCTCTTCCCCTTTGACCAAAATATTGACCTTAAAAATGCATTTTGGTGATTTTTTGGAATTTTTTGGAACAATTCGAATAACTGGCAATTTTTTGAGAAAATTATTGTTATTATGCTGTAATATGACTCTAATAGTTTGTTGTATCAATAATACACACATAAGGAGCATTATCAATCAAATAAATCATATTTAAATCAATTTTTCAAAAGATCTTTTTGGTAAATTTGAGGAAAAAACATGAAAAATTAACTCAGCCCCTATGATTTTTACAGCATTCGATTCGTTTATGCGATTGCCACACTTTAAAATGACTTTCATCGACGTTAAAAAATATTTGAAGGAAATAAAAATCAAAAACTGCAAAAAAAATAATATTACCAAGCACGCTGTCATTCCAAACATCGTTGCGTAGTGCTTCTACTCGCCACCAGGATGCGTGCACGTTTCTGTCGAATCTCTCAATAGGAAGCCGTATATTTTTAGACGATGACTCAGCACTTTTCCACTCTTGCACTAAAAAAAACCAGATGGCAGCACGATGTAACGCCACGTCCCTATTGCTTCTCACTTATAAGGCTCAGGACCACCACCACAACAGCGATGTCAACTTCCATACTCCTCTGCAAGAGCATCCATCAAAGCAATATCATAAAACAGGAGGTCGGTAATGCAGTTAAAAACAATCCAAAAATAGAATAGAAATCGGGGAAGGCAAGGGAAAAGAGAGGGAGCAACTTTTGTTTTGCTCTCTGTTTTTTTTGTTTTTACATTTCCGCAGGGGTGGACAGAAACAGTCGAGGCCAGCACTAAACCAGCCGAGTAAAGTCCAACTGTGGTCATTATTCAGCACTATAGTAGCTGTTAGTGCTGACGTAAAAACTGTTCAGCTTTTACTCGCAGCTGTAAAAGTGTGGCTGAGTTTAAGTGCTGGATAGTTACTTGGGTAACATGTCGAACTCAATTTTGAGTTGATAAGAATGCATTGAATCCAAACGGCACATTATTAAGGTGGCGCCTTCAAAGTTTTATTTATGTAACTTAGATTCTTAGTTTAATCTTTCTACAAATATCGGCTTTGATTTAAAAAAGAAAAAAACATTTTAGGAGGGAGGGTGTGTTATGGATTGTCCACTAGTGTGATATAACTCGGTCCATTTTTCCGAGCCTGATTAGTTGAAGCCAAGTTGAAGCTGCGTTTTTTGAGACCTCATTGCTCATTTCTGACTACCCTGCCTTAACAACTTTTAGATCAATCAAAAGCTTCAAAGGGTTTAGTTTGTGCTACAGAGAACAAGTTTTCCGAAGATTACGAAGTGATTCGATGGTGCACACATAATTCGAAACGACCTGTGATACACTGTACTAAAAACTCGCTCTTAATGCATTTCCACCATGAAAGGCGCCTATCCTTAGAGAGGTACCGAATTAGCAACCATGTTTTAATGCTGGAATATCGTCTTTCCCTAATCGAGCTTGTCACAACAAAGTTACAAAGCAATTGAACCATAATGCTGTCCGCTGACAAGCGAACCGATTTGTATGACAAGCAGGATTAGTATCGGTTTACCGTTAAGTCCTTTTCAAACGATGACCTGTAACATTTCGCAATAATTGTACATACAAACAAACTACTTAATCCGCTCCGGTCCTGCAACGAATCTGCATTGTTGTAGGAAGCTACAAATCAACCCTCGTGTTTTTGTGTGTGTGTGTTCAGGAACCAGTGTCGCACGGTTGTCGTCGTAACATAAAACTTTCAACCACGCGGTGTAATGAAAAACTCCCTCCTCCCTACCCGTCACCGACGACAACAACAATGTATATCGTCGCGCAAAGTGGCCGCCGGTTCCCATCAATCTTCCAGCCGTTTTATATGTGAAAAGTATGTGCTGACGACTTGGTATAATTGAGTCAGATATCGGTGCAAAATAACAGGCAGGCTGAGGGCAGGCATAGGTAGACAGCTCCGATGACGAACCCCCGCCAGGGAAGGAATTTTGCAGCGTAAGGAAGCGAACGCGGACAGCTTTCATGTATCAAATTTGGAAGCTCTTTTTTCGTTCGCAACGTGCAAAAATTTGAGGGGGACACGACATGGGCAGGGAAAATCATGCTCGGTCATAAGTTTCTGTCACATGGAGCGAGAAGAGGCTAAGAATTCACTTTTATGATATGTCGTTACTTAAACAATGATGCAATGATTTAAATTTTGCATTGAATATTGATTCCTGAAACAAGCACTTTTTCATTCTAGGCAAACAAAAAAATTAAACTTGAAGCATAATTTTCAGGATTTAGAAGCAAAAAGTGTCATAAAATGCTTTATGCATTATCAGAGTTATGCTATTTTCAAAAATTAGCTAAATATCCATAAATTCATGAAAACGTTTTTTACTGCATTTTTTTCTTCTTTTTTCGATTTTTACAATGCAAATGTAAACGTTACACAATATATCCAAATAGTTTACAATCGATTTTACCAGTTGTTTTCTTGAACATTTATATTGCCATGAGTACCGATGGTCATGATTTTTTTAATAACAAAATCAGATATTTAAACAAGACTTGTTATTGAAATGACCCCGTTTTGTTATTCCGAAATGCCCGGGATACCAAAATTGATGAAGTAATTCTTCATTGTTATCCGAGCATTCGTTGGTGAAGGTTGTCTGAATCAACATGACTCGTCGCGTCCCGGCGCAAAACGCCGGCAATATTGCCCTACCTGCGGCTCAAGCAGGCAAAAAAGTGGGAATTTCCAAAAGGAAGGTTGAGGCCTCAACTGATGGCCAAAAACCGGGGATTTCCAAAAGGAAGGTGCTTTTGGAAGTGACATCGAACAGCAAAAAGACGAAAAAGAGCGACGGTACTGTACCGATGGATGAGGAGGAGGAGAACTCTTCATCGCACGAGGAGCAGCTTTTGAAGAACAACAAGTTCGCTGGACTGCCTGACGAGGACCAGGTAGCGGAAGCAAAGGAGAATGAAGTGAAACAGCGAAAGGAGAAACTGCCTCCTTTTTATGTGAGGCAATCAGCAGCAACGATCGACTTTCGAGCGGGGCTAGTTGAACTCATCAAGTCTGGGAAATTCCAAGGCAACATTCGTCTATGTCAGGACGGATTTAAGGTGCTGGTGCAATCCAGGCAGCACTATCAACTGGTCAAGGATTACTTGACCGAAAACGAGGCGGAGTACTTTACCCATGATGTCGTCATGGATAAGCCGTTCAAAATCGTCGTCAGAGGTCTGTACGATATGCCAGTGGAGGAATTAGCTGCCGAGCTAAAAGTTTTGAAACTGGATGTGTTGGCCGTGCACAAAATGAGCCGACGCAACAAAGACATCAAGTACCGTGACCAGCTCTACCTGCTGCATTTGGCTAAGGGATCGACGACGCTTCCTGAGCTGAAGGCAATTCGAGCGGTTTTCAACATTATCGTGTCGTGGGAGCGATACCGACCAGTGCATCGTGACGTCACACAATGCTTCAACTGCCTGGGTTTCGGGCACGGAGGTAAGAACTGCCACCTGAAGCGTCGTTGCGCCAAATGTGGTACCGATGCGCACATCACATCCCAGTGCATCCAAGATTCGCTGGTGAAGTGCCTCAACTGCAACGGTGAGCACTCGTCAACCGACCGAAAGTGCCCCAAGAGAGCTGAGTTCGTGAAAATTCGGCAGCAAGCATCGACGAAGAATCAGCCTCAGCGTCGTAGAACTCCTCCAGCCCTGGTGGAGCAAAATTTTCCACCTCTTCAACCGCGACGCCAGGTCCCGAACCTGGCACCGTTGCCGTTGGATCCCAGGAAGAGAGCTGAGATGAATCATCCACGGCCGGGTTCCAGCCAGGAGCCGAGAACGCCACCACCGGGCTTCAGCCAGGAGCCAAGACCAACCCAAGAACCAGCAGTTGAGGAAAATGGTAATGATCTTTACACCTCAACCGAACTCCTCAATATTTTCAAACAGATGTCCGCTGCACTGCGTGGATGCAAAACCAAGACCCAGCAGATCGTTCGTCATCCAGTATGGATCGTAGGTCCCTCAAGCTGCTGAATTGGAACGCTTGCTCCATTAGGAGGAAGCACTTAGAGCTGGTGGATTTTCTTCGCGAGAAGGAGATCGACGTAGCTGCCATCACGGAAACTCATCTGAAGCCCGGTGAAAAAGTTTATCTGCAAAACTACAAGATCGCGACGCAGCTCGATAGGACCACCTCTGGAGGAGGAGGTGTGCTTGTCGCTGTTCATCGTGATCTCAAGCCACGCCGGCTGCCACACTTTAAGCTGGACATCATCGAGGCCGTTGGAGTGGAAATTTCCACTTCGGTTGGCCCAGTACTCTTCATTGCTGCATACTGCCCACGTCAGGTGAATTCCAGAGATGGTTCAGCAGCAAAACTGAAGAGCGATATCCAGAAACTGACACGGCGGAGCGCAAAGTACATCATCGCTGGTGACCTCAACGCGAAGCATGAAGTTTGGGGCAACAGCAGGAGGAATCGGAACGGAGTGATTCTGCACAACGATCTGCAAAACGGATACTACAACGTTGTGAGTCCAGATCGTCCAACGAGGGTGGCCCGGTCTGGGAATCACTCAATCATCGACTTCTTCATTACCAATATGGCTGAGAACGTGGCTCATCCTGAGGTGTTTGAAGAGTTGAGTTCTGATCACTATCCGGTGGTTGTGGAGGTTGGAGCTTCCGTTACTCCGCAGCGGCAACCAACCCGGAAAGATTACCACAACGTTGACTGGCAGCAGTTTCAGCAAGTGGTCGACAGCAACATCGACTATGATCAACACCCGGAAACTTCTGCTGATATTGATCGTTCGCTGGAGGTGATCCAGCAGGCTATCAACCAAGCAGAGGCTGCCAACGTTCGGGAGGTTCCTGTTAATTTTAAGGTAACTGATATTGACGTAGATACTAAACACTTGATTAGACTTAGGAATGTTTATAGGAGACAATATCAACGGACTGGGGACTATGACAAAAAGATTTCAGTGAACAATTTGAACAAAATAATACAAGACCGACTTGACAATATCAGAAATCAAGAATTTTCAAAACATGTAAGCCAGCTTGGGAATTATTCAAAACCATTTTGGAAACTTTCAAAAGTTCTTAAAAACAAACCAAAGCCTATTCCTCCTCTTATTGTTGAGGATTCTCGTTTGATTACATCCGAGGAAAAGGCAAATGCACTTGGGCTTCATTTTGTTAGTTCACATAATCTTGGCGCTTCCATGACCAGCCGTAAAGAAACATCAGTTGCCAATAGTATTTCAACAATCAATGACTCTACCTTTGAATTTCCTGCAGATTCCCATGTTTCTGGTGAGGAAGTCAAAGTTGCAGTTAAACAAATGAAAAATATGAAAGCTCCAGGCTTTGATAACATTTTTAATCTGGTGTTGAAAAAACAGAGTGATCAGTTCTTTCAACATCTAGCCAATATTTTCAATAAATGTTTGCAACTTGGTTACTTCCCCACCAATTGGAAGCTGGGCAAAGTCATACCAATTTTGAAGCCTCAAAAAGATCCAACATCGCCAACAAGTTATCGCCCCATTAGTCTTTTGAGTAGTCTGTCCAAACTCTTTGAGAAGGTCATCTATTCAAGGCTTTTGGATTTTACCAACGATAATAATATAATTTTGAACGAGCAGTTTGGCTTCCGAAAGGGACATAATACTGCTCATCAGCTTACGAGAGTAACTAAAATCATCAAGCAGAACAAGCTTGAGTCTAAATCAACTGCTATGGCTTTGTTGGATGTTGAGAAGGCTTTTGACAATGTTTGGCATGATGGTTTGATACATAAACTATATTTATACGGTTTTCCAATGTATCTTATCAAAATTATCCAGCACTATCTTTCGGAGAGATCGTTCAAGGTTTTTCTGAATGGGATTGCTTCTGGATTATTCAACATTGATGCAGGGGTTCCCCAAGGAAGTATTCTTGGCCCACTTCTGTACAATATTTTTACATCTGATTTGCCTACTCTTCCTGGTAATGGTGTGTTGTCACTTTTTGCTGATGACACTGCCGTTATTTATAAGGGTAAAATAACCAGATATTTAGTTGGCCGTCTTCAGAAGGGTCTTGACGTTCTTTCCGAATACTTTGGCGACTGGAAAATTCGCATAAATGCAGCCAAAACTCAAACCATCATTTTTCCACTTTCCAAATCGGCCAGATTTGTCCCAAAGGATGATGTTTTGATAAAAATGAATGATGTTTCGATACCCTGGTCAAAGGAAGTTGTCTATTTAGGTCTCATACTTGACTCGAAACTATTGTTTCGACAGCATGTAGATAAAATATTGAAGAAGTGCAGCATTCTCATTAGGTGTTTGTATCCTTTAATTAACAGAAAATCAAAGCTATCTTTGAAAAATAAGTTAGCAGTTTACAAACAAATAATTTACCCCGTTATTGAGTATGCTGTACCTGTTTGGGAGTGTTGCGCTAGAACTCATAAATTGAAGCTCCAGCGTGTCCAAAACAAGGTACTCAAAATGGTTTTGAATGTTCCTGGCTGGACAAGATCAAGTGAGGTTCATGAATTAGCAGAAGTTAAAATGTTGGATCAGAAGATTCAAGAAAAATGTTTGAAATTCAGGGAAAAATGTGCTATATCTGAATACCCCTTGATTCAAGGATTGGTTTAGTTTATGGTAAGATTAAGTTAGTTTTAGGTTAGGTTATGTTTTCTTAACATTTTTTTTTTCCTCATTGTACCTAGTGTTACAAAAATGATAAATCATATACTTTTAAAGTTATAAAAATGAACAGTGTTTAAATCACGAAAAGCAAACTAAAGCTGAAGAGCCACAGCTGACCACTTATTATGTAAACCAAATGTAATTATTATAAGAAAGATTCAATAAAGTATATTTAATTCAAAAAAAAAAAATGAAGTAATTCTTTGTTACATTAGGCTATTGCAAATTTTAGTTCAGGGTTTTGTCCACTCTCTCCTCCCTTCAAAATGTAAAAAAATTAGAGGACATAGAAATAATTACTGATTTAATTTTCTTTCAAAAACTGGCGAAATCGATTGGTTACTATTCAGAATACATTGTAGAATTGTGTAGAATAATGTATGGGTAGTCAAATAAAGGTTTTAAAACTTTTTACAAATTTACAAAAGATCGGTTAAAACGGTTAAAAAAATATTTTAATAATTTAATTAAAACTCTATAATAATAAAGAATAATAAAAAATATTGATATTTTGCATTTTTTTTTATAAAAAACGTTACTTAATCCACCTTTAGGTGGTTGGTGCCTTCCTCGCATATTTTTATCAAAATATCTGAGATCCGGCCTCAAATAAAGTTTATTTTAAAAACTTAAGTTCTTATAACTTTTGATAGGGTTTTCAGATCTTCAATGTTTTAGGCTTGATGGAAAGGTCTTTCAAATCCCTTTCGAACAATATAACGCATGACGAATTTTCTTACAAAACCACCCTTTTTACAATATTTCAAACCTTAGCCAAATCGTTTTTTTAGCATAACTTTTGAAGTACTTTTCTAAACTTCATAATATTAACTAGGGTCTTGTGGGACCTCAAGACGGATCTAATGAGACTAAAACGGTATAAATCGGTTCAACCAGTCCGGAGATAATCGTGTGCATATTTTTCGGTGCACGGACTTACAGACATACACACGCACAGACATTTGTTCAGAATTTGATTCTGAGTCGATAGGTATACGTGAAGGTGGGTCTACGAGGTCAAATAAAGAAATTCATTTTTCGAGTAATTTTATAGCCTTTCCTCATTGAGGTGAGGAAGGCAAAACATAACCGTTATTAGGATACGTTATCAATTCCTATACACGGAAAAAAAAATAGTTCCCAATATCGTGAACAAGCGTTCATGAAAATGGGAACCACAAACAAAGTGTTCAAATCTCATGGTACGTTTTTAAAAACCGTACCATGGGATTTGAACAATTTGATCGTGGTTCGCATTTTCATGAACGCTTGTTCACGATTTTGGGAACTATTTTTTCTCCGTGTAGTTGACCATCTAGAGGTGTTTTGATGAAAAAATCGATAAAATCACAATTTCAAGCGGGTGTCTACAATTATTTTATAAGGCTTGTTCAACATCATTCAAAGTTATGTTGACTGACATTTAATTGTTATTTTCGCCAAAATAAATGTTTCAAGTTCTCATCTGAAATCAGCCATGGTCACTAGCATTTTCACAAGAAAACAAAACTCTTTTAACTATAGAGCAACTCTCTACGAAATCGGCCGATTTCGACCATTTTTATTTTTTGTATTTTTTGATTTGACTAAAACTTTGTGGGGTCCTTCCCTATGACCAAATAAGCTATTTTGCGTCATTGGTTCACCCATACAAGTCTCCATACAATTTTGGCTGCTGTCCATACAAAAATGGTATGTAAATATTCAAACAGCTGTAACTTTTTAATGAATTTTCTGATCAATTTGGTGTCTTCGACAAAGTTGTAGGTATTGTTGAGGACTTTTGAGAAAAAAATAGGTACACGGAAAAAAATTGCAGATTTTTTAATCAACTTTTTTTCACTAAAACTCAATTTCCCAAAATACGTATTTTTTGATTTTCGAGATTTTTTGATATGTTTTAGGGTACAAAAACCGCAACTTTTGAGCTATAGAGAAACATGGTCAAAAAATCTGCCGCCGAGTTATTAATTTTTGAAAAAATAGTGATTTTTGGAAAAAATCGCAGTTTTATGCAAAAACAAATTTGACATTATTTTTTAATGCAAAATTGAATTTGAAATCGAAAAGTACTTTACAGATTGTTTGATAAAGGGCTCCGTTTTCAAGATATAGCCACCGAAAGTTTGATTTTAGCGAAATATTTGCTGTTTTTCGATTTTTAAAAATAGTGACCATTAGTGACCATTTCTAAAAATATTTTGTTTGAAAAGTTCAGAAAATTTGCTATAAAATTGTCTAAGAGACATTGAAGATTGGACCTCGGGTTGCTGAGATAGAGCCGCATTAAGAAAAGAAACACGAAAATTGAAGTTTTCTAATTCTCACCAAAACAACCCACCATTTTCTAATGACGATATCTCAGCAACTAATGGATTTTTTCAATGTTAATACATGTAACATTCGTGAAATTTTCCGATCTCTTCGAAAAAAATATTTTGAAAAAAATTAAATCAAGACTAACATTTTAAAAGGGCCAAACAATTAATATTACACCCATTTAAAATGTTAGTCTTGCTTTAAAAATTTTCAAAATATTTTTTCAAAAAGATCGGAAATTTTCACGAATGTTTCATGAATTAACATCGAAAATCTAAGGATCTTTACTAAAAAAAACTTAATTAGATTATTTTTTAAGCGTGAATATAAATATACCTATCTGTTTTCAATGTAAAAGTACCAAAGTTACTGAAACCGTAAGAAACTATAGCTTACTTTACTTAACTAAAACATCATAATTCATGTTTGAAAATAAAAATTCAACCACTATAGGAAAAGAGGGTCCATAATAGCTTTATTTTCAAATGAATATTTTTCAGCATAAAAGTAATCAACTGATAAAAACATTACTTATCCACCCTTAGGTAGTTGGTGCCTTCCTCAAATTTAAAGGGTGCTATCCAAAATAGACACAAAAGGGCGGTGTTTTTCAGTGTTTTATCAATTTGACTCATTATTCATACCACTAGATTGGGTAGTCAGATCTTCATATTGCAGGGCACTTATGTGCTTACAACTTATGATAGGGTAGTCAGATCTCCAATCCAATTCGTGCTCGTTGGAAAGGCCTTTTAATTACCTATCCAATGATAGGTCGCATGATATATTTTGACAACGTTTTCATCAAAATATCTGAGCTCTGGCCTCCAAAAAGTGTAGAAATAACACTTAAGTGCTTATAACTTTTGATGGGGTTGTCAGATCTTCGATGTTTTGAACGCGTTGGAAAGGTCTTTTGATTACCTATCCAACGACAGGTCGCATGATAGATCCGCACATCGTTTTTATCAAAATATCTGAGATCCCGCCTTCAAAAAGTGTATAAATAACACTTAAGTGCTTATAACTTTTGATAGGGTTATCAGATCTTTAGTGTTTTGGACTCGTTAGAAAGGTCTTTCAAATACCTTTCTAAAAATGTATCCTTTTTACAATCGTGCGAGCTTTAGTCAAAATCGTTTTTTTAGCATAACTTTTGAAGTACTTTACTAAATATAATGGTATGAAAATATGACCTATGGGACCTGTAGACGGATCTAAAAACACAGATCCGGACAAAATCGGTCAAGCCAGTTTCGAGAAAAGTGAGTGAGAAAAAAAATCTACGTCCATCCACACACACAGACATTTGCTCAGAATTTGATTCTGAGTCGATAGGTATACGTGAAGGTGGGTCTACGAGGCCTATTTAAGAAGTTCAGTTTTCGAGTGATTTTATAGCCTTTCCTCAGTGAGGTGAGGAAGGCAAAAATAGTCAGAATTGTTCAAAAGACTTCAGATTCCATTGTTCTGTAAAATGTTGAAAAGTTTTGAAAAATGCTAGTCGGCTCTACTAGGGTGTCCACTATTGGTTTAAATACCCTATGTATAAAGCATTTTGTGATTCTTTACGCCTAAAAATTTAAAGTTAGGCTTGAATTTGGTTTAGTTTTTCTTTTTTTTCAATGCTTTTGAATGAGACAGTATAACCATGATTTTTTTTTTAAACTGTGTACGGAACACATTATTATTTTTTAATTTTCCGTTTATATACTTAAACTGCACTTCGCAGTAATTAATTCACCAAAATATTTCGAAAAAAAGAATGTTTTCTAAAAATGTCCGACAAAGTATTGGGTGGACCAGGAAATCTTCGACTATTACTTGACTATTACAATATAATAATAATAATTACAAAACAATGTTTAACATAAAAACGGACTAGAGAAACAGCATCTAATACCTTCGTGCCTTATGAATTTGCGAATATTAGTACCTGCTATAACGGCGAACTTGCTATAAAAAAAATCGTCCAGCCAACAATGAGCGAAATTGGCGCGTCACATTGGCAAGTTTGCTTGGCAAACATAGCGAGTATAATGACAAGAAAATTGCTTTCATAGCGAAACAAGCACTTCCAGATCGCCCCACACTGCTGGGCTGCCAGTGGCGTCAGACGCAAGGTAAGGTAAACAACGTGTGCCCCAAACCCTTTTTCCGCACCCCAATCCGCAACCACACACGCCAATCTGTCGCAATCGACGACAAATAACACAAACTTTTGTGTCCTGGGTCAGGGTTTTTTTTTGCGGCGAAATGTCGCCTTCTGCCCTCCTCCCTCCCTCACGAGACATTTCTGCTGGCCAGAAGTCCGCGTGTGTGTGTGTGCGGTGGCGTTTATTTCTCCTTCCTTTATGATTTATTTATTTCCCAATGGCAACGGTGACCACCACCTCACTCACCCTCTTTAATAATAACAACAAAAGACAGAAACGCAGTAGGCCGCACACAAGCAAAACAGACAACCGGAGACGAATGTGTGATTTGCAAAACTTTCTTTCAATTTTTATTAGGAATTGATTTATTAACTATGACAATTTCGTTCCAAAATAAAACATTCAGCGATTTGTTTAGTTTGTATTGCTTTTAGATTTTCCCGATTAAATTAAATTTCAGTTTTACGAAAATCCATACTTCTCTTGTTTTGTGTTTTCGTCTTTCATTTTCAGTATTTTTATGAGAAAAAATATGATAATTTTATCTTCTGCCATTTTTGTAGTTTCTCAGTACCAAACTCTTTATTTTTTGTGTGTTTAAATTGCAATACAATTAAGCTTTTAATTTGCATTCGACTTTGCAGATTTCGAGATCAATGTACTGAAAATTTTAGATTCTTCTGAAATACACAATTTGATAAAAACAGCAGTGCAACAACACGTTTCAACAATATCGAAAAAAAAGACTAGTTTGATTTGTGCAGTCTACTTGTCTGTTGACGCATTTGTGGTGAAAAGTATCGACTGGATGATGTATAGAGAGTGCCGAACAGTATAGGCATAGTAGGCCGCCGGTGTTGAGGCTGATGCGTGTGTCATTTATTTGTACGACCAGAATAAAATAACAACAACTCCCTGCCATGGCGACTGCAGCTCAGCAAAAAAAAATGGCCCCAACTTTGGCGACACAACAGCTCCGGACACACGGCCTGCTACGGTGGTGGTCGATAGCCAATAAAATAACCATACCACCAAGAGGAAGCTAAACCACCAACACGGCGGCGGTCAAACGGGTGCAATCGACATATCTGGAGTATTTTTTTAAAAAAAAAGGTCCAGTAAAGCAAATTTCCAGTTTTACTAAATCCACCTTTAGGTGGTTGGTGCCTTCCTCACATTCATAAAGTGAATATACTTCAAAGCATCAAAAACATGTATAAGAGCAATTCCATGTCAAATAAGGAATCGGTTGTACCCGACCCTCTCCGATTTCAATAAAACTTTGTAGACATGTTATCCTAGGCCTATAAAAGCCATTTTTGTGTATATGGAGCCAGTTACACTCGATAATGACATTTTAGAAGGGCGTAAGTGTTTTAAATATTTTTGTATTTCATAATTTAAATATTGCTGTATCTCAAAGCCGTTGCATCGTATCAAAAAGTGGTCAAAGACAAACTTGTAGGAAATTTGACGGGCTTTCCGAAAAAAATACACTGAAAGAAAAAAACACTCCACTTTTAGGAGATTTTTTGATTTTAAAGTTTAAAAGTCAATTTTGAAGGTGAGCCCACGATTTTTTTTCGTTCAAAATTTTTGTGAAAATAGCCCAAAATGTTACAAAAAGACTCACGAAAAATGCTGTATGTAGCAACTCACCTAAAAAAATACAAAATTCATTTACTGAAACTGTTTTTTTTAAAGTGCTCTAAACGTCAAAATTTTCAAAAACTGAACTCGAGAGTCGATTTTCCAGACAATTTTACATAAAAGTCTCCATATTGACTATTGTCCTAAGTCCAATCCTTGTAAAGTTACAGCGGTTTTAAAAATAAAAATGTGGAAAAAATAGGGTTTTTGATGGTTTTTGCCAATTTCTATATGACAGACTTGATTTTTCTGTCTCGAAAATATTTTTACCGGAAAGCTCGTCCAATTTCCCATGAGTTTGTCTTTGACCACATTTCAATTGGATATATGGGCTTACAGATATAAGCTAATTTACTATCCAGGTTTCTATACTACACTGAAAAAATATTATGTTTTCAGTTATGAGCAATGTAATTAGCTTATATCCGTAAGCCCATACATCCAATTGAAATGTAGTCAAAGACAAATTTATGAGAAATTGGACGAGCTATCCGGTAAAAATATTTTCGAGACTGAAAAATCAAGTCTGTCTTACAGAAATTGTCAAAAACCTTCAAAAACCCTATTTTTTCAACATTTTTATTTTTAAAACCGCTGTAACTTCACAAAGATTGGACTTAGGACAATAGTCAATATGGAGACTTTTATGTAAAATTGTCTGGAGAATCGACTCTCGAGTTCGGTTTTTGAAATTTTTGATGTTTAGAGCACTTTTCAAAAAAACAGTTTCAGTAAATGATTTTTGTATTTTTTTAGGTGAGTTGCTCCATCCTGCATTTTTCGTGAGTCTTTTTGTAACATCTTAGACTATTTTCACAAAAAATTTGAGCGAAAAAAAAATCGTGGGCTCACCTTCAAATTTGACTTTTAAACTTTAAAATCAAAAAATCCCATAAAAGTGGAGTGTTTTTTTTCTTTCAGTGTATTTTTTTTTCAGAAAGCCCGTCAAATTTCCTACAAGTTTGTCTGTGACCACTTTTTGAAACGATGCAACGGCTTCGAGATACAGCAATATTTAAATTACGAAATTCAAAAATATTTAAAACACTTACGCCCTTCTCAAATGTCATTATCGAGTGTAACTGGCTCCATATACACAAAAATGGCTTATAAATGCTTAGGATTATATGTCAACAAAATTTCATTGAAATCGGAGAGGCTCGAGAAAAAAGTACCTTAAAAAATTCCTGTTTTGGGCTGGAATTGCTCATAAACAACACTTAATTTTATCAAAATATCTAAGATTCGGTTTCAAAAAAATTTATAATGAACACTTAAGTGCTCATAACTTTTGATAGGGTTGTCAGAACTTCAATCTTTAGGACTCATTTGAAAGGTCTTTTGATTACCCATTCAACGATGGGTCGCATGACAGTTCCGGACAACGTTTTCATCAAAATATCTGAGATCCGGCCTCTGAAAAGTGTATAAATAACACTTAATTGCTTATTACTTATGATAGGGTTGTCAGATCCTCAATGTTTTGGACTCGTTGGAAAGGTCTTTTCAATACCTTTCTTAAAATATAGATACTTCATCATCGTCATTCTGGCCGCCATCTTGGATTAAAAAATTCTAATCTCTCTAGAGTAGTTTAAGAGTCATACTAAAGCTCAACTATCAAAAATAAGACTACGAAAAAAAAATCGTGATTTGATTATCCGAAGTGAGATTTTGTCGAGGCCTTCGGATAATCGAGTCTGGACTGTATGAAACAAATATGATGCAAAATGGCTTATTTGGACATAAATATTCGACAGTTAAAATTTAATTAAAATTAAAAAAAAAAACAAAAAAAGTCGCGAAAAACTAGAGACTTGCTCATGTGCGTACAAAACGTCATTGATACGCATTTTTCTAACAAGAATATTATTATTATTATTATTTATCTTTACTAATGAGCTAACAACCGGAGGCTGGTTCAGCTACTAACAAGAATGTACACTGAAATAAAAAAATAGTACCAAATTGCTTTATTCTAGGAATTTTGCCTCTTTTCCTTATTTAGTAATCGGGTTTTTTGGATTACTTAATAACGAAAGGAGCCAAAATTCCTAGAATTTAGGAATTTGGTACTTTTTTTTCAGTGTACACGTTTTTCAATGTGACAAAAAAACACTGAGTGAATTACTCAGAAGTTGTGATGTTTAAGTAAATATCATTGCCGCCACTATTTTTTTTTTCTTTTTGATTAACAAAAACCTTCGAAATTCAATCAAAATACAAACAAAATCGCAGAAATCACAACATCAAGCAACACTAAGGAACATAAACTAGCAAAAATCACAAATTAAAAATCAGACGTCTGACGTACCTTAACCATTTAATCACTCCCAAATTGACTGTTGAAAAACGCAACCAAATCGTCCTGCTCCTTTTTGTTCCGTAAAATTGCTCCGTCAACCGGCCATCCTTATCAACCCGCGGGCCAAATTTATCGTCGCGCGTCAGTTTATCTTGTCCGCAATAAAACTCCCAAACGCCACCAGCGCCAAACTGCGACAGTTTCTCTCTCTGTTTTTTTTTTCAGATGAAAAATCTTTTTCACAGTTTTCTTCCAATTTGTCGTCACAAAGTGCCAACCGAAAAAAATAGCACACGTTCGTATTTAGTATAAACTTGATTGCCAACTTTTTTTTCGGCTTGTTATTTTTTTCGGGGATTTCTTACTCCGTTTCCCCACGCTCTACTGGCCGCTGCACACATGCTCAAAATGCAAATCCCATAAATCAACCGAACGACACACGTTTTCACTTTATTTGCACCAAATTCTTCGTTAATTGCATTTCCGTGCTGCTGCCGTTGATGCCATCGATCGAGGACAACGGCGATGGTCCTTTTTCCAGCAGCATCGCTCGCGTTGACGCCACCGCTGACCATCAGCGATTAAATCTGGCCCACCATCCTTCCCCGTTCCTCGGGGGTTAAACCAGTTACTCCGGGGTCACGATCCACATGGCCACTACACAAGCGACCGATCGAGGGCACTTTCCAAAAAAAAAAAAGAATCCTCCAAAAACTGAACGCCGAATCTTGTAGTTGCGAACGTGTGATCTGAATCACGACGACCGCGAGGAACTCGAAAAACTCTTCAAAAGAACTCGCCGAGTCACGTCCGATCGGATCGGAATCTGGCCTGCAACTGACCACCACTTTGGCGAGTCGCACACACTAATTGACCGCGAGTTGCACTTTTTTTCCAAAACCGCGCACTTTTCCGTTCGCCGCGAGGCCGCCGAAAAGTGCATCCGAACGCAACGGAAACCCTCGGCGGAATGACCATCGCGATGCTCCAGCGAGCGGCTCAAAGGTCTCCTCTCGAAAATGCACCAAGCACGCGATGAGAAAGAGAGAGAGTGAGAGCAAAGGCGAGAGCCAGGGAGAACTAGATCGCGCGCGCGGTCCGAACGATCAAGGACGATGCAACTCCTTTTTTTGCGAGCAACGAATCAGAGCTTCCTTTGATGGGGGACGATGAAAGCGCGCGCGGTTGCACTTGCCACTCGGCTCACGTGCACGATTGCGAACGCGATTGCGAGAGGAAGAGAAGAATGGGAGAAAGTGAGCGAACGGGAGAAGACTTTGAGCGATTCACAGAGAAAACTGCGGGCGCGCGTAAATTGTACGGTGAAGGGAGGTGATTTTGGGAATTTTAATGATTAGAATATCTAGAGTCTTTTTTTTTTTAATAGGTCTTATAAACATATAAAATTCAATAGCTAATAGGTCATTTAAAAAAAATAGATATGCAAGTTTTTATCCATTCTGTTTATTGTTTGTATGCACTCTCCAGGATCCCTTCGAAAGATTGGCTGCGCTAGGGTCTGATTAGATTAGATTAGATTAGATTCTGTTTATTGTTTGTATGTTTTAAACAAACACTTATGGAAAAAAGAGCAAACATAAATGTTTTTCTTAAATTCCCTCGTTTTGCACAAAAAACTCAGAATCCAAACACAACATTCCTTAGAATATGATATGTAATGGAATTACCCAGTCTTTGAATGAATGAAACTGTCATAATTTTCGCAGTTTCTGACTAATGAGCAATTCTCTACGAAATCGGTCTTTTTTCTTAAATTTTAATTTTTGTTTTTTTTTTAATTTGACTGAAACTTTTTTGGTGCCTTCGGTATGCCCAAAGAAGCCATTTTGCATCATTAGTTTGTCCATATAATTTTCCATAAAAATTTGGCAGCTGGCCATACAGAAATGATGTATGAAAATTCAAACATCTGTATCTTTTAACGGAATTATTTGATCGATTTGGTGTCTTCGGCAAAGTTGTAGATATGGATATGGACTACACTGTAAAAAAATGATACACGGTAAAAAATTTTTTTGCTGCTTTTTTATTAAACTTTTTGTCACTAAAACTTGATTTGCAAAAAATACTATTTTTAATTTCTTTTATTTTTTGATATGTTATAGAGCATTGATTCTCAACCTTCTTCTAGGCTGGTACCCCCTCCCATGTAAATCAAGTAGGCCCGGTACCCCCGTTGAGAATCGCTGTTATAGAGGACATCAAATGCCAACTTTTCAGAAATTTCCAGGTTATGCAAAAAATCTTTGAGCGAGTTATAAATTTTGAATCAATACTGACTTTTTCAAAAAATCGAAAAATTGGTCGCAAATTTTTTTCAACATCATTTTTCGATGTAAAATCAAATTTGCAATCAAAAAGTACTCTAGTGAAATTTTGATAAAGTACACCGTTTTCAAGTTAAATCCACTTTTAGGTGACTTTTTTGAAAATAGTCGCAGTTTTTCATTTTTTAAATTAGTGCACATGTTTGCCCACCATTGAAAAAAATATTTTTTAAAAGCTGAGAAAATTTTCAATATTTTGTATTTTTGAACTTTGTTGATACGACCCTTAGTTGCCGAGATATTGCCATGCAAAGGTTTAAAAACAGGAAAATTGATGTTTTCTAAGTTTCACCCAAACAACACACCATTTTCTAATGTCGATATCTCAGCAACTAATGGTTCGATTTTCAATGTTAAGATATGAAACATTCGTGAAATTTTCCGATCTTTTCGAAAAAAATATTTTCAAAATTTTTAAACCAAGACTAACATTTTAAAAGGGCGTAATATTGAATGTTTGGCCCTTTTGAAATGTTAGTCTTGGTTTAAAAAAATTTGAAAATATTTTTTTCGAAAAGATCAGGAAATTTCACGAATTTTTCATAACTTAACATTGAAAATCGGACCATTAGTTGCTGAGATATCGACATTTAAAAATGGTGTGTTGTTTGGGTGGGTCTTAGAAAACATCAATTTTCCTGTTTTTAAACCTTTGCATGGCAATATCTCAGCAACTAAGGGTCGTATCAACAAAGTTCAAAAACGCAAAATATAGAGAATTTTCTCAGCTTTTCAAAAAATATTTTTTTCAAAAGGGGGCAAACATGTGCACTAATTCAAAAAAAATAAAAACTGCGACTATTTTCAAAAAAGTTACCTAAAAATGGATTTAACTTGAAAACGGTGCACTTTATCAAAATTTCACTAAAGTACTTTTTGATTGCAAATTTGATTTTACATCAAAAACTAAAGTTGAAAAATTTTGCGACCAATATTTCGATTTTTTGAAAAAATCAGTATTGATTCAAAAATTTATAACTCGCTCAAAGATTTTTTGCACAACCTGGAAATTTCTGAAAAGTTGGCATTTGATGTCCTCTAAAACATATCAAAAAATAAAAAAAAAATAAAAATGGTATTTTTTGCAAATCAAGTTTTAGTAACAAAAAGTTAAATAAAAAATCACCAAAAAAATTTTTACCGTGTATCATTTTTTTCTATACCTACAACTTTGCTGAAGACACCACCATCGATCAAAAAATTCCTTCAAAAGATACAGATTTTTGAATTTTCATACATCATTTTTGTATGGCCAGCTGCCAAATTTGTATGGAAAATTATATGGACAAACTAATGATGCAAAATGGCTTCTTTGGGCATACCGAAGGCACCAAAAAAGTTTCAGTCGGATTAAAAAATACAAAAAAAATCGAATGACCGAAATCTGAGAAAACTGCTCTAATAAATTAAATTATATGAAATCTCAGGTCGCTCTGTTTCCATAAAAATATATACTTGATCCTGAAATGTTAGGCCATTGCAAATATTTTTCAATTTTATTTATTTTTTGTTACTTTTCTCCATTTGATTAATTTGTGTTGATAATTTAACTCGTTTCCACTCAGAGCAAAATCGAGTTTTTTAAGTTTTATGTTACTACACCGAAAAAATGGAAGTGGTGAAATATTTGGTGTAAAAAATGTGCAATTTTACAAAAAAAATCCAACCTTCCTAAACTCATCTTTTTTCCCTGTTTAGACACTGCATTGACTAATGACTAAATTAAAAATCAGTTATGCTCTGGAGTACCATGTGCATTAGAGGGTTAATTAGGCCGAAGTCGAGGAGAGGCAAACATATATTACAGGGAATGGTTTCAACAATCCAATGCAAAAAGGGTTGTAAAATACATTATTCATCCGAAATTTTGATTATCCGAAGTTCGACTATCCAAAGGCTTGTACGGGACTTCGGATACTCGAATCACGAGCAAACTTTTTTTATTATTATTATTTTCGTACAGTCATCCTTCATATTCGGAACAGTTTACAGATCGGCCAATGTTCAAAAAATCATATAAAATCGATAATTGAACTTAATGATTCGCTATTACCTTCGTTTGAAGGCTTTTCTTACGATCTTTCGAATGCTGTATCAAACAACTGCAAATTTTAACTTTTATATCAAGTTTTTGAAGAAAAACTTTGACCCTTGATATCCACAATTTCGGAACACTTTTTTCTTACGGATGTAAACAAACTTTGGTTATCTCCATGAGTACATATTTTTTACAAAATAATGACTTCACGCTCTAAAACTGTCAAACTATCAAGTGCAAATCATCATACTTATGTAAAATTGTCTGATCCTTACGTTAAAAATATTTTCGGATTTTTAAAATCTGAACATTTCAAAACGGCCAAAAATGCTTTTATAGCGGAATTGGAGTTAAATGGACCCTAGATGATTTTTGCGGTGCAAAAGGTTATTTTTACTGGATTCCTGAGACATTTTCACATGAGTTTAGTGCATTTTGGATGGCCGCATAAAGCCTCCGCTCTAAATACAGACCGATTTTCAAGAAAAAAAAGTAAAAAATGAAGAATTGGGACAAAATGGAACCTTTTCCGTTTCGTGCGGTGGATGAAACCATCACCAATCGATTTCCCGGATTTTTTACATAAGAAATACTAATTTTCATACCAGGGAACCAGCCGCGTTCAATTAAGTCTGATTTTGGGTTCCATTTGCCCCACTGTGCAGTGTTTTGCTGCTCTGAATGAAATAGCCTTGAGATGCAGTTTTTTGTTTTAAAAGTACTACTTTCACTAGTTAATAGCAAGAGAATGTTCAAATAAAGCTCCTAAAAATAGTAGGGTCGACAGAAAAGATGCATTGAGAAATTATCACGGAAGTGTTCCAAATTTGTGGGTGTTCCGAATATGTGGAATGACTGTACGTTTAACATCAAATTCGTATTCTGCAAAAAAAAATTAATAATGTTTCACCGCTATTTTCGCCGCCATCTTGGATTTCAAAAATCTAAATTCTTATAGAGTAGTTTGGGGCTCAATAATCAAAAATATGACTACGAGAAGAAAAAAATCGTGATTCGATTACATATCCGAAGATTTGATTATCCGAAGTGATTTTTTTTCCAAGGCCTTCGGATACTCGAGTGCATTCATGTAATGATATTATTATTAACGCAGAAAAATGAGTTTACAGCTGCTTGCATTACATTAAAGTTTTGAAATTCAAAAAATAAGTTGTTGCCCTTGATTTTTCGAGCCAATATTGAAAGGGGAGAGGGCTGACATAAACATAATAAAAATATTTAAAATTTAATTTTAAGTTTTTAATGCATAAAAAAACAAAAACAACGCCCGAAGTATTATGAAACAACAAGGGAACATCTACGTTTCATTCACGATAATCATTGGTCTTGTGCCACATTTAATAACAAGCGGCAATGCAGGGCACATTTCGCAGGAATTTCGATGGAACGCAAATGAAAAGGGCGTCAGGGCCGACCACGCGGCTGTAACATTTCTTTCCCCGTTACGAGTGTGTAAACAAAGCAGAAAACTCTTCAATTTCATGGATATGCCGCTAATTGTAAGTGTACTTATAGCAACTTGAGGTTATTTGGTGTAATAACAGTATATTTGTAGCATGAAGAGTTGTTTCAAGAAATTCCACAAATTTCTGCGTTTCAATAATTTGCTTTTTTTTAAGCTCCCCTTGACCGTGAATCATCCCTCATGGACCATCGAAAGGGGGAGGTCCATCACCATTCGGTAAAACGCAATTCAAAAATTCTTCTTTTCACACCAATTTGCAACGACAACCGGCGACGTCGGCCGCGCCGCAATGTCGACCACGCGGTGTGGCACAGGGCCCTTGCAGGGCCCCCCGGGAACAGTAATTTAATTTTAATGAAGTGATAAATTTGACCAGATAACCAGGTAATTGGCACATTGGAGAGGTGCGTTTATGATGACTGGGTGCACTGGCGACGCCGGTACCAGTGTGTAACTTGAAGTTGTTGTAGTTCTTTCTTTTTTTTTTGGGATTTTATTTTTTGGACAGCCAAAGTGAGTCACGCCAACTTCAAGATCATGATCTGTATGAAGGGCATGTCGCTTTTGTAACATGGTGGAATGTTACCATGAGCCATCCTTCATAATTCCCGCACATTGTAAAAATAAGCAATTGGTTATTTTTAAAACCAATCCTTCCACTCCACAACTTGTAGAATTCCAAAGATTCCATTTATATTTCCTTCGACAAAAGAGCACCTCCTCTGCAACCTGCAACCCACAGATTCAGCAATAAGCCATTATCGCGTGTTTACTCCATCATCAGAAAACATCTTTTCAAATCTGCCGCACAAGAGCCACCCACACAGTACACACGCGAAACAGCCTCTTTCGGCCTGTTTCTCTCTGGAATCGATAACCTATATTTCGCTTAATTGTCGCATCGTCATTTCCATATCGTTGTGTCGCATGTTTTCAAAATACGCGTTCGCCCCAAGTTTAAATATGCCCACAGAATAAACATTCCGGCCCGATATTGCGCGCGGTGGCCTCGTGTGTTCAAGCCCGCAAAAGGACCGCACACAAAAGTGTCACTCGGAAAACGGTAGGGTGACAAGTAATTTTTTAGGGTGGATCCAAAATGAACGGGTTGAAACATTTGAACAACCTTTTTATCAGGTGTTCACTCAAAGTTACTTTTGTCTTGGAATTTGTTTAACATTTCAAAAACTGGTCATCCTACCCCAAAAGCGCCACAAGCAACGATAATAATCGAGAAATCATGATTGCATTTCAATCATAACATCATCCCTTTCATCATCGTCACATCAGGCCCCGACGGCCGGCGTTGGCGTTGAGCAACTTCTGTACAATGCTGCTCGACTCCTAATATTTTTTTCTTTTTAAAGAATCTTATATAGGGTTATTTTTTTACCCTAAACTTTTTACTTCCACAAGACTTTTTAAGAAAAATTGTGCGGATTTAAAAAATTGCACGGTGTAAAATATAAGTTATGCCTTCTCGAGTCTGCGATTGACAGAGCAGCGAGTCAGACGTGCGTCCCTCCAACACCGAATAAGTGCTAAAAAGTGCAAAAGATGCCTCACGGCAAGAAAAAGAGGCGGTCCTCGCCAGCAGGATCGGCAGATTTGAAGAAGCTAAAGAATGCCGAAGCGCTACCTGCAAAGCCAGGCAGTTTGAGCAAGGACGCTCAAAATTCGTCTGGAAACCAGTTCGCTACCCTCCCTGTGGACGTGAGCGAGAAAGAAGAATTTGAACGACGGGAAAAGTTGCCACCCATTTTTGTGAAAACATCGTCATCGGATTCGGTGCGAAAGGGGCTCACCGGGTTTATCAAATCTGGTGCTTTACGAGCTTCCATTCGCTTGTGTGCTGATGGACTCAAAATTCTGCTACCTACCAGAAAGGATTACAACTACGTTCGGGATTTCCTGAACAACACAAAGATTGAATACTACAGCCATGACGATCCAGGTAAACCCCCCATGAAACAGGTCCTCCGAGGCCTGTACGACATGGATGTCAGTGTGCTGAAAGAAGAGCTCAAAACTCTTAAGTTGAACGTGATCGAAGTCTTCAAGATGACGAGGCACAACAAGGTGGAGGAGGTGAGCACAAAACTCAAGCTTGCAACACAATCAACGAGAACATCGAAGCGAAATGCTTCAATTGCGGTGGCGACCATTCGACCAAGAATCGAAGCTGCCCAAAACGTTCTGAGTTTGTAAAAAATTGGCAGCGGGATCTGTTCGAGTGGTTCCAAATCTGCAGCCATTGCCGTTGAATCATCGGCAAAAAGTTGCAGAGAAAACAACGCCTCCTGGCTTTAGTCAGCAACCGAGGGAAAACCAACCAACATCAACGGGTGAAGGCAGTAGTGACCTGTTTTCACCACAAGAACTTCTGAACATTTTCATCGAGATGACACCAACACTGCGTGGTTGCAAAACTCGCCAGGAACAAGTAAGAACGCTTGGTGCATTCATCTTAAAATACAGTTCGTAGTTTACTCATTCTAATGATTTTGAATAATTCAAAGAATTTTTATTTTAGATTTAAGCTACACGGAGAGACTGTGCCCAGAAATTTTAACAATTAAAATTGTTGATTTTACTTTCGTAAATTTTAACCAAAACGTACTTGTTACTGCCAATTTTCAGTCAAAATAACCGAAATTCATTATTAATTTAATAACCTGTTTGTTGAAAATGCTAAAGGCAAAAAGCTAACAGATTTCCCGAACTCGAATGGACGTGCTCGACTGTTAGCTTTGGTTTTAGGAAAATCAAAAATTTTGTTGGTTGAATATAATTTACAATTGGTTGAATACTTGAAAGATGAACTTGGGTTTGTTTACGTCTGTCATTTGAAGTCAGGATTCGAACAAGTGCGGTCGATTTGTTGAGTTTGTGTTGTTAATTGTGGAGTGAGCGGATGTGAAAGGTGAAAATCACACTTTTTGGCTAATGTTGAAGTGCCAATTCTTAGTGAACACTGTTGCAACTGCGGAGGTGCAATTGGTGAGTAAGCTTGTTGATGATTTATTTGCAGGTGATAAACTATGAAGAGCAAGACGAGGACATTCGCAATGAGGACCTCTGATGCGAGGGGGCTTCATGACAATATTTGAAGGAAAGGGCAGTGAAAGGAAGAGGCGGGCTAACTCATGCACGGGAAAATTTAACAAAATGTTGGTTAATCTAAGTAAGTATGGGTTTATTTTTACACAACAATTTATCTATTGTAATTTTAATTGTAAAAACTGAATCATCAAAAACCTTTGTGCTTACGATAGATACAATTTTAATGAACCATTATTTTTTTTCAGAATCATCAACCATAAAATACATAGAAATGTGTACACATAATATCAAAATATAAATTCGATGATGGGAAATGTCTAAAAACTAAAATTTATAAAAGATATACAAAAGAAGATAATAATATTTCAAAAATGCTGTTTAAAGAAGACTGCTCAATAAACTGATAAGTAAAACTCAAAATGTTGTTTTCAGGAATCGGAGTACGTTTAATAAATTGAATCGAATGCAATGAAAGTATGTTGCCAAAAGTAGTTGTTAAATTAATGCAAGCTTGGTAAGTAGCATTATTGATATTTATTCTTTCCTCATTATAATTACATTTATTTTCGTTCCTTTTTCAGTTTATAGCCGAAATTAAGAATTTTGTATAAAATTACTAATAAATTTCTTATGTCTATTTGCAGCAAAAGGTTCGCTTTGGTGTGAATTCTGTGTCCAACCACAAGAAAAATAACTAAACCTGAGACCGTTGTAGGTGATGATGACTTATCGGATGATTTCACAGTGATGGTAAGTGAATACAACACTTAATTTTATACAACGTAATAAAGTAAGTAATAAAATTATAAGCTTGAAACTTGGTGAAAATTTTGCTCGAATTCTATTTTCAAGGAATTCACGAGAAATTAAACATCTTTTTTAAATATGTTTAACAAAATTTGTAAAATCCTTTCATTATTATAATTTTTTGAAACATTAATTAAACTTAACATGTTTTATAAAAACAGTTAAAAAAAGTTTTGTTTTTATGCTTTTTAACAGTAATTTAATAACTTCATGCAAAAAAAAACAAATTAGTACAAATTAGTACAAATGCGAATATAAATACACCCAGCATTAATTTGTGAGGCATTATTATAAAATTTACTGCAAATTCAAAAAAATATTGCTAACAACAGCTAATTACTGACTACATTTACGAATATTTTTCTTTATTCAAGTAAGACATTAGAGCAATTCTCTACGAAATCGGTCTTTTTTCTTCAATTTTAATTTTTGTATTTTTTAATCCGGCTGAAACTTTTTTGGTGCCTTCGGTATGCCCAAAGAAGCCATTTTGCATCATTAGTTTGTCCATATAATTTTCCATACAAATTCGGCAGCTGTCCATACAAAAATGATGTATGAAAATTCAAAAATCTGTATCTTTTGAAGGAATTTTTTGATCGATTTGGTGTCTTCGGCAAAGTTGTAGGTATGGATACGGACTACACTGGAAAAAATAATACACGGTAAAAAAAAATTTGGTGATTTTTTTATTTAACTTTTTATCACTAAAACTTGATTTACAAAAAAACACTATTTTTAATTTTTTTTATTTTTTGATATGTTTTAGAAGACATAAAATGCCAACTTTTCAGAAATTTCCAGGTTGTGCAAAAAATCACTGACCGAGTTATGAATTTTTTAATCAATACTGATTTTTTCAAAAAATCGAAATTTTGGTCGTAAAAATTTTTCAACTTCATTTTTCGATGTAAAATCAAATTTGCAATCAAAAAGTACTTTACTAAAATTTTGATAAAGTGCACCGTTTTCAAGTTATAGCCATATTTAAGTGACTTTTTTGAAAATAGTCGCAGTTTTTCATTTTTTTTAAATTAGTGCACATGTTTGCCCAGTTTTGAAAAAAATATTTTTGAAAAGCTGAGAAAATTCTCTATATTTTGCTTATTCGGACTATGTTGATACGACCTTTAGTTGCTGAGATATTGCAATGCAAAGGTTTAAAAACAGGAAAATTGATGTTTTCTAAGTTTCACCCAAACAACCCACCATTTTCTATCGTCAATATCTCAGCAACTAATGGTCCGATTTTCAATGTTAATATATGAAACAATTGTGAAATTTTCCGATCTTTTCGAAAAAAATATTTTTGGAATTTTCAAATCAAGACAAACATTTTAAAAGGGCGTAATATTGAATGTTTGGCCTTTGCATTGCAATATCTCAGCAACTAAAGGTCGTATCAACAAAGTCCAAATAAGCAAAATATAGAGAATTTTCTCAGCTTTTCAAAAATATTTTTTTCAAAACTGGGCAAACATGTGCACTAATTTTAAAAAATGAAAAACTGCGACTATTTTCAAAAAAGTCACTTAAATATGGCTATAACTTGAAAACGGTGCACTTTATCAAAATTTCAGTAAAGTACTTTTTGATTGCAAATTTGATTTTACATCGAAAAATGAAGTTGAAAAATTTTTACGACCAAAATTTCGATTTTTTGAAAAAATCAGTATTGATTAAAAAATTCATAACTCGGTCAGTGATTTTTTGCACAACCTGGAAATTTCTGAAAAGTTGGCATTTTATGCCTTCTAAAACATATCAAAAAATAAAAAAAATTAAAAATAGTGTTTTTTTGTAAATCAAGTTTTAGTGATAAAAAGTTAAATAAAAAAATCACCAAATTTTTTTTACCGTGTATTATTTTTTTCCAGTGTAGTCCGTATCCATACCTACAACTTTGCCGAAGACACCAAATCGATCAAAAAATTCCTTCAAAAGATACAGATTTTTGAATTTTCATACATCATTTTTGTATGGACAGCTGCCGAATTTGTATGGAAAATTATATGGACAAACTAATGATGCAAAATGGCTTCTTTGGGCATACCGAAGGCACCAAAAAAGTTTCAGTCGGATTAAAAAATACAAAAAAAATCGAATGACCGAAATCCTAGAGAACTGCTCATTAGTTAAAAATATAGCTAGAAATTCGGCCCAGCCTGTATCGCTAAATAATCAAAGAAAATATATATAGAAACTAACATAAATTATGTTTAATTAAGGAATGTTTTGTTAAAAACCACTAATAATTTGCTACATGCAAAAATATTTTGGTTGATTCAACGAAAAAAATTTTTCAAAAAATAGGTGAAAAATATGGTCCAGCCTGTTTTTTACGGAATATTCCACAATATTTCAGCTGAAAACAAAAAAAAATAGTGAATTTTCTGAAAAAAAAACTCTACCAGTCGACTGCTAGAATTGTTTTTCGGCCATTTAACCAACAAAAATGGCACTTCCAACTATTTTTTTAGTTACTTTTAGTTACATGTGGTCAGCAATTTCGGGTTAACAAAATCAACAATCGATTGTTGAAAAAAGCTGTGTAAAAAATTAACCCATACTTTTAGTTAAATTAACCAAGATTTTCTTAGATTTGCCCGGTCTCTCCGTGTAGGATTAGTTATTTTAAGTGATTTTTTTCTTTTTTTTTATCCAAATGTATTCGAATAATGGTAAAAATGGTAATAAATAATAAATGATAATAATAAATGAATGTGAAAAGTAATAATAACACGAAAAATACAACAAAGATGAAGAGCATTTAGCCATACCACTTAGAATGTAAATGAAATGTAATTATTGTAAGAATGTTCAATAAAGATACATTTAATTTAAAAAAAAACAGTTATGCCTTCTCTCTGTGTAAAAGAAACAGAAGAAAATGCTAATTATTTTGCAGCAAAATCAGATGGGTATACTCACGTAAGTGTCTTGTAAGGGTCAAACATCTATAACGAACTTCAAGGACTTACGTGGTGGGGTTCCCGTGTACAGATCGAGCGCAAATTTGTAATTTAGCCTGGCGACGGGTAAATCATCGATTTTAGAAGGTACCCAGACTTGGACCACCCTAATGCCCATTTTGAGGGGGCCACAGAAACAAAACAAAAACATGGCATGACCAAATTATTTTTCCCTATTTTCCCCGAAAGTTTGACTGGATAATTATGGGTTTGGTGAAATTTAGGCATAGAAACAATCAACTTTAGACAAGTTGATAATATTTAAAACAAAAATATCCCGATTTGTTTATAAATCCATTTTTTTTTTTGTATATTTGTGATTGTAGGGCAACTACATAATGAACAAACAACACTTTTTCTGTTGAATGTTTAACGTGAAGACTTCCATCATTGTCATGATTTTTCAATCAAAGATATAAATTTTGCGTCTCTTTCAATATTTTGACAAAATTCCTTCAACAAGTTGTTTAGAATAGTTCCCTACACATACTGATTCCTTTTGGTAACGATTATCCCATTCCTTGTTAAGTTATGGAAATCGTCATTAATCAATGATTGCCAACAAGGACGTCAATGACTGTGCCACAAAAGTATATAAATTTTGAAGCACAATTGATTTAGATCAAAAATTCCTTCAGTGGCTTCAAGAAGGCAACAACCGGCACATGCTGACTCCTTTTGGTGCTGAAATTCGTAAAATTGAATTTAATACACAATTTTTTATAGTAATGATTAATTTTCTTTGAAAATGATCAACGGCTTCACCTTCAAGTTATGCCTTGAATTATGATCCATCGTTGTTTAAATCTCCAAGTTTTTTATTCTGTACATTATAATATTATTTATTTTGTTCTTTTTTTAAAGTATGCATTTCTCTCGCCCTGAAGCGGCAATTAAACAATCGGTAGCTACCTCTCACATATCCCAAAATACGTTTGCAATATTTAAATCCCCGCACTGATTTCAGCCAAATTTATCACGCAACACGCACTGGTATGGATGCTGCAGGGGCAAGTGCATTTTTGGTTGGTGATGATGAAGAAAAAAAACGAGCTCAAACACGAAAAATCTATAACAAAGCTCGCGAAGATGCGATCAAAGTAAAATTTATGAAGAGAAGACACAAGAGTGAGAGAGAGAGTGAAAAAGAAGAGCCGAAGGACCACGCGCAAAGATTGAAACTGCATTTTAGAATTCATAATGACTTATTTGGCAGGTTTTTTGCAAGAGCAGGTAGGAGAGACCCATCCCGAGCGGTCTCTAAAATCAGAGCTGTGGGCTATTCACCCCATTTTTTGCTGGGACGAACCCATTCCACGACCTCCTTCCCAAATTTCCTCCTCTCCAAGCACACACCGCTGCTGCACTTCGCGGCTTTTAGGAGGTGATTTGGAGCTTTTTTTTACCTGTTCTTTTCGCGCATTTTTCAGATGCGCGCTACCGATTGGTATCGTTTGCAAGATTTTTTTTCTTTTTTTTCGTTAAATTCTTTTTAGGTTTTTATTTGTTTGCCTCCTCATCTCGTTTGCATTTCGGCTCATTCTCACAAATTTAGTGTTGATCGCGTTTATAGTTTCGGGTTCACTTTTGTGCTTTTGTTGTCAGGAGGAGATTTTTTGTTTAACTCCCTTTCGGTCATTTCATAGAACTCACACAGCCTCAAGATGGGGCCTGTTAGACGAATGCACATTTCGTGCATCTCCTCGGCCCGATGTGGGGGTCCAAATTTCGCAAGGCATTAGTGTGTTTGTGCACACAAAGCGCATGAGAAAATCTAATTCTATATCATTATTATGGTCTTTTGATACCTTTTGTGTTCTCTAATTTGGAGCGGTTTTGCTTTTACTCTGCTGAACTGCTGCAGACACAACGATGGATTAGAGAAGATACTGATATGATGCAAATTAAGGGAGGAAAATTTGAACGTTTTTGAGTAACAACTTTTGACAGCTATTTCGTTTTTGTATAACTTCATGTTGGGAAAATTACCCTTCAAAGTGTACAGCAACCAAGGAAGTTGTTGTGTTTATTTCAAAATTGTCGAACTTACGAACTGAATCCAGGAACGCGAATATCAGGGCTGTGTACCGTTAATTTATGTGATCCCGATAATTCAATTGATATTAATCACTTTTTTTCATTGCCGTATAGGCACCATCTCGTTATCTCTGGAACCACAATCCATTTTCAAATTAGAAATGGGTTCCGTTTGTGTTGCGCTATTTTAAAGCCTTTCCTCAGCGAGGAAGGCAATAAGTAAGAGTATTGTTTAAAAAAAATAGTTGGAAAAATTTGGTTAAATAAAAATATCAAATTGTTTTTAATTTTGAAGCCGGGACAAACAAAATTCTACTATTAGGGACCATCCACAAACTACGTGGACACTTTTTTGGAAATCCCCAACCCCCCTCCCTCCCCCATCGTGGATAATTGTACATACAATTTTTTTTTGTATGGAGCGTGGACAATCCCCATACCTCCCACCCCCCCCCCCCCCCTCATGTGTCCACGTGGTTTATGGATGGTCCCTTACCTCGACTATTACAGTGTAATTTGCTCTACATTTGCTTCTTCAATGTTGTTAGACATTTCAATAAAAAAGGTTTACAATTGAAATGCAGAAATATTTTGAATTGCAGAAATGTTTTGAAATATTTTTTGGTTTATTTCGGACGAATATTGATGAAATTAAAGAACAAATTGGAAAAAAATTATCGACCTTGAAACTTCTAATCTGGTTCGCAAAACGACCTCAATTTTGAACTGCCATAGTGGAACCAATTTACTGTTCGCCAAAAGTAGAGAGTATTGTTATCGATAATTAATTTTTTCTGCAAGAATTAAAAATGTGTGGCATTTGGAACCTGGAGTTGAACTTAACAAATCTTAAGAAATCTGAAGGAGCGATCGTCATTTTTTATAATTATGAATGAAAGTTAATTATTGTCGCCGCGGCACTAAACCGAATTGAGCAAGTTTAACTCTCGCGACGATTTTCTGTCGCGAAATATCTGTCAAGCATGTTTAAGTGATTTTGAATCAGTGTGTTTGCTTTTTTTGTTTTGACGGCTTTGGATGATGAGAAAAACGTGGCTGATCTTTTCTGGTCTGCCAAGGAAATGGAATGCTTTAGATTAAATTATTGTTTAAAATCTTGGTTTTTAGTTCTACTACCACTAGAACTGTTTCATTTGGGGTAATTTATGAAGTTCAGTCAGTTTCCAGCTCCAGGAAAAGACGCAGAAGGGAAAAAGTCTTGGTTAAGTTGCTGATTACGGATCGATTACCGTCTGAATAAAACAAAAATAAGTGGCCTCATTGTCGAGGGACCTCAATCCGGTCCGTTGTGTCCTCTCACCGGGAGAGTTTTGCCGATGCGGGATGTTGCGGGTGTCGATTGAATAAGCTCTATAGCGTCAAAATGGGAAGACCCAGCCACCAATTTAAAAATCAAAAGCGCCGTAATTGTACTCTCCAAGCTAGACATCATGAAATGGTTTATCCGGATGATCGAATCCACGCTCACAGAACGATTTCCGGTAGATTTTCGTGATCGATTCCATGCTCCGTGTAAGACGCGGCGCGGCTTGTCGCAGCTCAACTGGCGACATTTCAGTTTGGTGCCGCGGCGAAATTTTTTTTTGGTTTCGCGTGTGACATTTGAGGTACACTCAGAAAAGAAACAACAGAAAATTGCTTCGCGAGATGAAAAACACTCGCGCTGTTATTTCGATTTATTTCAAAAACCACAATATGGAGTCGATGCGGTTGTATCTATCCAGAAGTTGTCTTTGTAGTTTGAATCCATTCGAAAACCTACTAGTTTAGTGACAGTTTTTTTCTTTTTGTTGGATCAGCTTCGCTAGAATTAGTGATGTTTTATCGCTGGCCCAGGAAGTGCTGCAGGATTCCAAAATCAGCCAGGGAATTTATCTGCGAAATCGCAGAATGACACTCTCGCCGCAGTTCTTCGTCACCCGTAAAAAAGAAAAACCTCTTCTAACCAAACGAAACACACAATTTTTCAGCAAAAAAATTAAAAAAAACTAGACAAAATAAAACACATACTACTGATTTATACCAGCTCATTTACCAATAATAAAAAAAGGCATGTTTGTGCTTGAACAGCCTCCTACTTTGTAGACGTAAACAATGTGGGATCATTTGAAAATTACGTTACGCATTCTCTCTATTAATCACCCAGCTTCTTACAAAAAAAAATCTTTTTTTTTCTGATGTAAAAACTGATATTACCTGCTCTTAGTAGAAAATTGTCGATTGTCGAAATGCAAACGATTTTTAGATCCGAACTTCATTTTATTTATGGGTTTTGTTGACTCATCTGAATGGTTGTTTATTTTATGTATCAGCTTAGACTAGACAATCATCGAATGAAAACACTCTGAACTTAATTTTAAAATTTTCCTACCCTAAATCCCCAACGGGCAAGTCCGAAACGCAACCCATCCGCAGGTTCGTTATTAGCGTCGGTTTCAGTTTGCGCGCATCCCAATCCCGATGCACTTGGTTCCGCGTCTACCGCCCAACGAGGGCCAAGCAGATAATTGCACCGTGGGACCCCGAAAAATCTCCGAAACGCCGATGCTAACGACCGCCTAAACACCCATCTTGGCAAAGTTCAAGGCCTGGTCCCGAATCTAACCTCAATGCAGCAGCAGCCAGCAATGCAGCGACCCAGATGGCGCCCACAGATTACCCCGGATGGCCTAGCTGCACGGAACGAAAAAGTCATAAATCTTTTCGGAGGAGGACGCGCGTGTTTTGGCCACCAACCCGAGTAGGTGCACTCCGTGACGGGAGGATGACCCACTCGAAGCAACCGACACCTAGCGGTCGAATGTGGTACTACTGTGACAGTTGGGGAAATTTATAGCGACTCAGTTGGCTACTTGATCAGCCATTAACCTCTCCGCGAACCTGCCCCCAGCACGGATTATCTAGGTTGCCGTGGCGATCAATGCACTCCCTGAGTGCATGAAAAGAAAACCTGTCCGTAACTAAAAACTCGCCGACTGACGGCAACCGGTGGTGAAAATGTTATGCAAATATCGTCCCATCAATCCGCGATGAAGCACAGCAGTGTGGGCAGTGCTACCGGCTCCCGATGGGCATTAAATTACACCCATTCAATTAATTAACTAAATAGGGTCTCAATTTCATTATGATAACTTAATTAGACCTCGCCACAAATATCACTGCGCGCTTATCACGTATAATGTCACATGACAGTGCAGAGATATGGCCCTTAAACGCCGTCCGATGGTGACCGGTTCCCCTTTTGCGCTGGCCTTATCGATGTCAATCAGTGGATTGGCGCATTGAAATCAGGTTGCAAAACGGCCGATCGTTGTTGTTTACATTGTATGTAACGGCTGCAAGATTGTACTGTTGAGATGTCGACATATTTCACTTCAAAAGCTTCCATTTTATTTTTGCTCATTCTGTGGAAGTTTTGCTATACATGCAGGATTACTTTTGAATAAGTGCACCCCCTACTAAATTTAAGTTACGGCATGGGGGTGTTCAATTCGAGAATCGTTTGAAATTGAAATGAACATTACTTATACTGAGCCAAAACTGAGCCGTAGAATAATCCAAGGACTCTCACGTGTGATAGGTTTATTCTCTCCATTTGATTTTGGTAGAGTTATACTCTCGGCTTCCTCTTAAGCTTAAGGGTGCACAGATCTTGAATTAAGATCGCCGAGTTTTCCAGGTTAAAGATTTTGTCCATCACATCTGACCCACTGAGAATTTTGGCTCGAGCCTCGATCTCGAGCCAGGTCGACTCGAGGCTCGAGCCAAAATTCTCAGTGGGGACTATCGAATCCATACACTACAAAAATATCGCACCTAGGAAGTAAGTGTTTCACACTTAAATCCGCCGCATTTGTCTCGACACAAATTTATGTGGTAGTTTTTTGAATCTTCATAGAAACAAAACGTGTCAAATTCAATAGATTTCCACTTAATTTTCATTAACATTGGGTATGAGAATCAAGAACACGTTTTTTTTCAACACAGACATTTTATCCCTTTAAATATAAGAAAATCATTGCATTACTTTTATATACAACTTTATTTTGTCATTATTATGCATTATCACATACATAACACTTTCATCGTAAAAACTTGCATGTTTCTTTTGAGCAATTCTCTACGAAATCGGTCTATTTTCTTAAATTTTATTTTTTGTATTTTTTTAATCCGACTGAAACTTTTTTGGTGCCTTCGGTTTGCCCAAAGAAGCCATTTTGCATCATTAGTTTGTCCATATAATTTTCCATACAAATTTGGCAGCTGTTCATACAAAAATGATGTATGAAAATTCAAAATCTGTATCTTTTGAAGGAATTTTTTGATCAATTTGGTGTCTTCGGCAAAGTTGTAGGTATGGATATGGACTACACTGAAAAAAAATGATACACGGTAAGAAAAATTTTGGTGATTTTTAATATAACTTTTTGTCACTAAAACTTTTTTTTATTTTTTGATATGTTTTAGAGGACATCAAATGCCAACTTTTCAGAAATTTCCAGGTTGTGCAAAAAATCTTTGAGCGAGTTATAAATTTTTGAATCAATACTGATATTTTCAAAAAATCGAAAAATTGGTCTCAAAAAATTTTCAACTTCATTTTTCGATGTAAAATCAAATTTGCAATCAAAAAGTACTTTAGTGAATTTTTGATTAAGTGCACCGTTTTCAAGTTAAATCCATTTTTAGGTGACTTTTTTGAAAATAGTCGAAGTTTTGCATTTTTTTAAATGAGTGCACATGTTAGCCCACCTTTGAAAAAAATATTTTTGAAAAGCTGAGATAATTCTCTATATTTTGCATTTTTGAACTTTGTTGATACGACCCTTAGTTGAGATATTGCCATGCAAAGCTTTAAAAACAGGAAAATTGATGTTTTCTAAGTCCCACCCAAACAACACACCATTTTCTAATGTCGGTGAAAAGTTGGCATTTGATGTCCTCTAAAACATATCGAAAAATAAAAAAATTAAAAATAGTGTTTTTTTGCAAATCAAGTTTTAGTGACAAAAAGTTAAATAAAAAATCACCATTTTTTTTTAGCGTGTATCATTTTTTTTCAGTGTAGTCCATATCCATACCTACAACTTTTCCGAAGACACCAAATCGATCAAAAAATTCCTTCAAAACTACAGATTTTTGAATTTTCATACATCATTTTTGTATGAACAGCTGCCAAATTTGTATGGAAAATTATATGGACAAACTAATGATGCAAAATGGCTTCTTTGGGCATACCAAAGGCACCAAAAAAGTTTCAGTCGGATTAAAAAATACAAAAAAAAATCGAATGACCGAAATCTGAGAGAACTGCTCTTTTGTGAAATTGTCTCAGGAACACGAATATGATAATATTATCACCAGAAAATGATATCTAAGGGGCCTCCCGAGCAAAACTTGACAACCAAAAAATTCACTAAAAGTAAAAGTGTCTTTTTAATATGTTAAACTGCCTTACCCAAAGCGTTCTCAGTCTCAGATGGTAGTCCCAGATGTCCCCTACAAGCTGCAGGTCGAACCGAGTTGATATCTGGATGGAACACTTTATTATTTGAGTTTGAAAATAATGCTATTTTTCACTAAAATGCCAATAACTCCCTTTAGATTTAACCAATTGGGATGCTCTACCCTGCATTTTGTTGCATTTTTTAAGCTCTTTCAGATGCCTTTTGAGTTTTGAAAATAAATTGAATTTTGCCTTTAAAGATTTTTGACGGTTTTGAACCTTCAAACTTTGTGTCCCGATTTGTCCCACTTCCCGTTGACCTAGAGTGCTCATATTATGGCCAGATGCTAGTTTCATATGTACAAACAACCCCTGAAAATTTCAGGCAGATTGGTGAGGTCGATGCGAGATGGGTATGCTTTGCGCGTGGACGCCGCTCTTAAAATGCTTTCGTTAAGGTTAATTACGAAGCAACTGCCCAAAACGTCAAAGCCCAGGAGATTTCCTGTGAAACCCATTAACAAACAGTTGTAACAAAAATGAAAAACTCACCATTTCTTAGTTCTGCAGAAATCTACTAAATGAAAACAGGACCTTTGTACATTTTTTGATTTTATTTTTGATATATTTTTATAAAACTCCGGAGACAACAAATTTTCACATGTACTGACAGACAAAAAATGGCGATGTGGAAAGGAAAAAAAACATGCATTGAATCACAAATGGAATGTACATAAGGACCAAATCGTCGCCATCGTGCTAACTTGTCGTACGTGCATTTTGGGCCAAATTGAGTTAAGAACGCCATTTTGTGCAGCTCACAATGCCTCACCTTTTGACCTTCACAGTTCCCCAAAATTCGATTTCAATCCTGAGATATTCAACAAAAATCGAAAAAACTCCGTGCAATTTTGTCACTTTACATATGAAAGTAGTTTCAATCTTGTCGTGCTATCTTGTCACTCCATGAAAATTGATGCAAGTGCGACAAAAGGCCAAAGGGATTTCAGGCCAGGAAAGTCAGGATGCGTTTGTCGCACGTACAAGCTAGACTACCGTAAACATTTGTAATTATAACTCGGGACTCCAGCAACCAACTTCAACCAAACTTTGGGACAATCAGCCTGATGGCAAGATTGTCAAATTGTATGTATGGGCCGCGATACTCACATTGGTTGGACCGTGGACCCCGCTATTTGGTCGCTTTACCCCTCTGACGCTAAATATAGGGTAAAAGAGCCAGCAAATGTGCAATTGAAAAAAAGTTTTTTTTGTGAAAAAATATTTCAAATTGTGTTTTTGATGAATAATTTTGAATATGTTTTGTCGAAAAATAAATAACCAGAAAAAAAAAATATTATCCAGCCTTTTGAGGACGAAATCAATCGTTCACATTTTTTAATGTTAACTTTATTAACATATTTTAGTGTTAAATGAGGTTAATTGTCAATATTCCAAGAAGATAATGTACAGCTTGTGACGATAAACTACCTTTCCTTTACTTAGAAATCGTATCCAGAAGGAAAACGATCACCACCTATGTTGGTCCGCACCGGGTTCTGAACTCCCATTTGCGAGGCGGAAGCCTTACCGCATGGCTCGGTCTTAACAAAAAAATAACTAAACAATAAATAACAATTTCAAATTACAAACCTAAATATTAAATAAACTTATTTTCAAATTTACTTATAAATGGCCTGTATACCCTATTTTGTGCAACCAGTTTATGGAGCATTCACCCTATATGGACTGTCAAAAGTGAGGTTCACTTTTTGACAAGCTTGCCACCAGTCTGGGGACAATGCACAGAATGGTGAGCCAAACAAAACGTGTTTGTTATTGTTTACATTGCGTGCTCTCGTTTTTGAATATTCAAGGTCAAACATTAAAACGCGTTTTTCTCGGAACGTCAAAATGGCGGGTGCGACAAGATAGCACGACGACGTCGAAATGCCAAACATTTATAATTTAACCCTCTACTGCCCAAATTTTTCTTTCGAAAATATTTTTTTTCCCGTGTTCAGGAGGTCATTTTGAGCAACTTTTGTTCTACGAAAAACTTTACTTCTCTTGTTTTATGTTTTCCTTGTTTCATTTTTAGTATTTTAATTTGCATTTATCTTGTTTAGTTTATGTTTGTTTTTGGTAGTATTTGGCCTACTCTACCACCTAATATAATTACATTACGCCTATCTAATTTTTTCATGTTTTTACAGTCACTTTTTCAATTTTTTGCATGTTTTTCACATTTTCTGCTATAGAATCGCACCATCATCATTTAAATTGCAAAAAAATGCGTAGAGGCATAGTCTGGGACACTACAAAAATTACTGCATACTTCTTTTTACTTAAAATATAGGAAATGTTAGTAACAAACACAGCCAAAGTTGACCCCTAAAAAAATGACATTTTTTAAAACATTGGCAAAGTCACATAAAACAAGTTTGACTTCCAACCCTGAAATTATCTAAAATTTTAAGAGTTCTTCTTTCCAATGCTTTTTAAGATCAAAAATCGGTTGGAAAATTGATTTTTGGCGATTTTTTAGATCGAAGCCCGTCTAAAGGCGGGGTTAGGTTGTAGAGGGTTAAGTGTTTACCAGTTAATATTGCCGCATGTGATAAATTTCAAAACATTGACACTTGAAAACGAAAAGTTATGTGGCATGTACACTTGAAAGAGAAGTGTGTATTTTTGGCAGTGTAGCATTCCCTGGAACAATCTTGGCGTTTTAATTGCCTTTCCCATGCCTTCCGAGCTGCGTCGTTACAAAGATGACCGTGTTGCAAATATAACCACAAGACTTAGGGTAGAGTAGTCATCAATGAGACACGGGGAACAATGATAAAATGGCTCTCACAAGTCGTAGTTTCAACCAATCAGGCTCATATTTGGGGGAAAGGTGTGTCTACTGGATACACGTCTGCCATATATGTGACTTTGGTTATGGACGCTCCCTTGAAAAGTAATTCATAAATGTTTGATTCTGGGGTGTAAAAGTAAATCATGGACAAAAAATACTTTTTCGCTCGTATGCTGCCATTAACACCAAAACTAATATTTCTTCATATGTCTTTCGACGTTCCATAGGGATTAAGTTTGGCTACAATGTCCTTTCATTAGATTTGGCCAAAATTTAGAATACACCCAGAATCCAGGACTGTCTCATTGTTCCCCACTCATTTCTGCCCATGGGTAACAATGAGACACTTTGATTTTTCTTCAATAAACTTTTCAAAATCGATGGAAATCTTTCAAAACATGAATGTGTAAAAGTGATTTTTGGCATATTTATAGAGTTTAAACTTCATTTAGCCAAAAATACAAAGTTATTTGGTATTAATATATGGATTTTACAAAATTTAAATACTTTTTAATGTAACTTTTGTTATTAAAAGTTTAATGTTGGCAAAATTGCTCTAAAATGTTCAAGGCAAGTCACCTGCAATGGAACAATACAAAAACATGATGTTTTGCTAGAAAAATGTTGATTTTCGTAGAGTGTCTCATTGTTCCCCAGCTGTCTCATTGTTCCTGCCAAGCGCGTCTACAATGAGACAGTTGAATAACTCCGGCTGTAGATGTCGGATCGATCTCATATTTAGGTCAATGATAGAACACATTAAAAGAAAGATAATGCAACTAAAAGCTCATTAAGACATGCTGATGAAAAAATTTGAAAAATCGTTGAAAGTTGAAAACCAAAAGTGTCTCATTGATGACTACCCTACCCTACTCAAGTGATCAAACGTGTCCTAGATGCCATCCGAGCGGTGATGATATGGCAAGAACAGCTTTTTAGCAAAGGGCGTTGAATAGCTCAAAACATTGCTCCATGCTCGTTTTGAAATTCCAACCATGAAATCATGGATTGATTACGACAATTTTAGTGTCACCTGGGTCTACATTGTACGTCGATCAAAAACAGTCATCAACTTGGTCATTCAATCGACACACGGATGGGTCGGGCGGGGCCTTATCGAGAGTTCCTACGAAACGTGCTAATGAGGAATTTATCGCCTTTCTCGACGATAATCACACATAAATAAATGGTTTTCCTGTTTCGAGTGTGGGGGGAGGGGGATGTGGCAGAAAACCAGTCCAATCGATTAGCTTTGCGCTCTGTGCCATTGCCGTATCGGTCGATTTTCTATATATCCTTTGGGGAGACAGAAGCAGAAGCTGCCCACAGACCAACACACCATATGGTTGGAGCAAGGTGCCTCGCCACACGAGAGATGTGTAGCATTCCTGGAGCGCCAATTTCACACGCCTCTGCTCTTTGGTCAAGTAGATATGTCATGGTTTGCGGGGTGGTTGGACCTATTTTGGGAACCTACAATATTGACATTTATTCTTTTTTAAATTTAATTTTGCTGATAACAGTTGCGTTTCCTCAGCTGACACACCAAACATTGCACCAGTTACCCTAAACTAGTCGTATACTAAACGCGTCGTGGATTGGGTGTCGATAAATTGCATCTCTCGGACATCGGACGACGACGACAACGTGGTGGTGACGATGCGCAGACAGTTGACAAGTTGAATGCTGCCTTCGGTTGCGTTGGCCACTCGAGTGAGTTCCATGGGGGCTACCGGTTGACCCTGGATGATAGTGTCTGGAATATGAGTAGCACAAGTTGTACGGACGATTTGCCTTCAGTGGTTGATTGTGTGATTATTTGGGGATCTTTTAATTTTTGTGAATTGTGAAACGTTGGGTATTTTGTAATTCACTAGTTTTTGAACGTTGTTCCCGTTCCTGCGAAGTATTTTATTTCATTTAGTAAAAGTGAATGTTTATCTGATTTATAAAATTATAAAAAAAAATCTTAGACATGCATTTTTTTTTCTATACAATAATCGTACTTTATTCGTCTCTAAGTTTAAACATCAGCTTCAACAATCCGGATAGCTCCGATGCTGGTGCTTCCGATTCTTGCAGAGGAGGTAATCTTTCACTAGCTTCCAACAATTCCACATTTGCTGAAGTGTCTTGAAAATCCGAGTTTCCAATGGAGACCTCACCCATTAGTCGCAAGAAAAAGTCCCATGCAATCTGCAGAAAAAAAAAGATAAATTTTACTGACAAACTGTTCTAATATGGTCACACACTAACCTTAAACACAAACATCAAATCGAAGGTGGCTTCCGTAGCAGGTATAGTTTGAACCAAGACGGTTAGTGCAACAAACGATCGTGCTAGCATGGCGTCTTCTTGGCCTACTGTGATAACGCAAACCCTTTGAAAGGCTCTTTTTATAGGTTCATTTCTGCAAACAATACTAAAGACTAAGTGTTGATTTATGCATCCTCACAAATAGACCCTCATTGAAAATCCACGTAATTTCAAAACGACCCTGAAATTGATTTAGCAATGAGTTCAATGACATACACAAAACAAAAAAAAAGTTCTATTTTTAACCCGCGTTGATCGGTCAGGCTCAAATTAATTCGACCGTAGAACGAAGCGCGTGCGAAATTCGATACAATTTCAAACTGGTATCGAATATCTGTGCTCCTGGACAAGGGACATCTTTTGTGCGAATATGCCGACATTTAAGCGGCGATGATGGCAGGCAGGCGCCCACTATGCATACGCCTGGTGGAACTTTTCCTGGAAACGGGCCAAGGTGAGAACCTTGGTCACTTTTATTGGCTGTGAACTTCCACACCACAGGTAAGGGCACGCACAGACATGCGGATTGGAAACTATTTAATATGATTTGATAAAATAATTATGTTTAATAAAAAGGGCGTTTTGATTTAGTTTAAAAAAAAAAATCTCTCTGAACACTTTTTTGCATTATATGTGCTATATATATGTGCCCAGATCCTCAAAAAAGATGGGCAACAATATGAGTGTTTTGAAAATATCGTCGTCGGACACCCCTGACAAATTTTAGAACAAATGTTTTATTATGTTGCCCAAACCCTGAAAGCCTACTTAGGTTACAGTCCAAACTCGATTACTCGATCCTCGGAGAAATTTCACTTTGGATAATCGAATCATCGAATAATAGAATCTATGGATAATCGAACCACGAAAAAAAATGTTGTCATATTTTTCGTTGTTGAGCTGGAGTACAAAAAATGCTCAATGAGCTAGGGTATTTTAACCATTAGTGGACCCCTTAGTAGAGCCGAAGCTCATTTTTCACAAATTTTCAATATTTTAAGCACTTTTTCATAACCCTTTATACAAAACAATGCAATCTAAAGTCTTTTGAAGAATTTTGACTATTTGTTTCATCAGTTATTTGTTTTTGAGCAGAAAAATAGCGATTAGGAAAAAAAGTTTTTTTGCCTGTTATGGACCCCCTTTTCCTATAGTGGACCCGAATCCATAATCCAATGGTGGACCCGGGTCCACTATAGGCAATCTGTTATTTTTATATCAAATTTAACCGATATTTGATGTTTTGATGCATGGTGTAGGTCAAATGATAGATATAATGAATAAAAGATGCATTTTGATCACTTTTCATCATGAACAAATATGTTTTGTTAACAAATTTAGCTTTAAACAACCAAAAAACACGGAGGAACGGACATGACACCAGGGACAAATTTTCTTCAAATTTCTGAAGCAAACTATCACTTGCGCCATCTACATTCGAGTTGTCAAAGTAGCATCGCGTGATTACGCATGATTTCTCAAAATGTCTTATGCAATAATTAATTAAAACATTTAGCATTAGTATGGTGCCAGAAACAGTTTTGTTGCATTAAGTTTGTCTTTATGATTCTGTGTAACTTATCATGGATACTAAAATTGCCGAAAGTTTTATAGAATTGGCATTTTTAATATAAATTCATACGACTATTTCAAAAAATGCCCATGAGTTAGCATCATCAGCTGGCTTTGTTTACGTTTTAAACCACGTGGCGCGAAGATTTTGACATAAGCGATCTCGCTTGCGCTGGTTTTCGCCAAGAAGTAGTCAAAGAAAACCTGCTTCACTTTTTGAAACCCCGTGGCATGTCCGCTCGTCCGTGATTAAAACACATTTATTTTGGAAAAAAATCAGAGAAAACGATCAAAAACCGCTGTAAACATAAATATAATTTTAAAAAAGTAATTTTGTTGTAAATTTTTCCATATTAATCACATAAATGGTTGACCGAAACTAAACAATAGATTTGTTTACAGTTGCTGATAAAACCACGCATATTTATTTTAAAAAAAAATTAGTTATTGATTTATTAATATAAAATATCATTTCGAACTGCAATTATGATGCTTCAGTTAAGAGCGAGTCCACGAACAGGGCATACCCCTTTGTATGGGACGTCGTTAGGAACTCACCAATCTGCCTGAAATTTGTACATATGAAACTAGCATCTGGCCAAAATATGAGCACTCTAGGTCAACGGGAAGTGGGGTAAATCGGGACACAAAGTTTGAAGGTTCAAAAACGTCAAAAATCTTAAAAAGGCTATAACTTAGGCAAAATTCAATCAATTTTTAAAATTCAAAATGCATCTGAAAGGGCATAAAAAATTCAACAAAATGCAGTTAAAAGCATCCCAATTGGATAATTCTAAAGGGAGTTATTGGCATTTTAGTGAAAAAATAGCATAATTTTCAAACTCAAATTAAAAAGTGATCCATCCAGATATCAACTCGGTTCGACCTGCAGCTTGTAGGGGACATCTGGGACTACCATCTGAAACTGAGAACGCTTTGGGTAAGGCAGTTAAACATATTTAATAGACACTTTTACTTTTAGTGAATTTTTTGGTGGTAAATTTTTGCTCGGGGGACCAAATTTTCCGGTGACAATTTTGTCATATTCGTGTTTCTGAGACAATTTCACAATAGAAACATGCATAAAAATGTTTATTTTCATCCATTTTAACCCTTTCAAAAGTGAAAGTTAAAAAAAATTAAGAAACTGCTTTTTTCTAGTGTCATCTAGTATCCTTGGAAACGAACTTGATTTTCAATAAATGTGAATCGAAGATTTTTTTTTAACTTTCATTTTTTTAAGGGTTAAAATGGATGAAAATAAACATTTTTATGCATGTTTCTATTGTGAAATTGTCTCAGGAACACGAATATGACAAAAAATGTCACCGGAAAATTTGATCTAAGTGGTCCCCCGAGCAAAAATTTACAACCAAAAAATTCACTAAAAGCAAAGGTGTCTATTTAATATGTTAAGCTGCCTTTCCCAAAGCGTTCTCAGTCTCAGATGGATTTAAGCCCTTTCAGATGCATTTTGAATTTTAAAAATTGATTGAATTTTGCCTAAGTTGTAGCCTTTTTAAGATTTTTGACGTTTTTGAACCTTCAAACTTTGTGTCCCGATTTGTCCCACTTTCCGTTGACCTAGAGTGCTCATATTTTGGCCAGATGCTAGTTTCATATGTACAAACAACCCCTGAAAATTTCAGGCAGATTGGTGAGGTCGATGCGAGATGGGTATGCTTTGCTCGTGGACTCGCTCTTAAGTACAATTAACTATACACACAAAAAAATATTTCCGAATGTTACATCATTTATGATGTAACACTTTTGCACGTCATTAAACATTGAAATTTAAATGCAATTCAATGTAAATTTGCAACAAATTACACGTAAAAACATGATTTTACATGTGATTCAACCGTTTACGTTGAATCTCAAGTTTACATCAACTGAGTTTACATGTGATTCATTTTTCCGAGTAAATTCACATATTTTTTTCTGTGTAGTTTTGTTTAATTATAAATTCTAACGGCTCATAATTAAAAAAAAATATGCAATTAGGTTGATTACAACAAGCATTTATTGTAAGTTTAAGAGAAATTTTTTCTTAAATACACAGTTTTCTTCATTTTTGAAGGTTAAATTAACAGGGGTCCACTTTTGGAAAAGTTAGGATTTTCGTTGTCCTATATTGGACTCCTTAATTTTAGCTCGAAAATTAGTAATTCTTCAGTAAAGTTCCTTAAATTTACATTTTTTCGAATTGCTGAAGATAAATAATCAGTGAAAAAATGATTAGATAGTTAATTCAATCATAAAATATAAATGCTGTTTTGTTGTAAAAATGCTAATGGCCATGGCTGATTTGAGATGTCGAACTCAAAACACTTATTTTGGTGAGATGGCAAATTCAATGTCAGTCAACATTGTTTGAAATGATGCTGAAAATGCCAAATAAAAGATTTGTAGACAACAACATGCTTGAAATTGTGATTTTATTGAATTTTTCATCTGAAACCTTTCAGAGGGTCCACTATAGGAAAGGGGTCCACTATTGGATAACGTACCCTAGAAATTGTTAGTCCAAGATGGCGTCCAATACACCCAAAACTGGCAGCGCTAGTCCGAGAGAATGATGGTCTCGAGTCGAGAGAATAGTGGTACCATTCACGGACGCAGAGAACACAGCTCGAGATGGGTGATAGAACTATTCTCTCGAGGTTCAATTGCAAAAAAAGTTCATCCGTCAAACAAAAAACCAAAAGTGTCGACAATGGGAATCGAACCAGAGACCTTTGTCAAACCAATCCAATGACTTAGCTGCCTCGGCCACCACAGCTTGGTGACCAAGGAGAAGTCAGAAGTCGATGTATGACACTTGTTGGAGATTTATTGTTTCAACTAACGAATGAACTCATTTGTTATGATGGTGTGAGTTGGTACCATTATTCTATCGATTTTGGCACTGAGCCCTCAATAAATTTTGAGAGAACGATTATCTCGACTCTGAATTTTGGGTGTAGGATACGCTCTAAGCAAGCGTTGCGACCACGGTGTTCCCAAGTTAGTTTCGCTTGGAGCTTGACGGTTTTTGGGAAGATATAAGGTCTAGGATACGCTCTAACCAAGCGTTGTGACCATGTGACAATAAGACATATGTTTTCCTTCAAAAAGATTGCTGTAAAGTACATGCATTTTTTCAATAATTCATCTTGGATATTAAAATTCGCAATCAGTTTAGAGTAGTTCACTGCCCATGTTCGCTTGAATGTCCCGTATGCAAAAAAGCAAGCTGAGAAACACGCATTTGTTTGTCCCACACACAAGCCTGCGTGTTAAGTTTTCGCGAAAAAAAAACTTGATTTCCTCTTGATTTCTAGAACAAAGTAGGTAAAATTCTCGTAGGTTTGGCAGTTTAAACGCTCGCTCCTAATTCTACCCAATTTGTTGATTTACACTATTTATAGATCCACTTCACGCGAACATTTTTTGCTTCGACTTTTTTTTCGGAAATTGTCATAACTCTAACTATTTTCTATTCAGAGTTGTGACAATTTCCGTAAAACAACTCGTTTAGCAAAACTTTTGATAGCAACTTGCTTGCTCACTTCCTATTGCGCTGATTATCACTCGATTTCAGTTGAAAACGCTTTTTTTGAGCTGTAATGTAATGTCAAAGTGCTGATATGGCAACAATAGAGAATTAGATGAGCAATTCTCTACGAAATCGGTCTTTTTTCTTCAATTTTAATTTTTGTATTTTTTAATCCGACTGAAACTTTTTTTGTGCCTTCGGTATGCCCAAAGAAGCAATTTTGCATCATTAGTTTGTCCATATAATTTTCCATACAAATTTGGCGGAGGATCGAAGCAATCTGTGCCCGTGGTCGGACGCGTTTTTGATTGCTGTCATTTTTTTTACCTTTTTAATTGTCTTCAAAAGTGAAAAGTTTCGCAAAATCCGGAAATCTCGTTCCTATTTCCGTTTCAAGACATTGATGGAAGTGACAATTTTGTGAAATTTTTGAAATACGTCTTCCACGACTCGGAAAAGTTGCTCCACCGGAAGGAGATGTCAGCAGCAATAAGATAGGAGCTTGTTAACCTCACGAAGTGGCCATAAGCTTAAGCGTTCCTGTGGTTCCACGTCTTTCAAGAATTGTCGAAGCAGATGTGGGTGGCGTTCATCATCCAGCCACTTTAAAGTTTTGGGTCGCTTGCAGTCATTCGTGCAGTACCAAGACTGCTGCCGGAGGTTCTGCTGATCAAGGCAGGAATTCAAGATTTGTGAAGTTTCAAGTGTCATGTTGCGAGGCGATCGAAATTGAGCTGTATCCAAGATTCTTCGTATTTGGTGAGAGCTTTCCATTTTTATTTCCAATTGACACAAACATTCACTCTAACATCCATACACTTCAGTAAAGACAAACCACGCCAATATTACTATATACGCGGTAGGGTGTTCCTTTGGTCGTTCGCTGTGAGTTGTGGATTGCCTGCTTCTCTAATGAAGGTTCGACTAGGGGGGCATGCTTATTAATTTCTCGTCGCTCCATACCCTCAGTGACGTGATGGGAGCAAGGGCGTCTATACAAAGTGTCCCTACACCCGCTACAAATTTCCGGTGCTTGGGGAGGGGAAAGGGGTTTCTTTTTATTCTTTGCGCCGGTATTTGTGGCACTAAAATTCGTGCAAAAAAACTTATGCACGTGGGTGTACAGATTACGGAGTAAAAGATGATCGAATTGTTCACCTAGCGCTCACATGTGTTCCAGGACCAAGTTGCCTGCGGGTATGGGGATCATACATACATACATACATACATAATTTTCCATACAAATTTGGCAGCTGTCCATACAAAATTGATGTATGAAAATTCAAAATTCTGTATCTTTTGAAGGAATTTTTTGATCGATTTGGTGTCTTCCGCAAAGTTGTAGGTATGGATACGGACTACACTGGAAAAAAATGATACACGGTAAAAAAAATTTGGTGATTTTTTTATTTAACTTTTTATCACTAAAACTTGATTTGCAAAAAAACACTATTTTTAATTTTTTTTATTTTTTGATATGTTTTAGAGGACATAAAATGCCAACTTTTCAGAAATTTCCAGGTTGTGCAAAAAATCATTGACCGAGTTATGAATTTTTTAATCAATACTGATTTTTTCAAAAAATCGAAATTTTGGTCGAAAAAATTTTTCAACTTCATTTTTCGATGTAAAATTGAATTTGCAATCAAAAAGTACTTTAGTGAAATTTTGATAAAGTGCACCGTTTTCAAGTTATAGCCATTTTTATGTAACTTTTTTGAAAATAGTCGCAGTTTTTCATTTTTAAAAATTAGTGCACATGTTTGCACACTTTTGAAAAAAATATTTTTGAAAAGCTGAGAAAATTCTCTATATTTTGCTTCTTCGGACTTTGTTGATACGACCTTTAGTTGCTGAGATATTGCAATGCAAAGGTTTAAAAACAGGAAAATTGATGTTTTCTAAGTCTCACCCAAAAAACCCACCATTTTTCAATGTCGATATCTCAGCAACTAATGGTCCGATTTTCAATGTTAATATATGGAACATTTGTGAAATTTTCCGAACTTTTCGAAAGCAATATTTTCAAAATTTTCAAATCAAGACTAACATTTTAAAAGGGCGTAATATTGAATGTTTGGCCTTTTTGAAATGTTAGTCTTGATTTGAAAATTTTGAAAATATTGTTTTCGAAAAGATAGGAAAATTTCACAAATATTTCATATATTAACATTGAAAATCGGACCATTAGTTGCTGAGATATCGACATTGAAAAATGGTGGGCTGTTTGGGTGAGACTTAGAAAACATCAATTTTCCTGTTTTTGAACCTTTGCATTGCAATATCTCAGCAACTAAGGGTCGTATCAACAAAGTCCGAAGAAGCAAAATATAGAAAATTTTCTCAGCTTTTCAAAAATATTTTTTTCAAAAGTGGGCAAACATGTGCACTAATTTAAAAAAATGAAAAACTGCGACTATTTTGAAAAAAGTTACATAAAAATGGCTGTAACTTGAAAACGATGCACTTTATCAAAATTTCACTAAAGTACTTTTTGATTGCAAATTTGATTTTACATCGAAAAATGAAGTTGAAAAATTTTTGCGACCAAAATTTCGATTTTTTGAAAAAATTAGTATTGATTAAAAAAATCATAACTCGCTCAAAGATTTTTTGCACAACCTGGAAATTTCTGAAAAGTTTGCATTTTATGTTCTCTAAAACATATCAAAAAATAAAAAAAATTAAAAATAGTGTTTTTTTGCAAATCAATTTTTAGTGATAAAAAGTTAAATAAAAAAATCACCAAATTTTTTTTACCGTGTATCATTTTTTTCCAGTGTAGTCCGTATCCATACCTACAACTTTGCCGAAGACACCAAATCGATCAAAAAATTCCTTCAAAAGATACAGAATTTTGAATTTTCAAACATCATTTTTGTATGGACAGCTGCCAAATTTGTATGGAAAATTATATGGACAAACTAATGATGCAAAATGGCTTCTTTGGACATACCGAAGGCACCAAAAAAGTTTCAGTCGGATTAAAAAATACAAAAAAAATCGAATGACCGCAATCCTAGAGAACTGCTCAGATGCTGTTCCCCTACTGGATGTTATAGGCATTTCTGAAAAATCACACGATTTTGAACCAGACTGCACCATTAACTCAAAAGCGATGAAAATGCATATGGGACATTTATGCGATCATGGGCTACTTAGAAGTCAGGCGCAAGGACAATTAAACATTAGGGTCCCCAGAAACACGTGCACTTTGCATTTTTCCAAAATATTTAGACGGGGCCAGATGGTTTTTCTCCAAAGTTTGTAAGGAGAATTTGAAGGGTTCTTTCGCTCTTTTTCAAAATTTTGATTAAAATTCTATTTTTGTGATTTTTGATGTTTTTTTTATTGAATTGTTATAAATTATATAGATACATAAAACGAGAGCCTACGCTTGCTAACCAGAGTTCTAATACTTGAATGGGGAGAGCACTCAAACATTAGGGTACGTTATCCATTAGTGGACCCCTTACCTATAGTGGACCCTCTGAAGGGTTTTAGCTGAAAAAATCAATGAAATCCCAATTTCAAGCGTGTTTTTGTCTGCAAATCTTTTATTTGGCATGTTCAGCATCATTTAAAACAATGTTGACTGACATTGAATTGTCCTTTTTGCCAAAATAGGGGGAGAGGGGGTAATATGCACCCCCTAAGGGAAAACTGTGATTTCTCAACCATTACAGCATTACTGTGGCAGAATTTTGTTCGATGTTCTAAAACAACTACAGTCGTCTCTCTGGTTGTCAATATCCAAGGGACCGTCGAGGAAGAGAATCATCAGTTTACAGAACGATGCAAAATGAAGACTCGATTGAAAATATTTTTTTCTTGATACCCAGCTATGGGAGAGAATCATGGCAACGTCCATCAAACAAAAACAAGCTAATGTCAAACACCCTCCAAAGCTTCGTTTCGCCAAGAAAAATGTCTAGGCAAGCCATGAGAAAGTGAAATTATTGACAACCGGAAGAGATTTTTAAAGCAAACTGAATCCAAGGGACCGTCGAGGAAGAGATCCTTCAAGCAAGGGAAAATATCGAGGAATGAAGATAATTGAAGTATGCAGATTGAAGGGACTGAAGAATTCATCGATAGATGGAGCAATATTAATATCGAGAAGATCGACAGCCAGAGAGTCGACTGTATTATTCTTCGTCATCCATGTGAAAAAAGTCTTAAAAAACCTCAAAATTGTTCGAAAATATCAAATTTCTAAAAACATTTTTGTTTCATTTCAAACAACCATGCGGGGCAATATGAACCGCAACAATGGGGCAAAATGCACTACAACAACGGGGCAAAATGCACCACAACATGGGGCAAAATGCACCGGGTAAAAGCAGTTTTCACTAGTCACCACTAGATGACACCGCTGTTTTTACAAAGGAGCTTCACAGCGGTGCATTTTGCCCCGACCAGGCTTTTTGCAGAAAATTTAATTAAAAATACATTTTTTAATGTTTTTGGACTCATCTATCTACAGAATAGTGAAGATTATGGCAAAAACTATATACCTCAATACTTACCATAACAATAAATGCTTTTATATTGTCCAAAAATCATAATGAAAGTTCAACGAAAATTAGATGAAAACACAACATTTTAAAGTTTTGCAAATATTTAACTTAAGCTGTTTTTAAACTACGATGCTCAAATTTTTCCAGCATGGTTTAGCAATGTTAAGCTTCCAATTTCTATGAGTTTTTCCCCAGAAAATTCTTCCAAATACCGAGAAAAGCAGGGGGTGCATTTTGCCCCGGGGGTGCATATTACCCCCTCTCCCCCTAAGTGTTTTGAGTTCAACTTCTGAAATCAGCCATGGCCACTAGCATTTTCACAGCAAAACAGCATTTCTATTTTATGATTGTATTAACCATCCAATCATGTTTTGACTGGTTATTTAACTTCAGTAAGTCGAAATAATGTAAATTTAATTAATTATACTAAAATAAAGCGAAGAACTGCTCATTTTCAAGCAAAAATTAGGGGGGTCCAATATAGGACAACGAAAATCATAACTTTTCCAAAAGTGGACCCCTGTTAATTTAACCTTCAAAAATGAAGAAAACTGTGTATTTAAGAAAAAGTTTCTCTTAAACTTACAAGAAATGCTTGTTGTAATAAACCTAATTGCATATTTTTAAATTATGAGTATAAATATATCTGTTTTTATGTTAAAAGTATCATAAAAGCTGAAGCCGCAAGAATTTATAATTAATAAAATACTATAGTTAATTGTTCTTAACTGAAGCATCATAATCAAAGTTTGAAATGATATTTTATAATAATAAATCAATAACAAAACATTTTTTGAAAATAAACATGCGTAGTTTTATCAGCAGCTGTAAACAAATCTATTGTTTTGTTTCGGTCAACTGTTTATGTAATTTATATGGAAAATGTGCATCAAAATTACTTTTTTTCGGAAATAAATTTGTTTAAATGTCTGTTAGGTTTTTTGTAGTTTTAAGCCAAATTTGTTAACAAAACATATTTGTTTATGATGGAAAATCTATCTTTTATTCATTATATCTATCATAAGACCTCCACCATGCATCAAAACACCAAATATCGGCTAAATTTGGTATAAAAATAATAGTTTTCCTATAGTGGACCCGGGTCCACAATCGGATTATGGACCCGGGTCAACTATAGGAAAAGGGGGTCTATAACAGTCAAAAAAACTTTTTTTTTTCAAATGGCTATTTTTCTGCTCAAAAACAAATTACTGATGAAACAAATGATCAAAATTGTTTAAAAGACTTCAGATTTCATTGTTTTGTACAAAGGGTTATGAAAAAGTGCTTAGAATATTAAAAAATTGTGCAAAATGAGCTTCGGCTCTACTAGGGGGTCCACTAATGGTTAAAATACCCTATTCTAGGATTTTAGAAAACGTTGCTGTTAATGTTGCGAAATTTCGTTTATATCTGCTAGAATTAAACAAAAGCTAATATTTTTTTTTTGAAATTATGCGAAGTTGAAAACATGAGTATTAGAAATTATGCTTAAATTTAACTCCTCTTAGACTTCTCAGATTGAAATAAAATAGTCATTAAAATTTAAGATAAATGCGAGTGTTTTGTTTTATTAAAAGCGTGACATATAAATACCATGAAAATGTTCAAAACATCGGTTGCTCAAACAGCACGTTTACCTTCAGACTTTGGTGTTGTTGATGTACTTGCTGCTGTTGCTTCCATTGCCATAGAAGCAGGAACCGTCGCCTGTGCCGGCGGCGTTGTCTTCCCATTTCCGTTTCCGTTCGCATTGCCACCTCCACTTCCGTTTCCGTTTCCGTTACCCGGTGGCATCATGACCGCGTTCACGTTCGTACAGTTGATGCACATCACGTTCAGGTCGCATCCGGTCGTGCACACCACCGTCAACGTGGCGTTCGGCTTGGCGTTGATGATGGTTTCCGCCGATTCCTCGCTGGACTCGTCACTTCCAAACAACAGATCGGTGAGCTGCTCCAACAGGTCCTGGTAGATTTGAGTGGTGGGAAAAGAGTAGTAGAGTAGTGGACAAGGGGAAGCAGAAAGAAATCTTTCTTACGGATCCAAAAGCATGGGTTGACGGTATCGTGTTGAGAACAAACAGCGTTATCGCACAGTAGACTAATGGTGCTTTCGATAACATTCCGGTGGAAAAATGCTCAAAGAACTTCAACGTTAGACGACGAACCTGAACAGCTTAGTGATACCAAGTTCCCCATAACTTAGTACCTTTTATACTTTAAATTTATTTGAAAAATACACAGACAATTGTCTCGACCGACTTCCGAAGGACACCAATTTCCCCACTTTTAAGTGCTTCATAAAAAGTCTAAGCAATCCTTGAAAACTTCCATAACTGGAGTCTTTTTTGAAAAGGTCCAATAAACCAAAATTTCAGTTTTTGCATTTTGGGTGTTTTTCAATACCCCTGACTCAAGGCGGTTACAAAAACACCCAAAAAGCAAAAACTGGAAATTTGGTTTATTGGACCTTTTCAAAAAAAAACTCCAGATAAGAGTATTGTTGGCACACGTGGTGCGGAATGCGCCTACTTAGGCGATAGCTTGAACCACACTCAGCAAACATCCAACCCGTAAGAGAAGTGTGTGCGTGTGTATGGCTACGCATAAGGCCTACTACGACGCTCAACTTGCAAAATAGGTAAAATAACGTTGGAAAAGCTGTGTTACGTAACATCGAACGCTGTTTGCTGCTTGAGTCTTCCCTGAGCGACACATTGGTGGCATATCTTCTGACTTTTCAATTAGTTTTTACTTTAGTTAAGTTTATGATTATTTTTGTTACTTTTCACTAACTCTTGATCAGCTTATTGGGGCAGTCATTAAAGGAAAAATGCACTTTTTGAAATAAAACACATTTTAAGCGATAAAAGGTAAAATAGTAAGCATTCAATTTGCACAAGAAAAGTGTACCCGGCAGTCGGTGACCACATGCCACATAATTACAATAATTACAAATGATAATGTTTCGATTGCAAAACAGAACAGTCCACCGTATAGATTACTGTTTGCATAGCAAAAGCCTTAAAATATGGTCAAGTTCAACTTTGGTTCTCTCGCATAACTTGCTGTAGGGAAAGTTGGGGTAAATTTTCAAACTTATTTAAACAAACTAAGAAATACGAAAAAAAAACTATTTTATTTCTTAAAATAATGTCAACAGATAATTTTTCTCAGAATGACAATTATGGTCCAACTTCTCCCGAGTGCTGAGGGGTTGGTTCTTGAACCCACTGGCAGTGGCGAGCTGCAAGCGATCGCTAGCCCAGGAGTCAATCACCGTAAATCGACTTTTAATTTAATTACCCCTGAAGCAAATGATGGTGTTTATAATCGCATCAAATTAATCTTAATAGGGTATGTTACACTATCTTGAGCCAAGTTACGAGCATTCAATGCACATAACTAGGAAATGTTTAAAGAAATTGGAGAAACCATCAAGGTCAATATTTTTAAACTAACTAACTATTTCGATAACGCACATAGAACAGCCCACCCTGACGTGACAAGTGCATTAACCAAGCTAGAACATAATATGAAGACATCGCGCGATAGCGGTTCTGATTTCGCCCGCGGGGCTTCCTGCGGCCTACTCCGATGGCCGCTGGCCTAAAATTTTTTGCATAACCAGTTGCAAGAGTCAGACGCGATCACCGTGGCACCGCGTTTGTTTGACCTAAACGTGTTGTTTTAATTGAATGAGTTATTTTTTGTTTCAAATAATTATGTTATACTTATTGAGAATATCAAATTCTAAAGAAAAGTTTATTTGTTTGTATTTGCCTTAAGGCCATAATTCTGTTCTAAAAAATGAACTATTCTTAGAAAGCTCGAAGACCCACCTTCCTATGTATGTATGCGCGTATGTTACTGATGTCACTATGTTTTCTTAGTACTGGCCGAACCAATTTTGGCCAAACCAGTTGCGTTCGATTTAGTTTAGGGTCACATACGTAACTATTGATTTGAAAAAAATGTTGATAAGTAGGGGAGAGTGGAGATACTTGATACCCTTTTTTGTATCGCACATAACTCTGTAAGTTTCTCGCAAAACTATGAACTTTTTGCATGAATTGAAAGCTTAAACATTCAACTATGTTTGGCTGATAAGGGTATTTCATCAGATAAACTCTTCGAATCATGCCAAGCGTTTTAGAAAAAAAATTTAAACCGGCATTTTCAAAATGTTGGGGGTAATTTGATCCCCCTTTCAACATTTTGAAGAAATCTTAAGCAAAATGTTTTTTATTCATCCAAAATTATCATTTTCTATAAGTTACAGCAATTTTACATTAAACCTGTACGTTTGTGTTCAAAATATACAGTCGACTCTCTGGCTGTCGATCTTCTCGATATCAATAATTCTCCATCTATCGATGAATTCTTCAGTCCCTTCAATCTGCATACTTCAATTATCTTCATTCCTCGATATTTTCCCTTGCTTGAATGATCTCTTCCTCAACTCCCTTGGGTTCTGTTTGCTTTAAAAATCTCTTCCGGTTGTCAATAATTTCACTTTCTCATGGCTTGCATAGACATTTTTCTTGGCGAAACGAAGCCTCGAAGGGTGTTTGACATTAGTTTGTTTTTGTTTGATGGACGTTGCCATGATTCTCTCCCATAGCTGGGTATCAGGAAAAAAATATTTTCAATCGAGTCTTCATTTTGCATCGTTCTGTAAACAGATGATTCTCTTCCTCGACGGTCCCTTGGATATTGACAACCGGAGAGTCGACTGTAGCAAGTTAAGCATGCACAATATTTAAAAACTTAAAATTTTCTTTTTTAGACCAAAATTGAGCATGTTTACAAAAGCTGGTAATTTTTGTTTACAAAGCTTTTGAAAAATGGTTCAAACTGCAGTATGTTATGTACAACTATACTAAAGGAAGCTATGTACGAAAACCCAGCCCAATTATTTAATCTTGAGGCTGATTCCAGTGACTGTAAAAATGCAGGGATCAAGTCTCCCTAAACGCACTTTTTTAATCAAGTGATAAAAAATCATATTCGTGTTCCTGAGTCAATTTCACAATAGAAACATGCATAAAAATGTTAATTTTCATCCATTTTAACCCTTTGAAAAATGAAAGTTAAAAAAAATTGAGATGCTGCTTTTTTTCTGGTGTCATCTAGTATCCTTGGAAACGAACTTGAATGTGAATAGAATATTTTTTAACTTTCATTTTTTAAAGTGTTAAAATGGATGAAAATAAACATTTTTATGCATGTTTCTATTGTGAAATTGTCTCAGGAATACGAATATGATAAAATTATCACCAGAAAATGGGATCTAAGGGGTCCCCCGAGCAAAAATTTACAACCAAAAAATTCACTAAAAGTAAAAGTGTCTATTTAATCTGTTAAACTGCCTTACCCAAAGCGTTCTCAGTCTCAGATGGTAGTCCCAGATGTCCCCTACAAGCTGCAGGTCGAACCGAAATGATATCTGGATGGAACACTTTTTTATTTGAGTTTGAAAATTGTGCTATTTTTTCACTAAAATGCCAATAACTCCCTTTAGATTCAACCAATTGGGATGCTCTACCCTGCATTTTGTTGCATTTTTAAGCCCTTTTAGATGCATTTTGAATTTTTAAATTAAATTGAATTTTGCCCAAGTTACTTCCTTTTTACGATTTTTGACGTTTTTGAACCTTCAAACTTTGTGTCCCGATTTGCCCCACTTCCCGTTGACCTAGAGTGCTTATATTTTGGCCAGATGCTAGTTTTATATGTACAAACAACCCCTGAAAACTTCAGGCAGATTGGTGAGGTCCAAACGACGTCCCATACAAAGGGGTATGCCCTGTTCGTGGACTCCCTCTTAAGGGATATTGATGTACTTTTTGAGGCCGGATCAGAAAAAAATAGATGAAATTTGTGTCCAAACCAATAAGATGAGTTTGGACAAAAATTTGCTGGTATAGACACTATTGTTGGTAAAGAGTGAGGAAGGCACCACATGCACATTGGTGGATTAAGTTATTTTTTATAACATGCTTTGAAAAAAATACAAAACAGGTCGAAAAACATAATAAATGCATTTCTAAGAAAACTAGAATAGAACAAAAAAACAAAAGATAATAAAACTGTAAAAAGCCCTGGCGATTTAACATTCAAACACCGATCAAAAATCCAACAACCCAGCTCCACCGGTGCCAACCACAGTTTAAGTAGTTTGTTTTCGTTCGAGCCACGACGTTACGATATCTCTCAAAGGGGGTTTGGAATTTTGTTTACATTCAAAACAAATTCATTAAACCACTTTTGCTGGCTGTGGCCGCTGCGGCTGATGCACTTTTGCACTCCTTTTTTACGATCGGCGGAACCATAAAATGATCCAATCACAACGAGCCTTGGCTCGGGCACAAGCATGGTTTTGAGTTATTACCGCTAATTTTATGACCCCAAGAAGGAAGCCCACCAAGATCAGTGGATGGGGTTGGCGCGTTGGTCAGTAAACTGAAGCTTCTGAGAAATGCACTTTGCACACTCTGCCATTCATGAAATGTACGTAGGTTGTAGTAAATATTTTTGTAGTGAGCCTCAGGCGAATTATTTATGGCGGGATTTCAACGCCATGTGCGCTAAATGGTCATCCGCGACGTCATAGAAGGCTGACTACTTTTTTAATGCAACCATGTGTTTTTTATATTCAATTTAAAAAAATCTCTGAGCAAATATTTGTTTGACACACACACACATGAATATGCTGAAACTGTTTTAGGTATCATGGTCAACTTCTCAGCAAAAAAGATTTAAATCGACATCTCGACAAAGTTTCCAGAAGTTTGAACAGTGCCATCCAGATTTTTAAGCGAAGATGGCGTTCGAATTGTGAACGCCCGAAATGTCAAAGTCATGCAGTGGTACCAACATTACGAAAAAAGTGTGCCATGGCATGACAGTCACATTTTTTTTCTAATGTTGGTGCTACTGAGTGATTCTGACATTTCGGACGTTCACAATTCGAATGCCATCTTCGCTTAAAAACCTGGATAAACCTGGCAGAGGACATCTTTCCTGGTCGGAAATACCACGCCTTTTTTCAGTTTAAAATGGGCAATGAACCGGCGCCCAATCGCAATGCGTTCGTGGAATGTTACGTTATTTCGCTGGTTCAAGTATTGCGGCGCGCTTCGACTGTATTAACAATAAGTAAAATGTATGACATGCCAAACCATTATTAACTATATAACTATAGTGATCAATTTCAAGATTAAATTTAAATTTTTAACATAATTAATCTTCATTCATCAATTTTGAAAAATATAAATTAAAAAAAATTAATCTACAAAACTAAAAGTTAACAGGCGCAGACAATTTGTGTATGATTCAAGCAGTATTTTTTTAAATCTCCACATTTTAAATTTTATAAATTGGTATCACAAAAAAAAACGTAATCATGACGTAATCTACGTTTACACTATAAAATAGTGGATATAATCACATGAAGTTTATGTAATTTTATCCAGATTTTTAAGCGAAAAGGCGTTCGAATGGTGAACGCCCGAAATGTCAAAATCACGCAGTGGTACCAACATTGCGAAAAAAGTGTGCCATGGCATGACCGCCACATTTTTTTCTAATGTTGGTGCTACTGTGTGATTTTGACAGTTCGGACGTTCATCAATCGAACGCCATCTTCGCTCAAAAACCTGGATAAGAAAAAGTTTTGAAGTTGGGCAAGCGTTTTTAAACATCAGTTCGTTTCAAATGAGTTATGGTATTTACTTTTAAGAAAAAATAGGAGCACCCTGTTAATAAAACTCATTTGGTTCCGATTTCACATTATTGCTACTACAGAGAAACCTCTTTTTACGCGGTGGCGTTACGCTTTTTGTTTCGTAGATTTCTCTTAAACCATACAATATTTTTGCAAGTATCAAAAAGCGTTTTGTAGATCTGAATAAAGCCTACAAATTGCTTTTAAAAGATTGCAAAAATGTTCTGTCATTCCAGAGAAATCGACAAATTAGAAAAACTTAACGCATCGTGTAAAAAGAGGTTTTACTGTATGAGGACACCAATTTTAGGATGTTTTCCACTTCTGAGCAAGTCTCCCAGAAGTCGGCCGATCGTATTTTTTTTCGTTGTCCTATTTTTGATTGAATATGACTCTAAACTGCATAAATGAATCGTAGTAATCGGTGAGTGCGGTCGCGAAAAAACTTTGCTCCGTCATATTTTTTTTTCGAATTTCGTTACTTTAAAATAAGTTTTGTAAAATGTTCGGTGATGTTCCTGAAATGGATCTGTTTCTAAAAGAACCTGGACGTTTAATTTAAAATCGTGTAGAAATGGTTGTGTTGAGAGTGAAATTTTACGTCATTTTCGGAGAACGTTTCAATGAAGATACCACAAGAAGACTGAGGTTACGAGTGACGAATCCCAATGTCCCAGAGTCCGATTTGCTCTCCATCTGCATTAACTATTTATTATTCCTGATTTTCTATTCTTCTTTTGCTCTTCCTACCTGCCACCATCTCACTTTATATGTCCTTGTGAGGGGATCATCGATCCATCCGCATTGACACACTATCTTTTCATTTTTCGTCTTGTCTTTCTTCTTATTTTTCATTGTTTTTTCACACTTACTACCAGTCTTTGTGAGGGGATACTGAGCTCGATTTGCTCTCCATCCGCATTGACCTTTCCTCATCTATGATTTTCCTTTTAAATAGTAGTTAGAACCAAAGCCGGGGATTGGGGAGGGAGCATCAGGGCAGTGGACGGTATGCTGTAATGGCGGAGACTGGATGTGGATAGTGGAAGACCAAAACCACGTCACAAGGGGAAAATAGTTTATTAATTGTACAATTCTTAAGGATTGTACAATTACTAAGTCTATTGACCTCTGTCAGTCTCCAGCTGTCTGCCGCGCCCTTTTAGGCCCCCAACAGGGTGCGAGCCCTGTTTTTCAGCTTTGTCAGACTTTTTTCGGAGTTATTGGAGGTTACTGTCGGAAGGAGATTCTCTTCCCCTGAGGACACCGTGAGTGATTTTGCTCGTTCGCGTCCAACCACCCCCTTTTGGCCCTTCATACGGCAGTAATTTGAAGATGCTCCCTTTAAGTTCGAGCCACTGTAATTCTAGGCAACCGCTACATAGGTCATCCTTGTGGCCCTGTTGGTTATCACATCAAATCAAATCAAATCAAATATGACTCTAAACTGCATAAATATGACTCCTAAACTGCCCATGTGCGCATAAATGTCCCATATGCAAAAACAGCAAACTGAGAAAAACGCAAGGCAAAAACTGGATTTCCCCAAGATTTCTAGAACAAACTACTGGATGTTATAGGCTCTTTTGAAATGTGTCATGTGTTCACATGATTTTGAACCAAACTGCATCAATAACTCAAAAGAGATGAAAATTCATATGGGACATTTATGCGATCAGGCGCAGTAAACTGCTCTAAAGTTATATAGTTATTTTTTTAATCCTAGATGGCGGAAAAAATAGCAGTAATAAAATATTGAAAAAAAGGCAACCAACCAGCCAAATTTTACTCAAATGGAGTCGCAGAACTCAATTTTGATGTAAAAAATACGATTTTTTTTTTGTTCACGATTCGATTATCCGAAGTCCCAAACAAACCTTCGGATAATCGAATTTTGGATAATCGAAACATCGGATAATCGAAACTTCGGATAATCGAGTCTGGACTGTATTGTTTTTAAGTAGACATAAACGTCAACTTTTCAATTGTTATTTTTTAATTGCACGATTTTGAAAAGTGTCGAAAACTAACTTTTAAAAATCCAGAAACTATTTTCAAAGCTAAATTGAATTTGCTATCAAGATGTACGGAACATTTTTTGATAAAATTCATAATTTTCAAATTCAAAACTCTAGAAATGCATTTCCCACCATTTAGCCCACCAAAATTTTGTTTTCGTGATTTGATTAACCGGTGTAATTTTCCGAGCTGTAATTTTCATAAGGGCTTCGGATAATCGAGTCTGGACTGTGTTTCACTTTTTGTGATGAAAAATGGATATTTTTTTAGAGTTACCTGCTGCTTTTCTAATTACATAAAATCGATCAAAAAATGTCTGCCCATAATACAGATTCTTTAATATTTATAAACCATTGTTGTGTGGATAGCTGTCAAAAAAATATGAACGAGCCTGTGATGAAGAATCGTTGTTTTTGTTTTAGGAAAGGCCTTCTCAAAGAAAATTACCAAGGGTCCTGATTTTCGGTTCAATGAACAGAAACCACTCACTCATCGCCTATCCATTCGTCGCCTATTCCAACACGCTAGCATTCATGAGCGAATGATACTCGCAAGCAGTCAGCGAGTGGCCCGAACCACGGGTATGAATCTTCAAACAATTTCAATATGGCGACTTGTATCAGAAGAAAAAGAAACATTTTCGCTAGTTCTCACTGTTCTGTGTTCTGCGTGCACGTCCGCAAACATAGACCACACACATACTAACACAAAGCGCCACCAAGAGGCAAAAGGTGATTACGAATATTTTTGACACTTCCGTTAAAAATATGCGGTTTTGCTAAAACAAATAACAAAACCAAGTTTTCAGTGTAGCTCGACTGTCAATCTTGTAATTCCTTGCTGATTTGTTCGAAAATTTATTATAATTTATAAGTTTTTTTGCAGCACCCATTTTGGACGGACATTTCTGTTATCACCTTCTGGTTCCTTGGATTGGACATGGATAATTTCACAGTGTAATAAACAGGGCAGCTACCACCATGTGGCGCCACTGTTTCGAATGAGAAAACGATACAGGTTTTTCAGACGAGTTTCAATCCCGTGGTTATACTCATTGATTTGGGTTGCCTAAAATCAATGTTATCAATTAAATTGTGCATTTATTTTGATTTCATAACATTATAGACACCATTCAAAGAAACATCCACCAAGAAAAAATCAAATTGATGGCAAACTGAGGGCGGGAAAACAAAAAGACTGCCGCGCTGGCGTTTTGTGAGAATGGCTCTTCGCTGAGCATGGTAGTGTGTGAGTGTCGTCGAGCGACGGAGTAGGCAAAAAATTTCACGATGTATTTGTTCGCTGAGTGAACAGTTCGGGAACGCAGCGCATCAGAGAAAAAATGTTTTCAGTTCAGAGTGATCGGCGACGTTCGGCCTGCCTGAGCCGTTCGGAGACTGAGCCGATCAGGAGAGAAGGAGAGTAGAAAAGAGAGTGTTCGGGAGCGAATGGTTTCAAAGTGACAAACAGTAGGAATTCATCATCGCGTCGCCTGCTATTTGTGCTCGTGAATGGAGTGGTTGATTTTGAGCAATCAGGACCCTTGAAAATTACTCCGGACATTGAAAAATTGACTATTCGTCACTAACAGTTCTGGAGTTTTTTTTTTGAAAAGGTCCAATAAACCAAATTTCCAGTTTTTGCTTTTTGGGTGTTTTTAGAACCGCCTTGAGTCAGGGGTATTCAAAAACACCCAAAAAGCAAAAACTGAAAATTTGGTTTATTGGTCCTTTTCAAAAAAAACTCCAGAGTTGGCCCTGTTTGAAATGTTAGCAAACAATTGATTGCATGTTTTTTTTTTTTTGAGACTCAGGAGTCATTCGTATCTTGTTATCGGACAATTGGGTCCTAAAATGAAGCATGAATTTTTGTTTGTATCAGAAATTTGTTCTAAATTTGGTCAGGAGGTATCCACAAATGACGTATTTTTCAAAACGTTCATATTATTGCCCCACCTTCCTCAAAGAGCTGGGCACGCTAGGACCCTTTGTACGATCGCAAAGGATTTAAAAGGATTTTTTAAGTCAATTTTCAAAAAATACTTCGCGATCCTTCTTGATAGAGCAGGTTCTTCTTGACAGCTCGTTCCAAAGGGACCAGAGTTGATCCATCGTTGTCTTGTCATTTTTTTTTTTTTTTTCACTAAAAAGAAAAAAAGTGATCAGAAATGGGGTTTTAATCGTGTTTTTAACCGTTGCATATAAAAATTTACATAAGGCTTTAGAACCCAATTAGTTGTAAAGAAACTTATTAAATCTGCATTTATCAACTGAAGATAAGACAAAAAAAATTACAGGACTTTTTCGAAAAAAAAAACTTTAGATTTGTTGATATCGTCTTGGGGACCATCCATAAACCACGTGGACACTTTTTTGGGATTCTGTTACCCCCCCCCCCCTCGTGGACAATTGTCCATACAAAAATAAACTTTTTTGTATGGTTCGTGGACAACCGCCATACCCCCCCCCCCCCCCCCTAAAGTGTCCAGTCCCTAAAGTGATTTATGGATGGTCCCTTGAGAGCCTTTGAATGCCAACTGGAAATTCAGACAAAAAAAGCTCGCTGTCAATCTGAACTATTATGGCTTGCTATGTTTACTGTACTAAAAGCATCGAATTGAGTTCCAGTGCTGGCCACCAGGTGTAAACGCGAGTTTACCTCCCCGAGATGGCATTAATGATTCCACCAAGCGTCTCCGTGAAACTTTTGGAAAGACAAATTTGTAATGGAAACGCATGGTATTTTAGGACTTGATTGATTTCAACAATTTTCATTGCAATAAAATTATAACCTTAGGAATTTCGGATTAAACATGTCTTGTTATTGTTATCAACAGACTCCACCCCGCCGTTTATTGTGTCCTTTCCAAGATTATTTCCAGTTTAAAATCTGCACTTTTTCTGGTTCATTTCAAAAGTTATTGTGTGTAGCAGTTTTTCCAGATCGGATTTGTTTTAGTTTTAGCAATAGTGTGTTTCTTGTAGTTAAATATTCTTTTTTTATTTGGTTATTAATAGTAGTTATTTAGTAGGTAGTAGCGTTCGCTATTTACAATAGCTTTTGTTTTTATTTCTTTCCTCTTCTAATCTGCACGTTACCGGTCCTGTTTTCGGAGCATTCCAATTGGTTTTCTAATTTTCTTTAAATCGTGATCATCAACAAATTAACTTCCGTTCTGCTGTTCTGTTTCGTTTATTCATGTACAATTTTGAAATTGCTTTTTTTTTCTACATCTTCGTTTAAAGCGATCATATTTGTTCGTTGAGCTAGACACTAGATCGCGCGCGGCAAACCAGGCCACGCCGATCAACAACAGAACAACAGTCTTTTGCGATATTTTCAACTTCCCAAACTCAAGCTCAAAAGCTTTACCGCTTTTTTTTTCTAAGCAAAGAAACAAACAATCGAAACTAATTGTTACCGTTTATTCACTTTTATTTTCGGGAATTTAGAAAGACTGCTACCTTTATTTTTACACGATTTGAAGTTGCAACATTTGGCGAGGAGATTTTAGGTTTCCCTCAAGCGCACAATAAATCAAGGTGTGTGTTACAACGCATTCAACAAACAATAGATAAACTCTCTCTTTTCGCGAAAGCTCGCCAACGAAACGTACTCTTTCCCCCGTCTGTCTCTCATAGCCGCTTCGAGGGCCCGGGAAACTCGTCCGGTGGCAGTGGCGGTCTGGCGTCCAGCGGCAACGGCGGCGGAACTCCCCCCATCGGCGTTGGCAGGTTCGAATCCATGAGCGAATCATGCTGGTGCGTGCCGCTGTTGAGATTGCTGCCGCCCTGGGCAACCAGCGCCAGGTTCCGAATCTCGGACAGTCCCTCGCTGGAGGCGAGCGAAATCGACAGCGGCGACGCGTGGTCCAACGAGCCGACGGCATCTGATGAAGGAGAAGACGGTTAGAGTGGGACGTTGAAAGAGGGGGGGGGGGTCAACTCTTACCCGTCCGATCGGAGTCGGGAGACCGTGCGGCAGCATTCACCCGCAGCTCCAGGATCACTTCCTCCATCTTGACGACGATCGCCTTTTGTGCGTGGTATTTGCGCTCCAGAGCCTGAAATCATCACGAAATTTAGAGCGCGCGTGACAAAGCGATCGATTGATGAAGCAACTCACGTTGAACTGCTCCTTGTGTTCTTCCTTGACCGTTTTGAGCATCCGCTTCTGGTAGGTGATTGTTTCGTCCCGCTTCGTAAGCTGCTGCTCCAGCTCGGCCATTCGTTCGCGGGTCGAATCCAGCTGGGCCGACTTCATCTCCAGGTTGAACCGTAGCTCTGGAAAAAGAAAGTTAAAAAGCTTTTGTTAGGAGTTCGATGTGTGGAGATTACAAGATTACCTTTCACCTCCTCCATGTAAGTCTCCTGAATCATGGCCACCTCGGCATCCCGGGCCTTCATGTTGTCCAGCTCGGCCAGCCGTTCCTTGCACTTGAGCTGGATCTCGCCCATCAGTATGAGCTCGCACTGAAGTCGCGTCAGTTCGTCCCGGTACTGCTGCCCAAGATCCGCCTTGTACAGCGCTTGATGCATTTCGTTCTGCACGTCAAACAACTCGCCGCGGGCCTGTTCGATCGCAAGGGTCTGCTCTTTGCGCAGTTTCGTCTCGTCGGCCAGGGCCACCTCGAGTTCCTCGATCCTGACCTGCAGATCTTTGTTCCGACGGATCTCCGCCGCGTGTCGTTCCTTCAGCTCGATGACCTCGGTCGTGTTTTTAGTCCAATCGGCGTTGGCCTTCCGCCGCAGCGTGGCCAGTTCCGTGTTCAGCGAGTTAATCTCCTTCGTGAGTCGCGCCACCTGGTCCTTGAGCGTCTCGTTGTTCTGTTCCAGCCCGCGGATGGTCCGACTCTTGCCGAGCAGACGGCGATTACGCTCGGCGTGAATCTCCCGCCGGTGCTTCTCGTACTGCAGCTGCAGGTTCAACAGCGTTATATGGTCCCGATACAGTTCCTCGACCCGTCGCGGATCTCCACCGTCGATGCGCTTCTTCACGCACAGCTCAATGTACTGGTCGAGCATCACGTTCGGCTCGAGTTTGTTCCCGGACTCGTTTTGCCGCTCCTGCAAGCGTTTCATCGCGTCCGACTTGTACTTGAGCTCCTCCTGCAGAATTCCGTACACAATCTGCTCGTACGGCTGCGGGTAGCTTTCGATGGTTTGCGTGCCGCTGCTGACTAACGGATGACCGGCCACAGGAACGGTCCCGTTCTGACTCACCCGCTGGCACGCCGAACCGACGTTGGTCAGATTTTTACGAATCTCCTGGAACAGCGCCAAGTTCCGCCGGATGTGTTCTTCAGTCTTTTGCTCTTGCTTCTTGTGGAAGTGCGTGGCCGCCGAGATGGCCTCCTCCTCCGACGGACTACTTCCACTACTGCTGTCGTCCCCGTTGGTCTCGACCAGCGTCAGATCCTGCCGTTCCCCGGCCAACGTCTTCGGGTCAACCCGCAGGCTGTACTTTTTCAAATCCGGCAACGAGTGCCTCCGCAGATGCCTCCGGAACGCACTTTCCGTCGAAGCACCTCCGATACAGCCCCCATTCCGAACCACCCCATTCTTCGGCATGTATCCGCTCGTGTCCGCCGGGGACGTTCCGGTACTGTAGCTCGGATCCGAATCCACCAAACACTGACTGTGCAAGCGGTACCGGTTCCTCGTGAAGGTGATCATCGACTGAGAGTTCTTAAAGTGCAACCCACCGGCGGAACAGGGCGAACCTTCCTCCTGCTCAAAATCTTCCGCCTCAAAGCCTGCCTCCTTCATAGGATGATGCACCGGCAGCGACGAAGAGTGCAGATGCTGCGTCTGGGGCTGTTGAAGCAGTTGTTCCTGCAGCAGGTGACTGTTGATGTCGTTCACCTCCTGGTCCTCCTGGGTTACATCGGCGTGGGGTGAATCGTACCGCGCACCACCTTCCGGCGTCAGCTTCAAATTCGAAACCAACGCCGTAACTCGGTTCATTTCGAACGCCGGCCCATCGATCGGCAGCGGACTCGACGGCACGCTATTGCTGGTGCTGGTGGCCGCCGTCGTGGTCGATGGTGCCACATTCGACAGCTGCATCACCGAGTGGTTCCGATCGTTGACCATACGCAGCAGCTTCTGGGACGTGATGACACTCTTCTCGTAGCTAAAGTGGTTCCCACCCGCGGCCGGTTCCTTCTTGATCGGCGACGACGGCTGGCTCGTGTTCCACATGGCACGGACCGCACTCGAGTTGACCGGATACGGCCGAACTGGCCGCACAATGTCCTTCATCGGTGTGGTTTCCGGCGTTGCCTCGACGGCCGCTTCCGGCGGAGAAGCACCGTCAGCCGCCGGCAGCAACGGGCCCGATATCAACGGAATCGGAAAGCTCGGCGTTGGATTTGGCGTGTGCGGAACCGTTCCCGGACCCGGCGGAGGCGTCGGCTGCATCATGTTACTCGGTGACCAAAACGAGTTCTGCGCCGCTATCGTACTCAGCTTCTGATCGGTGGAGATCGTGTTGAAGTAGTTCACGCTGGACTTCCACTGGAAATCAACCGTCGTCGTCGTCACCGCAGTCGCACTAAACTCAATCGGCTTTATCGGCGTAGCGTAGCACGGACACTCCCCACCACCACCACCACCAACTCCACTCAGCTGCGTCTCCTGCGGCTTGTCCAGATATTCCAACGACATCCGCGCACACTCGTTCACCACATCGTGCGGTTCCATGCTCTGCCAGCGCTGCAAACTTGTCTCGCTCTCCGCGTCCGACGAAACCAACCGCGGATGAATCTTGACCGTGTCCAACAGCGGCTTCACCGTGTGCTGAAACACGGCCTGTTTGTCGCCCCGATACTCGCGCTTCAAAAAAGTCACAAAGTTACACGGATACATCCCGTACAACCGGTTGAACAGCTCGTACAGCCCAAACTGCAGATGAATCAGCTGATCCTCCGGCAAGCTCACCGAAGTGTTCCGATCGAACGTCGCCAGATAGTTGAAGATCTCAAACAGATCGTGCACGAACCCACCCATCACCACCGGGATCACCGGCAGCAGGTCGATTATGCACAGCACCGCGTTGATCAGCGGAATAATCTCCTTCTCCAGCTTGGACAGCTTCAGCACCTCCTTCACCAGCAGATGGTTGCCGACCTTGTGCAGCCACGTCGGCCGCTTCTGGATGATGTGGCCAAACAGCGTGAGAGCGAGCATCTTGTTCCCCCCGCTGCGGATCCACTCGGCCAGCTTGTCCAGGATAAACTTGTCGTGCGGCGGCTGGACCTTGACCAGGATGTCGACGATGCGCACCGACGACGTCTGGCCAAAGTAGTCCATCATGCTGTGCGGCAGCCAGGATTCGCGGGCTGCGAAAGAAAAAGGAGACCATCAGTGAACGTACCACGAAGGCTGCGAGGTGACGGCAATCATTTGAATGCAGTCGTGGGAAAGATACAGACATGCCTCGGTTTTGATTCGTTCAGCTGCCTCGGTTAAGCACGGTCCAGTGCTTAACTGAAGCACAGAGCTTATGGGATTTGGCTATAATTGGAATCGGGATGATGTCAGCTAACCATTAAAATTATAATTTCTTGAAAATTTTCACAAAAATACCCATTTTTCCTGTATTTTGAAAATGCAATGTTTCTCGAAAAAATACTCAAAATTATTGTTATTGCAACATGGGTATCAAACGAAAGGGATTTTTTTATACATTTCGAAAATTATTTAAAAAAAATGAAATTACTCAAAATTTTCACAAAGCTACGTATTTTCGAAATAAAAACTCAAAATTTCAGTTTTTACAATATGGGTATCAAATGATTGGAATTGTTTCGTACATTTCGGATGTAATAAAAACATATTTTGAAAACACTCAACATTTTCACAAAACTACGTATTTTCGAAAAAAAAAAACACAAAATTTCAGCTTTTAACATATGGATATAAAACGATCGGGATTTTTTCATACATTTCGGATGTAATAACAACATATTTTGAAAACACTAAAAAATTTCACAAAACTACGTATTTTCGAAAAAATACTCAAAAGTACAATATGCGTATCAAATGATTGAGATTTTTTCATTTCATTAATTGTTACTTTGTATGGACATGTCTACGATTTTTCTAAGAGACGACGGGACTTGAACCCGCAACCACCTTATTAGTACTGAGACCACCACCAAGTGTACCACTGAGGCCCTTGAGATTCTAGATGTCTCAAGCCACCGTAGTGCTACGTGTGACTGTATTTTGTAAAAACTGTATATTGCAAAAAAGTATATTGAAAAACTAAAATTTTGAGTTTTTTTCGAAAATACCTAGTTTGTGAAAATTTTGATTATTTTAATTTTTTTAATATCTTTTGAAATGCATGAAAAAAATCGCTTGATACCCATATTGTAAAAACGGAAATTTCTGGTATTTTTTCTAAAATACGTAGTTTTCTGAAAATTTTGAGTATTTTATTTTTTTTAATAACTTTCGAAATGTATGAAAAAATCCCGATCGTTTGATACCCACATTGTAAAAACGGAAATTTCCGGTATTTTTTTCGAAAATACGTAGTTTTGTGAAAATTTTGAGTATTTAAAAAAAATGTTATTACATTCGAAATGTATGAAAAAATCCTGATCGTTTGATACCCATATAGTAAAAACTGAAATTTTTTTTGAGTATTTTTTCGAAAATACGTAGTTTTGTGAAAATTTTGAGTGTCTTAAAAAAATTAACATTCCAAATGCATGAAAAAATTCCAATCATTTGATACCCATATTGCAAAAACAATATATTATTGGTTTCTTTAGAGAAAAAATGCATTTCTAAATACAGGAAAAATACGTATTTTTGTGAAAAATTTCATTAAATTATAATTTTAAAGGTCAGCGAACAACGGCATGACCGTATATTGGCATATCTATCAATTCCATGAAGTTCGATATGTCGGATAGGATTTCTCTAATATTCCGGAAGTGTCCCCAAGGGGCCACCGGTAACCGGTTCCAGATTGGCCAGGATGGCTCGGTGAATAAAGGCATTATTAAAGATGGACATATCTTTCAATTTCATGGAGTTTGATGTGCAACATGATGGGTTTTCACCAAAAAAGAGTCAAGTTGGCCGTTCATCGGGTACCCGGGAACCGGTTCCAGGTTATCCGGAAGTGGCCACTAACACTCCAGAGTGGTTCTGGCAATCGTGTATTGTGTTTTTAGTTAGTTTCATGGATCAATTTCAACTAACATGAGAGTATTGGTATCACATATATGTGAAAAATAGTAAAACATGAACTTTTCCAGTGTTCAGGATTTCCGGAACCCTGATATTCATATTTGTGATCAAAGTACAGGTAATTACCTGTCGAATGCAATCCGGAACATCCTGATTGGTTGAGATTTGCCGGAGATACAGGTCGTCAAAGTTGGAGTCTCAAAACGCTCCTTTTTCGTTTGTAGCCGATTCCCGGTGGCCACTGTGACCAAATCCGGTTTTTTATTAAACTTTATCGTTGTGAACAATAATATCACAAGCTTAACTCCATTTTAAGACCCAAGTTTGCGAGTTTGGCAAACTGTCAAACACGAAAAAGTAAATATTTACGCAGAACTCAAATTTGAAGTAAGAAGTAAGAAAGAAAAAAAATACGAAAACATTTCTTTTTTTAATTATTTGATTATCCGAAGTCCCATACAAACCTTCTGAAAATCTGAAATTGAGTTTGAACTGTATTTCTCGAAAAAAAAACGACACATTTCAGATAAATTTCACCTTAAAAAGCAATCCAACTTGCACCTAATCGTAATCAAACTCCACTCCAAAAATACCACAATCGTCAGCCAGACGTGCCTCAATCGAACTTTTTTTTTGTATTTATTATTTTTCACTTTCATCAGCCTCGGTTATCACCACCACGGTTCATCTTGGCTGTAGTAAGCTCGGATGGGTCGCCGTCGTCGTCGTCGTCGCTTGTTTTCGTACAACAATAGGTCTATTCCCGTACTTGCAGAATTGCAGAATTTCTGCAGCTTCTGCAGAATTCTGCAGCCAGCATAAGTCACTTTTTTGCAGCACGTTCCCGTACTTTTCAACTCGCTCTCTTCATCTCTCTCTTTTGCAGAAGTTCTGCAAGGAGAGAAGCCGCAATACTTTTGCCTGGGTAGCGCGTTCCAGTACTTTTTCTGCAATGTTGTACACAGTTGAGTGGATTTACTCAAATTGGGTATTGAAGTTTTTTTTAATTATTTCAAAACAATTAAAAAATCGATTGACAAAAATGGTAATTGAAAGAAGTTTACCTCTAGAACGGTGACTTATTTTTTATGCAAATCAACATTTTATCTAAAAAAATCAAGCATGTACCATTCATTAAACTAGAAATTAATAATGCTTAGGTAGACATTTTATATTAGAAACAACTCAAAACTTTTACATTAGGTAAACAATTTAAGAAATGAGAATGGCAGGTACGTTTAAAAAACATAATTAAAAAAAGAAAAAGGTTTAATATAGAAGATAAATTTATCAAAATCAAAAATCAAATTATTCGCTCTACAACATTGCCTTGGCGTTCTCGATTGCGAGATTACTACTCGAAACTAGGTGTTCGAAGGCTTGATTGTTGAGGCAATTGCAGACCTCTTTTTACACCGTAGCTTCCATCCACCCCGGGATTCGAACTGACGACCTTTGGATTGTTAGTCCAACTGCCTACCAGCGACTCCACCGAGACAGGACCCAGGGAGACGACTCCTACACCTGGACTGAGCTAACGACCTAACCTTTTTTTAGGTTAGTCCGGGGCCAACATTCACTTCCCGTCCGACGGAAGGCGTGATCAGACAAATCTCGTCTCGAAAAATGAAATGAAATAAATTTATATAGACCATAAATACATGTTTTAATAGCAAAATGTTTGAAAGATAACATAAATAAATAATGATTGGATTTCACATCGAAAAGAACAACGGTGACGCAGCGAAATTGACAAATAAAAAAAATGAATCACAAACTTTACAATTTTGAAACTCATAAATTTATTAATCTGAAAATTAAGAAATTCGTGATTAAAAATAAAAAAAAAATATTTTCAAATTGAGGAACTTGAAAAAAATAAATCAGATATTAGAGAAATTTAAAAATGCAAATATTTATTTCTGAAAAAAAACAATAAATCAGAAATTCAAAGCTTGATAATTCAAATAATTAAAAATTAAACATTGAAAATTTCAAAAAAATCTTAATATTCAAAATTTGAAATAAAAAATAAAGGTTTCTAACTTAAAAGTTCCTAAACTTAAAAATTCAAATATTTTTAAATTCGAAATAAATGAATCAAAAGTTTGATTATTTCAAAGTTCAGAACACCAAAAATCCAAAAGTTACAGTTTAAAAAAATAATAAAAAATTAAGAAACTAAAAAAAAACTAAAATAAGTAAAATTTTAAAATTCTGTACATAAAAAATGAAAACTCAAATATTAAAAACATAGAAACAGTTCGTACTCTATTTTCCGAAGAACTCGTTAAAATGTTCAATCTCTAAATCCTCTAAACCTGATTTTCTAACGACTCCAAAAAAATGTACTTTTTGTGATTCAAGATGGCGCATTTAAGAATTTCCGAATTTTAGAATTTAAACTTCCTAAAATTTAAGAATTCGACTAAATTACATCACATTTTTTGGTTCAAATAAGAATACAAATTGGTAGCACCGTTAAAGGTACAAATTATTATTTGGCAATTAAATTTACCTATTATTTAAACACACATATTTAGTCTATTCAAAAAGTTATCATTTCAACACTAAAAAATATCGCTATATCATTTACATTAATGAACTAAGCATGAAATCGTTAACACAAAAAATCGTTCTAAATAAAACCAGACATAATAAAACTAACTACCCAAAAAAATCATCAATTCAAAATATACAAACGTCTCTTCAAAAGACTAATTCAATTTAGTGATAATAAAAAAAATAAAATATTACAACTACCTAATAATAAAATGCTTGATTTCACCAAAATTGCAAACTTTATGTAAGCGTGTACTCAACATCCATCACACCAACTTGCAGTCACTTTTCAACAAGAAATAGAAGAGAGAGCTTGCAGAAAAGTACGGGAACGCTCTGCTGCCGATTTCGTGCAGAATTGCAAAATTCTGCAGTACGGGAATAGACCTAATATTGGCTTAATTTTCGCGTGGTGCGCGACGGAACGTGAGCAAAACGGAGATTTATGGGAGAATAGGAGGGGAGGGGAGGCTGTTGTTGTTGTCGGCATAACATTGTCTTATTTTTAGAATTATTCATTCCTCCCCGCGCCCGTTTGGCGTACCGCTGCTGCCACCGGCCAAGCGAAAAGCATTGGCGTTTTGATGAACACCGTATTTATTTTGGTTGAAAGTTTCGTGGAATTCAATAAATTTGTATTAGATATAATAAATCCGACAAACACTCAGTGAAACTCACTGACAAAAACTGAAATCGCCCCCTCTTTGCTGCTCCACCAATGCCATTCAAGTGGTAAACAAGGACCAAGTTTGTTGATCACTCATTTTGTCGATGACGTGCCTCCTATGGCCTACTCGATTGTTTTGAAGCTCCTATTTTACAATTTTAAGCAATTTTCAAGAATGCCAGAAATTCAGAAAATCGTCATTCAATTGTTTGTTTCTTTAAATTGTCTTGACAGAATGGCAACCCCCCCTCCGGGGTGGGGCACAGATTAGTGGGTGTGAAATGCAAACCCCCCGCCCCCATCTTCTGTCACGCTCCGGCCACTTCCCCGCCCCCACTCCGCAGCGTGGCTTCCTCTGTCCTTTGCAGGAACTCAGCTGTTTTTCTGTCAAACAGTGAACGAACGTCACTCTTGGTGATGGTGATGTACAAATGGTGCGTTAAATTCAAAGTTGTACAATTTTTTCATTAAACATTTTGAATAGGATAACAGTTAGTAATGAAAGCTGGCAGCTGATGTTTACAACCCTCTGGATTGTGAGTCCAGTGCGCGGACCGATTAACCAACACGCATTCTTGATCGATTTTTTTTAAATATATTTTTCTGCATTAAAAAAAAACAATGTTTCAAATATTATCTTTGTCCACAAAACTTATTTCATACAAAGTAAAAAAAAACCTAAAGGAGGTATTAGACTTTGACAAAAAAAAACAAAATTGCATTTTTTGCAAGAAAACTGCAAACACCTGCTTGAAGGTGGTGTCAGTGATCCCGTTGATTTGGCAACAATTCGACGCCAACATTTCAAAAAGTATCATGTACAAACCATGCGTTTTGAGAAAAACCAAGGGGTTGGAAACTCTTAGAGCTATAATTATTATGTTAACCAGTATATCAAAATATATGTTAGTATACTTATTATTTTCTTTACATATCGCCAGTATACTAACCAATATACTGAGAGTATCTTAATATACTAACAGATTATTTCTTTTCGGTTAGTATACTAACAAGTATACTGGAATATCGTTAGTATACTCAATATTCTTAAGTAATATTAGAGTTTCCAGCCCCTTGAGAAAAACACATTTTAATGTTGAGCATCATTTTTCAATTCCCATATTAATATAAAAACAAAAGGGGATGTTCTAAAGATCACAAACGATGAAAAACGTTGCTTTTATTGCTACTTGATCATCCATTATATTTAAGAAAAACAAACATAACTTCTTTTGGAATAACCGATGTCTAAATCACCCTTTGTTATGATTCGTTTTTCTTCGCCGAATGTATATGGCGCTTTTTGCAATCGGAGGGGAAGTTTTGTTATGGTTCGCTTTTCGTTAGCAAATGTACATGGCGTCTTATTCATGATGCTTTTTTTTCGTCACGAGGTTCATGTAGTTTTTTATTTGACAGGTTGACCCCAGTCACGAAATATTCTAGCAGAGCTGGTTCTTTCAGAATCCTGCTAGAACGGTGGAACATTTCTGCTAGAATGCTCTAAGAATATCCAGCTCTCTAAGAATTCTGCTAGAATCCTGCTAGAACGTCGTGACTGGGACAGGGCTATATAAACAGGAACTGCTGATGCCAAAGATTTTGTTTATGTTACTTTTTTTAAATTCATTACTAAACAGACTTTACTGATGTAACTTTTGCTCATTTTTTGGGATGTAGTTTATTAGGAGTACTTTCAGAATATGCAATAACCCAGAAAGTGTCAAAATGTACATGATGTCTTTTGAAATGTTGCCGTCGAATTGTGTTTCAGTGTACTTTCATTTTTTGACATTGAAAATCGGACGCATATTTGCGAAGTTATAGTCAACTAAAAGCTCAACGCTAATTTGGTAATGTCGTTTTTATTGTGTAATTTTCTTCCAGAGGCTGTATTTATCTCGCAACCAGTGGTCCTATCTTCAATATCTTTGAATCAAATTTTGTAAGATGTTTTCTGATCTTCTCGAAAAAGATATTTTTAGAGGTGGTAAAGCATGGTCATCAGGGTGTAATTTGGTAAAAATAAAGTTGTCCAAATTTAGTGAGCACAGCAACTTTTGAGTGGTCCTAAACTGGGTGCAGAATAGTGGTTCGCAAAGCGGCATCAATTTAGAGCTGTCAAAGCGGAACCAATTTACTGTTTGCAAAATGATTCTAAGAAGTGGCAAGTATTGTAATCGTGCTATAATTTATTTTGTCAGGAATAAAAAAGTCGATGGAGTCGAGCTTTTGAGGTTTTCGATATCAACAAATTTTAAGAAGAGGATTGAAATCGAGATTGGAAAAATTCGCCGCTAACATTTTAATAATTGCTATGTCTTACGCAAAACCTATGTTTATGACTCTTTTTGAAATGTTAGCGACGAATTATCAACAACCATGAATGGTACCTGGCAAATAATATGAAATAATCTTATTCCGATATTATCACTGCGCTTCAAAGATACATAATATCGGAACTTCCATTCGGTTGCTCTTCTGATTCACAAAATTCCACCCACTCTTAATTTTCAGCGAAACCTTTAACATCAACAGGTCCACAATGTTTCAAAACAAGTCACTTCGGCAGCAAAAAATATGTCACGCTTGAGCTTGAACATAGCCTTCTATTTTGTTTATGTTTACATCTGAAGTGCAATTGTAGTAGTGGGGAGTAGTGGGGAGCATTCGAAAATCACGTTACGCATTCTGTCTATTCAGCACCCAGGTCCTAAACAACTCCCCAAAATTTGTGAACGATTGGTTTAGTCCTCACTTTGCGCCGAAAAGCGTTTTTTTTTTTTGATCTTAATATTTATAAATATTTTAAAAAAATCCATTCCATATTAAACCCGAACTCGTTTTAGATGAGTTTTCCCATACAAATTTCTATATAACATTAAATTATCACCTATTTTTACATGTCTGGAGTTTTTTTTTAAAAAAAAAAGGTCCATTGACCAAATTTTCAGTTTTTGCTTTTTAGGGGTTTTTTGATACCCCTGACTCAGTGTTGCGTTCCTCACGCGCTCACGCGCTCGTGAGCGCTCACTTTTCGCTCATTCGTGAGGAGGAGCGCTGCGCGAGCTAGCTCACGTTTGCCCGCGCTCACGTTTGCTCCGATTTTTTCAGCTCACGTTTGCTCCACGCTCGCGCTCGCGCTCATATTTCGCTCACGGAGCGCTCATTTTGGACGTGTCGCTAATCATCTAACGTTTTTGAGAAAGTTTTTTTTTTCAATTCTAGATGGATTTTTTGCGTCAGGTGCAGTAGGGCTGTGGAAATATGACTTTGTGAACACATTTTATGATATATGAATTGGAATAGCTTAATTTCATCAATCATGTTTTTAAATAAATGGTTGGATTTGCAAGGGTCAAATAATTTTTTAGACATACAGTCGAATGTATAAATATTTTAGAATTCAAAGGCCTTATTGTAGCAGAGGGGCGGAAGGGTATAGACGCCTAAATAAAAGGGCCTGTAAACCTTAGAAAAACTTACAAAACAATAATCAATTCATTCAAGAGGATTTATGCTTTGGTAAGCTCGATTCAAGGTACCTATTTGATTAAAATATGACATTAAACTGTTTTTATGTAACTAATCAGCTACCATTAAACAAAGTTATTCAGTTTATTAAATTTTCAGTGATTCAGTGATTAGAAACGGCTAATCATTTTTATAAGGTTAGTCTTTATTTGGCAAACATTTTAGAAATTAGGGTAACATTTTTGAAACAGTTCTATTTTAAATATATGCCTCAAAATTCCTAAGGGTTGAAATAACCCTTTTGACTCAAATCAAATAAATTGTCAATATTTTTCACCACGAAAAGGTTGGCTCTTCTTCCAACAAGTGGATTTTATTCAACACTTTCGCAACCAAACCTCTGAAAATATTCAATTACAAGTTATATATGATTTTTTGAACAAGGATGATTGTAACTGTTTAAAAGATTATTTAAATATAAATAAAATATACATAAATTGTCAATATTTTTGTACATAGTAACAATACAATAAGGTCCCATATGGATTTGATTTGTGAACAAACAGTGCATATCTACGTCAATGAATGTTTACATTATGAAATTAGTTTTTTGTTCCTTGTTCGAAAAATGTCTAGATTTTAAATAGAACGTAAATTTTGGTTCGCTGACCAAATCCATTTCATTGCCTACTTTTGTTTGTTCGACCACTTTCTTGTTTGTTTTTGCTGCCTGTGCTGAGATAGTTCTAGAAACTTCGTTTCAAACAGGCAGATGCTTCAACAGGAAAAAACAACTACCTACTTTGGCTCACCAGCTCACGTGAGCGCAAAATGCTCCGGTGAGCGTGAGCGAGCACGAGCTACCTGATAAAAACTCACGCTCCAGCTGGAGCGAGCAAGCCTTCCGTGAGCGCTCGCTCATTCGCAACCCTGCCCTAACTCAAGGCGGTTTCAAAAACACCCAAAAAGCAAAAACTGGAAATTTGGTTTATTGGACCTTTTCAAAAAAAAAACTCCAGATGTATTTTGTTGAAAAGCTTGTAAACTGAGGGACCATCCATAAACCACGTGGACACTTTTTTTAATCTCGCACCCCTCTCCCTCCCTCTCTCGTGGAACATTACCATATGAAAAAAAAATGTATGGAGATTAGACAATCGACAATTGAAATTTTAATTAAAAGCGAAAAATTCCATTACGTTTCTTTTAAACCCTGTCTGGCTTCTTTTGAAAACAATAAAAATAAATTGACAGTTCGTATTTTACATGTCGTGAATTGAAAAAGAGACGACCATTTGATCGTCAGAATTCCAGTAGATCCTCGATTCGCAACAATAGTCGATACAATCATAATCCGGCAACCATTAGTTCAACAGATCAACGAATTTAGTCAGATATCATTTCACTATTGATTGATCGAGACCGGCACTCGATTAAGCCCTGGGACTGCGTCAAAGTGGGTTCTCGTAGCATGAAGTAGTGTCCATGTGTAAGCTTCTGCAATGTACTGAAAACTTTGATTATAATTCCCCATCGGATCAAATCATACTCCTTGACAAAACAAGCATTAAACCTATGATACTCATTAAGACAAAGCCCAAGGCTTGTATGTTATACAGTTTTTGCTTTTTTTTAATAATACAAAAACAACAATTAAAATCAACTAACACATTTTTGCCATACTCACATTACTGAGGGAAGGCTATAAAATCACTCAAAAAATGAACTTCCTTATTTGACCTCTTAGACCCACCTTCACGTATACATATCGACTGAGAATCAAATTCTGAGCAAATGTCAATGTGTGTACGTAGGGATGTTGGTCTGCGCACCAAAAACATGCACTCGATTATCTCAGCACTGGCTGAACCGATTTTAACCGTTTTGGTCGCAAACGATTCTTCTTGGAGTCCCATAAGTCCCTATCGAAAATTATGAAGTTTAGTAAAGTATTTTAAAAGCTATCCTAAAAAAAACGATTTTATAAAACATTGTAGATCTGACAGCCCTATCAGAAGTTATTAGCACTATTATTATTACTTTTTGAGGCCGGATCTCAGATATGTTGATAAAACTGTTGTGGTTGTCATTCAACCCATCGTTTGATGAGTAATCAAATGACCTTTCCAACGCGTCCAAAAGTCATTATACACTTGCAGCCGAATCTGAGATATTCTGATGAATATTATGTCCTTATCAATCATGCAACCCATCGTTAGATGTGCAATCAAAAGACCAATGAGTGCAATAGAATGAAAATCTGGCAACCCTATCATGAGTTTATTAATGTGAGGAAGGCACCACCACCCAAAGTTGGGTTAAGCAAGGGTTTTGCCTTCCTCACCTCAATGAGGAACTAAAAATCACTCGAGAAATTAACTTCTTTATTCGGCCCCGTAGACCCACCATCACGCATACCTATTGACTCAGAATCAAATTCTGAACAAATGTATTTGCGTGTGCAATGCGTGTGTATGTCTGTAAGTCCGTGCGCCGAAAAATATGCACACGATTATCTCCGGACTGGCTGTACCGATTTGGAACGTTTTGGAACGATCATTCGATCCTTTTTGGAGTTAATATTATGAAGTTTTGAAAAGTACTTTAAAAGTTATGGACTGGCTGTACCGATTTGGAACGTTTTGGAACGATCATTCGATCCTTTTTGGAGTTAATATTATGAAGTTTTGAAAAGTACTTTAAAAGTTATGCTAAAGCTAAACTTCGGAAGATTGTAAAAAGGGAGGTTTTGTTAAGAAGATCAGTCATCCTACACATTTTTAGAAAAGTATTTGAAAGACCTTTCCAACGAGCCCCAAAATGTTGAAGATCTGGCAACCCTATCATAAGTTATAGCCACTTAGGTGTTGTTTATACACTATTTAGAGGCCGGATCTCACATATTTTGATGAAAACGTTGACCAGATCTACCATGTGAAATATCGTTGGATGGGTAATCAAGAGATCTTTCCAAAAAATCCAAACGTTTGAAAATCTGACAACCCTATCAAAGGTTATAAGTACTTTAGTGTTTTTAATACTCTTTTTTTAGGCCGGATCTCAGATATTTTGATAAAATTCAGTGATATTTATACATATTTTTGAGGCTGTTTAGTGTATTCACTTTATGAATGTGAGGAAAGCACCACCACCCAAAAATGGGTTAAGCAAGGTTTTTTTTTCTAAAAATAGAGCCTGAATCCAGAATCGGTTAACCAAAAGCTTAGAAAACTTAGATTTTTTTTTTTTTCATTATCTTATTTTTGGTTGTCGAGCTCTAAAGCTGCTCTAAAGCCCAAAATGACTGATGAAATACTGAACAAATGCATTTGGTAATTTAAAAAAAATAACACTTTTTATTGACAATCAACCAGTTTGATTTGACTAGAACAGGATTGCAAAACTAGAATTTGATGTTAAAAGAAAGAAAATTGAAAATACGATTTTTTCTATGATACGATTATCCTTGCGATTATCTGGAGTCCCGAAATTTTTTTCGAAAAATCGGACTTCGGCGGATAGTCAAAACCTCGGATAATCGAGTCTGGACTAGGTATATGGAAGTTCTTTTTTTTTCAAAGCTTTGATTTGATTTCTAGAGTTTTTTTAAAGGTCCTAGGGGAAATAAACCCATTTTAAGCCTAATTAGAGGTCTTGTTTGAATGATGCTGGATAATCTGGAGTGTTCCTTGAAATTCAGTAAAACTAAGTACACCAACGAGTAGAGCAACTTTTTGTGAACATTTCTGTTTATTTTCACTTTTATTAAAAGTTATGCTATTCCTTTTACAAGCATTTTAAAAAAATATTTCAAAAACGCATTCGCATTCGCAGCTTAGTTCTTTTTTTCTTCCAACGCTCGTTTGGGTCTGCTTCGTGCTGCCAAAATTGATGAAATTTTGAGCGAACACTCACGAAACGTAGCATTTATAGAGAAAGTTTCCTGGCAACACCACAAGCGCTGCTGGTGGTGTTGGTGGCCACCCTTTGTTCTTTATTTGCCTTCGCTTCTCGCTCGGTTTTCTTCAGCCTTCCATTGCAATGGATGGTCAAAATTGAAAAGTCAAAAGACTTAGCGCGTTTGTTTTTTTGATGGAGCTTGCTAATTATTTACATTTTTCGGGATTATTTTTCAAGTGAGTGACTAAGTAACGGTCAAAAGAACATGTAGCCGGTAGTTGGAAGCAATTTTATATTTTAAGCGCTTTGAAATCGTTAGCGCAAGTGAAAAGATATTGATGGCGACTTTCGTTAAGCAGTTAACCTCTGATCTTGCGTGTGGATATGTGTGCTACCAAAATGATGAGAAATGGTCTCGCAAAATAGAAATTATGATCAAAAGTGCATTAAATTTGATCTTTTTGGCCAGTAAGTGGCATACATTTGCGTGCTTACTCAAGGCGGTGCTGTTGCTGGTAAGTTTACAGCCTAAATAGTATTTGTGGAGCTTAAATCGAGCATCAAACTCTCCATATGACGAAGATAGGTGTTTGATTAGAAAGGGTATATTTCCCCTATATTCAAAAAAAAAACTCTAGATTTAAACAATCGTTTTCAACGCAATTTTTTTTTTCAGAAAATTGGAAAAGTTTTGTTTTCTGTGAAGTTGTTTGAATGTTAGAACATGAAAAAAATTTGAAAAATAATTAGAAGAAATTTGTTGGAATTCAATAGGCAATCATTTAAAAGGTCGAGCCAAAGTGGTATGGTAATCAATTTAGCATTAATGAAATAAAATAAAATCTTATATTTAGATTCAGCAAAGCTTTTTAGCGATATCTCTCAAGTATTTAAAATACTTGAAATATAAGCGTGAATTTTTAAACCATTGTCATTTCATCCTTCCAACAATTAAGAAAAATCTCCTGTAAAATATCAAACCCGAAACCCTGCAAATTGCTAAATTGTGAGGTTAATCTAAATCTCAATCTCCCAAGACATGCACGATTCCCGGAATAGCAGCGCCGATTATCTCCCCCCATTTTTCCCTCCTACTTACTGTTTCCGAACAGCTCCGAGAACCGCTTCTTGGCGTCGTCCACCAGGGTCATATTGTTCGACTCGAGGTCGGTAAACAGCTTCGCGACGTCCATCGTCCTGTCCGTGTGTTCTCGTCTGTTCCCGTTTAGTTCCAATCACTATCTCCCCCTCCGCGCACTCCGCTTCTACGTCGTCGTCGTCGTCCTCGTTCTGGGGCAGGTTCCGGTCGCTTCCGTCTCCTCGCTCTGACCATTGGTGCCGCGATTGCCACAGTCGGCGGCGCAGGTTCCTCAGGGAACAACAACCAGCCTGCACTTCATTCGCATCAGCCTGCTACTTTTCTTCTTCTCGAACGGAACGGAACCACAAAAACGCAATTCCCCGCAAATCAGAAAAGCAGCAGCGCGACGAAGGAAGAAAGAAAACAACTTTTTCGGCTGATTTTTCACCACACCCTCCCCGTTCCGACAACGACCACTTCTCCCCCCGCGCGCACACACACACACACACACAGCACACCAATTCCCTTCCGCCCGGAACAGGGACAAGAATTGGAGGAAAAATCCTGGACCCGTCACGGCACCACTTTTGCTGCTGCTGCTGCTGCTGCCACACTTCCCATCTGCTCTCTTCGGAACTGCGAACTTCTGAACGAACGAGCGAACTTTGCGATGACGGATTGTTTTTCTTTTCCTCTCTTTCGGGAAGAACTGTCAGGTTGCACTCACGCAGCGAGTTACTCATTCTTGGGGAAAAATTACACTTCTCTGCAACCAAACCTATTGACTGTACACCCTAACCCAAAATCATGATACCGTCAGTGGGGATGAGATTGGGTCAAAGTGATTTTTTACGGATTTTACCATTTCTCAGGTTCTTCTCAATTAAATTGAATTCTGTTAAAAGGGTTGTGTAGGAGACATCTCAAGATGACTTCGCTGAAAAAATCTCGTTCCTAGAACAAATCCTGTTATTTTGGCAGCTGTCTAAAGTTAGGGTACGTTTTTGGCAAAAAAAGACCTCTTAAAAAATCATTTTTCTAATATTTTTGTCAGAATTGCTCGAAAACTACCCAAAAGTTTGAAAATCTCCACTTCAAACATTGTAGCGTGTCAATACGATTCCCTCGAACAAGAAACACTGTCGTATGACTTGTTTTTACCATATAGGCTAGTATGCAGATCGGAAGGAAAGGGGTCAAGAAACAGCTTTACGAACAGCAGAACAAAGGAGAGGGAGCATTCCTTTGTGGACCATCATTCAGTGAGGTACTCCTGGATTTTAGCTCCTGAAAAGTGCTTAAAAAGTGCAAAATGCCTCAGGGCAAGAAAAAGAGGCGGTCCTCACCAGCAGGATCGGCAGATTTGAAGAAGCTAAAGAATGCCGAAGCGCTATCTGCAAAGCCAGGCAGTTTGAGCAAGGACGCTCAAAAATTGTCTGGAAACCAGTTCGCTACCCTCCCTGTGGACGTGAGCGAGAAAGAAGAATTTGAACGACGGGAAAAGTTGCCACCCATTTTTGTGAAAACATCGTCATCGGATTCGGTGCGAAAGTGGCGGACCGGGTTTATCAAATCTGGTGCTTTACGAGCTTCCATTCGCTTGTGTGCTGATGGACTCAAAATTCTGCTACCTACCAGAAAGGATTACAACTACGTTCGGGATTTCCTGAACAACACAAAGATTGAATACTACAGCCATGGCGATCCAGGTAAACGCTCCATGAAACAGGTCCTCCGAGGCCTGTATGACATGGATGTGAGTGTGCTGAAAGAAGAGCTCAAAACTCTTAAGTTGAACGTGATCGAAGTCTTCAAGATGACGAGACACAACAAGGACATCAAGTATCGTGATCAACTGTACCTGGTTCATCTCGAGAAAGGATCGACAACGCCGTCTGAGCTGAAAGCAGTTCGGGCTATTTTCAACATCATCGTGACTTGAGAACGTTATCGTCCAGTGCACCGTGACGTGACGCAATGTTCGAACTGCTTGCAGTTTGGACATGGTGGAAGGAACTGTTTCATCAAGAGTCGTTGTGCAACCTGCGGAGGTGAGCACAAAACACAAGCTTGCGAAACAATCAACGAGAACATCGAAGCGAAATGCTTCAATTGGGTCCTAAAATGAAGCTTAGATTGGTGATATTATTGTTCACAGCGATAAAGCTTATTTTTCTTAGTACAATGACCCTTTGTACGACCATAAAGAGCTTAAAAAAGATTTTTAAATCAATTTTGAAAAATTAACCTCGCGGTCCTTCTTGACAGAAAAGCTCCTACTTGACAGGTCGTTCCAAGGGGACCATAGTTGATCTATCGAAAAAATGTTGTCTTGTCAAAAAAAAAAATTTGCATTAAAATGAAAAAAAGTGATCAGAAATGGTTTTTAATCGTGTTTTTTACCGTTGTACATAAAAATTGGCATAGGGCTTTAGTACCCAATTGCGGCGGCGACCATTCTACCAAGAATCGTAGCTGCCCAAAACGTGCTGAGTTTGTAAAAATTCGGCAGCAAGCGACGACGAGGCACCAACCAAATCGTCGCAAAACACCATTAGCATACACGGACGTGGATTTTCCTGCTTTGGCGTCACCTGGAGCGGGATCTGTTCGAGTGGTTCCAAATCTGCAGCCATTGCCGTTGAATCAGCGGCAAAGAGTTGCAGAGCATACAACACCTCCAGGCTTCAGTCAGCAACCGAGGGAAAACCAACCAACATCAACGGATGAAGGCAGTACACTCAAACCCCGATGGTTTGACACCAACTGTTGTCAAACGAACGGGGTCACTTTTTAGTTTGACACCCCTTTTACACGGAGTTCACACACACTACCAAACGTTTGTTTTGATAGTGTGCGTGAGCGTCGTGTAAAAAGTGACAGTTCGTCACTTTTTAGCTTGACTTTGACCAACCAACGGGGTACAAACTAAAAAAGTGTCAAACGAAAAAGTGACCAACCACCGGGGGTTGAGTGTAGTGACCTGTTTTCACCACAAGAACTTTTGAACATTTTCATCGAGATGACAACAATTCTGCGTGGGTGCAAAACTCGCCAAGAACAAGTAAGAACTCTTGGAGCATTCATCTTAAAATACAGTTCGTAGTTTACTCGTTCTAGTGATTTTGAATATTTCAATGGATTTATTTTTTTTAGTTTTAGGTTAGGATTAGCTGTTAAAGTGATTTTTTTTTTCTTTTTTACCCAAATGTATTCAATTCAATGCAATAATATAAAAAAATTTGAAGCAAATAAATAAATGTGATCAGTTAATAATAAAACGAAAAATACAACAAAGATGAAGAGCATTAGACCATACCACTTCGAATGTAAAAGAAATGTAATTATTATAAGAAAGTTCAATAAAGACATATTTAATTAAATTAAAAAATTAAGGAGAGGGAGCGATTTCTTGGGGCATTTCTTCACCCTCTCTGACTTGCTTGCGCTGCCGCTGCTACCCATTTGATTTTTTTCTTGACCGGTTCCTTCCGAAGTGCGTATACCGCTTATCGTTGTATTTGAGCATAATTTTAGTTTCATTTGACCCAATGTCACCCCCTCTAAGGGGTGAGGTTGGGTCAATTTTCAAACTATTGGCATTTAAGGTAGTGTTCATCAAAATCCACCATATTTTGGGAAAATGTTAGTAAGCTGGTAATGGTGTATAGGGGTGGGTCAGATCGGTCAATTCGTGCTTGCCATTTTATTAGGGAACATAACTTTTTTAAACAAGAGTGTGTCCCTTATGTAAACTGTCATTTGAGTGAAAGGGATACACTCCCATAAGGAATACATTGTAGAAAAAAAGCAAAAACTACTCGAATGGAAATACTCCATTTTTTTTGCGTCTGCGTCTGGGTCGAACGGAAAATCTTGTTCTTACCTTTACCCACTTGGTTTCGGGTTAAAATCCTTTTAAACTTTAAAGGCGAAACTCCACACTGTAACTGAAAATCGCAGTTTGCTGAATTTGTTTTCGCACCGCACCATGCGATTTTGTCAGTTCAACTACGATTACACTTTTTTTGTGTAATTGCAGTCGTACTGAAAAAATCGTATGAAAAGTGCGAAAACGAACTCAGCAAAGTGCGAATTTCAGTTACAGAGCAGTATAGAGTAATCTACGTGCGTATGTATTGCGTGTATGTACAGGAAAATAAAGTGAGGTTAAATTTTGTCAGGCAGCAAAATGAAATGGTGCGCTAGTGTGTGTACGAGAAACGTCATAAAGCTCTATGAATATTACAAAACAAAATTTCGATGCCAACATTTCAAAAAGCATCATGTACAAACCATGCGTTTTGAGAAAAACGCATTTGATTGTTGAGCATCCATTTTCAATTACCATTTTTATATAAAAGCAAAATAAGATGTTTTAATGATAACAAACGATGAAAAACGTTGCTTTTGTTGATACTTCGATGCCAACATTTCAAAAAGCAACATGTACAAACCATGCGTTTTGAGAAAAACGCATTTGAATGATGAGCATCCATTTTCAATTCCCATTTTAATATAAAAGCAAAATAAGATGTTCTTAATGGGAGTGGTTATGCTGAGTGAAAAACACGTCTTCGTGGGGAAAAGGTTTAATTGCGAATGAACATGAAAACTACTAAGTGATCGCAGATTGCTTCGATCTTCAATACTCCTCCTCAAACAGCGATCACTTAAATCTAAGACAGCATGATGTAGATCGACCTCCTGTTTCTTCAACGGCTCACCCAATCCATCAGCTATCTGCAACTTAGCCTTGATGTAGATCACATCGACATCGACACATTCCAACGTGCCCCTCATAAAACGAGGTTGGATGTCGATACACGCCAGGGCTACCGCAGCCAAGGACAGGGCCATAGACTCCGCCTTGCAGGTTGGTCATCTCCCAGGTCCTGTGAGCGTTGTACTCCTCCTGCATGGCACGTCTCCAGCCGTTGGAGATGTCCTGAGTCAGTGCGGCCTTGTGCACGTTCGGGTCGTCGTGCGTCGGGTACTGGAAACTACCATCCACCGGTCTTCGACTCGACGACGTCACACGCAGAACAACTGGAGTGGACGGTCCGTCCGACTTCTGGCCTCCTGAAACACGTGGGGAACGCTGACCACTGCACATGTTAGCGAATTCATTGTACTTGCCTGAAGATACGCGCTCCCTACCGCTGCGCAACCACGCCGGTGACACGGGTGGGTTAAAAGGGGTTCGCGGCGGGAGCGCAGGAAGTGTCACGGAGTCTTCAGCATCCTCGTTCGAACTTACAACGGATACCTCGTCGACCTCCTTCGTTCCATCTTCATAGTCCAACTTCACGACTGTACATGGTGACCCGTTACGCGCTCTTCTGCGCCTCCGTTGTCTGCTGCGACACGTGAGCACCCTGAGCTTTTCCTGCTCCAGCTTGAACAGCCCATCCGACCGACTTCCGGTCGCGACACAAACGCCTTCCTCGTCTAGCACCTCGCAACCGTTGCGTCGGAAAACTACAGTGTATCCTTTATCGACGATCTTACTCACGGACAGTAGGTTGGCTGCCAGTCCTGGTATCAGCTGCACATCGGTAACGTTGATTTCTTCTCCACAGGTCGTGTTGATCACAGCAGTGCCCTTCGCGACGACCTGCATTCCTTCCTTGTTGGCAGCGACCATCTTACCGTTTGCCCGCTGAACGTCGTGCAGCAACGATTTCGTTCTGGTCAAATGACGACTGGCTCCGGAATCGAAGAACCAATCTTCAGGTTTGCTCTCGTTCCCCGTCGTCAGTACAGCACCGAAGGCACGTCCCGGCTTGCTTCTCTCCTTATCCGGTGACATCGTAGACGACGTTTTCTCGGGGCAGTTCCGCGCGATGTGTCCATACTTCTGGCAAACGTGACACTTCGGACCCTTTGCCCGGTTTCCATGATGATCCTGTTTGTTACCTGGCCTGCTGATCGCAAATGCTGGGTCACTGGCGTTTTCCGCTGGCTCGTGTTCCTCCTGGAGCAACTTGGTCTTGATCAAATCACCCGTAAATGCCTCTCCGGAGTTTTTGAGAGCCATAACCATCGGTTTGTAAGACTCAGGCAGGCCTGCTAGCAACAGCATTCCGAGCCACTCCTCGCCGATCGGGAAACCAACACCAGCTAGTTGATTTGCGGTAGCAACCATCCTCGTCACGTACGCTTCCATGGATACGGAGTTGGCTAGGTTCGTGGTCATCAGCTTGTGGAGTAAGCCCCAGCGCCGCATCAATCCGCGATCCTCGTAGGTCTTCTCCAGCTTGTCCCACGCTTCCTTGGCCGTTTTCGTCCCCTGCACATGTACGTAGATCGAAGGATCGAGGCCAGAAATGATCCTGCCGCGAGCTTTCCGGTTCTTTGCCGCATCAACAGCTTCGTACGAACCGTCGGCCTTCTTGTTCGGCTCCACGGCAACCCACAGCTCCTCCGCCTCCAGATAGGACTGCATTCCAAACTTCCAGGTGCACCAATTCTCCCGGCCAATCAGCCTTTCGGCCACCGAGCATGGTCCTGTAGCTTGCGCCATCTTGACGGTACGGAACTTCAGGAAACTGCTTGCAGAACTTCTTCAATATTTCCGCTTCCAGAAACTTCTAAACTTTTCTTCCCACTTCTGGGCCCATAACCTAATGGGAGTGGTTATGCTGAGTGAAAAACACGTCTTCGTGGGGAAAAGGTTTAATTGCGAATGAACATGAAAACTACTAAGTGATCGCAGATTGCTTCGATCTTCAATAGTTCTAATAATAACAAACGATGAAAAACGTTGCTTTTACTGATACTTGATCATCCAAATTCAATAAAACAATATTTCCGTCGTTTTATTTAACATAACTCCTTTTGAAATCCTCAACGTCTATATCACCCTGCCGTCATTGAGGGGGACGCTTTGTTATGATTCGTTTTTCTTCGCCGAATGTACATGGCGCTTTGTTCATGATGATTTTTTCTCGTCACGAGGTTCATGTAGTCTTTTGTTTGACAGGTTGACAGGGCTATATAAACAGGGACTGCTGATGGCAGAGATTTTGTTTATGTTACTTTATTTAAAATCTTGATTAAACAGACTTTACTGAAGTAACTTTTGCTCATTTTTGGTGGAGAGGTAGCTTATTAGAAGTACTTTCAGAATATACAATAACCCAGAAAGTGTCAAAATGTACACGATGCCTTTTCAAATGTTACCGTCGATTTAATGTTTTCAAAATCGAACACAATTTTGGTTCATTTTGATTCTGCTGTCAGGCACAACAGCATCTTACCAAAAAAATAGTGACCCTTGAGTAGGTTCTTCGTAACGTGCATTGCAATCAGAAGCGCCGCAACCGCAACAAAAAAGAAAACATTTTGCGGTTTTAGAACTGTCATCCTCCGAAAAACATTAAAGCTGCATTTTTTGAAAAAAGTGCTGAATTTGTGGAAAAATTGGCAGTTGTTCTCGCTAAAAGTTGCCGCTCGCTTGCTCCACGATGGAAGAAGATCTGCTGATTGTGTAAGTATCCGTTTTTATCCACTTTTGTCCTGTAAAATGCCAACTTTTTCTTCCCACGCCGACAGCCCCAGCGGCTCTCCGGAATCATACTGCCGTCTGTGCTTTTCCGAGGCCAATGTGGAACCGTTGATTAGCGGTACCCATTTGCCGCCACCGAACCAGCTCCTGCTGGACCTGATCCGGCGCCACGTGGCCATCCGGCTCGACCCGGGGACACCTCAATGTGGCATTTGCGGTGCCTGCCGGATGATGCTGGAGGAGTTCCAGCGGTTCCGGGAGCGTTGCCTCAAGTGCGACTACGTGCTAACCGGCGAGCTGCGCAACGATAACGGTGAAAGGGAGGACGAGGACGACCTCGAGCAGGAAAAGATGTGCCACCAGTGCCGGATGGCGTTCACGACGGTGGCGGAGATGAAAACCCACTTCCAGGTGGTCCATAACCTGGAGCAGAAGTACAAATGTGCGCAGTGTCCGTTGAAGTTTACCACGGCAAAGCGGCTTGAGTTGCACCGTAAGATTCACGACTCGGAGCACCCGTTCCGGTGCCATTTGTGCACCGCTGATTTCAAGACGAACGGACTGCTCAAGCGCCATCGCGAAAAGTGGCACGAAATTCAGCGGGTGTTTGAGTGTCTGCAGTGTCCGCGAGTTTTCGTCACGGAGATTCACCTGCATCTACACACCAAGAGCATGCACGTTCCGGCCAACCTGACGGGCGAATCACTGAAGGAGGTTCCGGCGGCGGCTCCACCGGCGAAAAAGGCAAAGAAAAGGAAAGCGGAGTCGAATGCGTCCGCGGAAGTTGCGCCCGTTCCCCCGTTGGCGCCTCTAGGGAGCGTGGCCGTACCACCTGCGGCCCAACCGACGTCCAACGAGAATAACAAACCATTTCAATGTTCAACCTGTTTTAATCGGTTCCACTTTGTGGGATCGGTCAAACGGCACACTCGCGATGTGCACAACAGACAGGCCAATCCCGCAGAATGCACACCACTTGTCCCGGTACACCCGGCGATCGCGGCGCCAGAGCCGGAACGGGTCACTGCTTTGCCACTGGGAACGGAGTTTTATCAAATTGAAACAGTTCAACCAGCGGACATTTACCAGATTGAGCCAGTCGTCGTTCATGAACCGGTGGACAGCATCGTTCCGGATGTCGCCGTTGAGCCCACCATTCCGAAGCAGGAACCGTTCGTGCACTACCCGGGAACAATGCCCTGTCTGGTTTACTTGGAGCGCCTCGACGAAAGCATCATTCCGCCGATCGAAAACTACGAAATCCCAGTTGGAAAGTTCTATTTCCACACGCGACAAAAGAAAGTTCTACTTCAAGAGCCGCCGGAGGAGCTCCTCGCGGATGACGAGCTGGCTCAGCTCTACCCTGGCTTTGTGCAGGGTCAAACCCGTCGCGTTTATACGTGCGACATCTGCTACAAAGAGCTCCAAACTCCGGAGGGACTGAAACGGCACAAGCTCCGCCACAAGAGCGAGTACGATTTCCACTGCGAAGAATGCGGGCGCGGCTTTTGCGACAAGGGCAGCCTCGACCGGCACCTGCATCTGCACACCAACGATTTCCCGCACAAGTGTGACGAGTGTCCGCTCGGGTTCGTGCGGCCCCAGCTGCTGGCCAAGCACAAGGAGCGCTTCCACGGGCCGAACGCGACCGAGCAGCTGAAACTGCACTTTTGTCCGATCTGTCAGCGTGCCTTTGGGAAACGGACCGGTCTGAACAATCATTACAAGCAGTACCATCCGGAACAGACGGAACCACTGGCGGATGATGCTCAGGCACAGCAACCGCAGCAGGCAATGGAGGTTGACGAGGAGGGAGCATCCGCTCTGATGGTGGACGAAAGCCTGCTGATGGATGATAAAACGGCCCTCCTGGGAATGCTGCTGTGAGTTTTGTGTTTTCGATAAATCTCTTCTAATCTTTTCCAGTTTGTATTGCGTTTGTATGCATTTTTCCTTTAATAAGCATTCAATAAATAGTGGCAACCAAACTTTTTTTTATTGTTTATTGGAAAGAAATCCCTTTGAGTTGTCCATTCTGTTGAAAAGAAATGTTTTATTCAGCAAGTTGAAAACGTTTTAAAAATAAATCAAATCGAATTAAACTCAAATACGCCCGATTGGTATGCAAAAAGCAAAGCTTTCACAAACAAAACTTTTGCTATAAAAGTTTCTAGTCAAGGCATCCACCTTGTACTAAAAAAAGACGTCACGTTTTGGTGTTGGAATTTTTTGCAAACGTACACGGTGAAAATGAAATAAAGAAAAATGTAAACTTAATTCATGCTACACTTCTCATACACACTGAGCCAAAAATAATACAAATCAGCACAAATCCCATTTCACCCGCCAAGCCCCCCACATCTGTCAGTTCGATTTGCGCTTTCGCGAAGTGTTAGCAACTGTCAAACGGGGATCGGCCCCGCCGCCTTCGTCGTCGCTACGTAAACAATGTGCAGAAAATTTTCCTGAAAAGCGCACGACTGTTGGCCATCTTGTCTGATTCCGGAACAATTTTCGCTTCCTACGCGCGCCACGATGGCAGGCCGGCTTCCCCAGGTGTAAGTATAGCGCTCCACCGTTGCGATGCCCGTCACACATCCCTTCGCTCATCTTTTTTTTTTTTTTTGCAGCCCGTCCAACGATCCGACCCTATTTTGCCGGCTGTGTTTCTCCCAGACGAGCATGCACTGGGTTATCCGGACTAACGGAACCGAAGTGGACCAACCGTTTGTCAACACCATCGGCGAGTGCCTCGGAGTGTGGTTGAGCCTGTCGGAGGACTTTCCCTGTGCGGTGTGTCGCGAGTGCACCTCCCACCTGGACCAGATCCGGACGTTGCGCGAGCTGGCCCGGATGTGCGATGTGGCGCTGAAGCAGAAGAGGCGCGAGGGCCCCGCTGGTGGACCGGTGCTGTTTTACGACTGTCCGGAGGACCGCGTGTGGGTGAACGTGAAGCCGGAGTTTTGCCAGGATGATTCCGGTGAGTGAAGGGTGAGGGGGAGTGTGTTTGCGGTTGAAAGTTACGGACAGTTTTATGGTTTTTTAGATTTTGAGAATGAGCCTATACTGCCGGAGGTCATGCTGAACGAAACCAGCGAGGAGTTGGTGCAACTGCCGAAGACCACTCGACTGACACAATCGGAAAAGAAGCTTGCACTGGAAGGGTAAGTCCGCGGGCCAAAGCCGCTGATGGGTCAATTCTAAGCATTCTGTATTATTTTTAGATATTTCGAGATGTACACCGCTTGGAAGGAATCGATCGCCATAGTTCGGGACGACGACGAACTGACCGAGGAGGCTCCGGAAGCCAAAGCGGAGGAGGAGTTTAGCAGTGGCACTCGGAAAAAGAAAGAAGCGTACCGCGTGCGGTACCGAGAGCAACCCTCCAAGACAAACTCCCAACGCGCGGATCCCAACAACAAATCGGGCACGTTTTGCGCGGTTTGCAAGCTGGAATTGCGAAGCGTTGACCGGTACTTGACGCACATGTACGAAAAGCATCTCCCCGGAGGAAATACCTGCGTCGAGTGCAATCAGACGTTTACAACGCCCAGCGGGCTGAAGCAGCACGCGCAACGGCACAAAAACAACCTCCTGCTGAGCTGTGAAAAGTGCAGTCTCCAGTTTGTCAACGAAAATGAGCTCAAAGGTCACCGAACGACAGACGGTTGTCGGCAGGCGGCGGACCAGATCTACGGCAAATGTCAGTACTGTGACAGGACGTTCTCCCGCCAGGGCCGGTACATTTTCCACCTGAAGAGACTCCACCCAGACAAACCACTGCCGGTGCAGATCGGAGGACGTCGTAAATCAACAGCTGGTAGAATCGAACACCGTCGCAAGTCCGCCCCCCCTGCACGGACATCCCCCGTCCAGCAGTCCCCCGTGCAGCGAAGCAAAACACCGCAAGGTTTCACCGACTGGCGCTATCGGACGGGCGCGGGTCGCACCACCATCGAAAAGGGTCGCTTCCTGGTGATTTTGAACAACCTAACCCAGGAAGAAATCCAATCCCACCAGGACCCAATGCCGCTGAAAACTGCCGCCGGCTTTCACTTTGTCTGCATCATGTGCTACGGCGAGTTCCGAGAGCTGGACCACTTCAACGACCACCTGGAGCAGTGCCGGCGCGAGAACGGAACAGGCGCTGACCCGGGACCGCCGCCGATGGTCAAGTGTGAGTGCGACGTTTGCGCCGCCATCTACCAAAAGGTGGACCACTTTGTGGAGCATCTGCAAGAGCACGCGCGGCCATACGAGGTGAAACCGCACGAGTGCGGCCAGTGTATGCGACGCGGTTCCAAGTCACGCCAACGTGCGCGGGCATTGAGCCGGTGCAGCGAGATTCGGTAAACGGTGACTCTTGAAGAGTCGGGAGAATATGTAAGGGTTTTTTTTTCTTCTTTTGGCAGTGTAGTTTGATTTTTTTTTTTTTTTTTGTCGGATAATTCAGAATAAAAATATAGCGAATCTAAATGGAATTTGCAATCGTTTTTAGCTCTCTTCTTGGAATTGGAATTGATTATCAATGCGATCGATTTTCTTATTGATTTGGTGTCTTCGGCAAAGTTGTTGGCAGGATGTAGGTTTGGAATTTAAAGAATTCCAAAGAGCTTAAAAAACACAAATAAAAAAATGGAAAAATAAAAATGTCAGCAAATTAAAAAAACAAAACATCAAAATGCTGACGGCATAAAAAAAAATACTCAAAAAAAAAATAAAAACTACCAAACAAATTTCAAAAATTTAAAATAATGAAATAAATTAAAAACATTTAGGCCGTTGCAAATATTTTTCAAAGTTTATGTTGCCCCCCGCCCCCTTCAAAATTGGTCCGAAAAATCAGGGGAAAAAATATTTTTTTCAAAAAAATATTAAAATTTCAATGGAAATAGATGTCTAATTAACTGAGAACATTCTAAATCGCTTTTTTTCTGCATTGATAATCATATTAAACATGTTTGGACTCGTTTAAAAATATTTTGAACTTTTATGAAATTACAATGTACAGCACCGCAAAAACTTTTTTATCTCGCAAAAATAACATTTTCGTCAGTACTTAGAAATTTTGGAAATCAATGATTGCAAAACAACTGGACAGGTGTATGATGCATTTTAAAACGCTTTTTTCATGCAAATGTTGAAACCGTGGCCTATAATTTCAATTTTTAACTTTTTTAAATTTTTTTGCCCCCTCGACTTTGATCAGAGTCGAGGGACATAAACTTCATAAAATAATGGCAACGGCCTTATATAAATAAGATAAATAAATTATAAAATTTAAAAAATCTAAAAACATGAAAAACTACTTAGAAAAACTTAAAAAATATAAATTTAAAACAATTGAAAAACAATCAACAAATTCGTAGAATTTAAAAAAAAATATTCAAACAAATTAAGAAATAAATATAAAAAAGTTCAACAAAACTAACAAAAAATCGTCAACATTTAAAAACTGAAAAATATAAATATTTAAAAAAAAAATTGTTAAACCTCTAAAATTGTCCACGCTTCAAATAAAAAAGTTTTTTTTAATGAACAATTTTCCACGAGGAGGGGGAGCGGGTCTTCTTTTGGGATTTTAAAGCCATTCAAAAAATATTATAATCAAACCAATTTAAAAAAAATAAAAATAGAATTTTAAAACAATCTGATTCAAACAACTTAAAAAAAAAGTTCAAAATTAAAAGATCATCAAAGTTCTAAAAGAAAAAAAAACATTTTAAGCCTTTAGGGCCGGTATGCTCTTCAACAGAAAGGGGATCAAGAAACAGCTTTACGAACGGCAGAACAAAAGAGAGGGAACGGTTTCTTGGGGCTTTTCTTCACCCTCTCTGGCTTGCTTTCGCTACCGCTGCTGCCCACTTGAAATTTTTCTTGACCGGTTTCTTCCAAAGTGCATACCTTACATTAAGCTGTAAAAAATTAAGCCATTCAAAAAATAAAGATACAATATTTTAAAATTCAAAATATCACAAACTTCAGAAATAATAAAAAAAAGTGATAAAAATTCAAAAATCCGAGAATTTTGAAAAAAAAAACATTCAAACAAATTAAGGAATAAAAAATAATGTTTTTTTCCAAGGACAACAAAACTTCAATGAATCGTTAAAATTCTAAAAACTGAAAAATATATAAAAAAAAAACCATTAAAAAATAAATATTTGAAAAACTCGAAAATTTAAAAGATTAAAAGAAAAGATTTTTTTTTGAACTTTTTACCATTTATTTGGCTGGTACAAATTTTATTTAAAGTTTTTGCCCCCCCCCCCCCCCCCCCCCCCGTCCCTTCAAAGTTGGCCCGAAAAATCAGGGGGCAAAATTTTTTTTTTCAAAAAACTTCAATATTTTTATGAAAATTTAAGCGCAATTAGTTAAAATCAATTTAAAATGAATTCCCCTGCGTTTAGAATCATTTTTAGCATGTTTGGGTTGATTTGAAAATCTTTTGAATTTTTGAAAATTTCCGATGTCTACTATCGCTAAAGCTTTTTTTCGCTAAAATTTTTGTTTTCGTCAAATTTTACATTTTTTGAAAACTTTTATTTTACACTTTTTACAACTGAACTAGTGTAAAATACATTTTAAAACACTTTTTCCTTGCAAATGTTGAAGCTATGGCATGTTATTTTAATATTTATATTTTTTTATTTTTTTGCCCCCCCCCCCCCTCCTCGACACCGCCCAGAGCCGAGGGACAAAAACTTTTAAAAATATTTGCATCGGCCTTATTGTTTTTCTATACAGCCATTGCACGTAAAACAGGAAGTCTCAAAATCAAAAGTGCTCCGATTTGGCTCAAATTTGGAGTGAGGGTTCTTTGACCCAAATAATTAAACCCTTATTTTTTTTTTTTGTTTGGCGATTAGGGTGCTCCCTCCAAAAATAGGGTGGTCCAAAAATGGCGTTTTTCGTCGATTTTCGCAAAAAGCACATTTTTGAAAAAATGTCTCCGGAACGGCTGAACCAATTTTAGAGCGCCACATTTCAAAAGTAAGGTTGTTAGCTTTTAAAGAAAATTTTGTGGATGTTCGAAAAAGCTAGCTAAATATTTGAAAAGGTCCTATGAAAATTTCATTTGCTAATTTGGAGGTCTCGGGAACAAGGCAAGGCTGTATATCAAAGGTACTCGTCATCTTGCTTTGCATTAGTGTGAGTGCATGACTCCGTGCCACTAAAACCAAAACAATAACAAAAGAACAAAGGACCGTGCCAGGAAAACCAAAACATAAACAATGTCAATGTCAGTGGAGTGAGAGAGTCAGAGATAGCGATTTTGACAACCGCACTACTACACACTCAATCGCGAGTACCTTAGGTAGAAAGCCATGGGAACAAGGGGCTCATATATGAAAATATTATTAAAAAAGTTTAAAAAAATAATTAGGGTTCAACAAATTCTTGGTTGTTGTCAAAGGTTGGCTTTGGAAAATATTCATTGGAAAATTTCAGTTCGCCTAGCAGATTTGTTCACTGCGGAAGATTGACGATTTCAACTTCCTGTCAGTCGAAGCGTAGGAGAAACGTGATTTTATCGCGCAATAAGCAATATCAACATTGGAACGAAAATGTGGAATGAAAAAAGTGTTTTTTGAAATGGACCTGTCACACCTGTCCAATTGTTTTGCAATCATAAATTTCCAAAATTTCTTAGCAATGACGAAATATGTAGTATTGCGAGAAAAAGAGGTTTTTGCGGTGGTACATTATAATTTCATATCAAAATATTTTTAAACGAGCCCAATCATGCTAAATCGACGGCAACATTTCAAAAGGCATCATGTACATTTTGACACTATCTGGGTTATTGCATATTCTGAAAGTACTCCTAATCAACTACCCCTTCACCTCCTACTTCATTAAAGTCTGTTTTTTTTTTTTTTTTTTTTTTTTTTTTTTTTTTTTTTTTTTTTTTTTTTTTTTTTTTGAATTTAGCAGTTCTGTTCCAGGATGTTACATTTGCAATTCAGAGATTTGGAGAACCTTTCAACTGAGATCAATTCATAAGCCTTTGCAGGAAGAGTACATATTTAGGGAAAATACATTTTGAGAAAAAACCCTAGATCTATGTTTGGCTTAAAAACTAATATCACCGTTGTCGACGGGAGAGTGCTTCGATGAGCGGATTCGTTGACATCCCACAGGAAGTCCTGAAGGTTCTCGTTGCCTTTTCGATGCTTGCGTCGATGGTGTCGACGCCGGCCAGCTCGTGTAGATCGTCGGTCGGGTACCACGGGTCCAGGTTGTGCACCATCTTGAGCAGCTTGTTCTGCTTCACCTGGAGTCGCTAACGGTGCGATCTGGCGCAGTTGCCCCAGACCACAGCAGCGTAGGTCAGCATTGGACGGATGATGCACTTGACCACCAGCGACTTGTTCTTGATGCTCAGCTTCGACCGCCGATTCAGCAGGGAGTAGAGCGGTTTGGTGGACCGATCCACCTTCCCGATGATGTAGTTCACGTGCTTTTCGTACTTTAGCCTCTTGTCATGCACCACTCCCAGGTACGTGACATCGTCGTTCCACGTTGCAGGCTGGCCGTTGACGCTGATCGATCTGCGGGGAAGGTGCCGAGCAGCACGCCTCCTGGTGAAGAATATGGACTGGGTTTTCCCAGCATTCAGCTTGATGCGCCACTTCCACTGAAACTCCTCGAGGTTGTTCTGTGCCGCTTGAAGGTTGGTAACGACGATCTTCGGGCCCTTGTCCGACGTCAAGTATGCAGTATCGTCCGCAAAGAATGCGTACGACACTCCATCAATCATCGGCACGCGGAGGTGAGGATGTTGTAGAGAATCGGGCTCAGCACTGATCCTTGGGGCACACCGAAGGGAATGTTGTTAAAGTTTGTTTATTAATGATTTTAAATAAAGTATTTATTATAAACTAAATCTCTGGCATAAGCAGTGCCTGTTTATATAGCTCTGTCAACCTGTCAACAATCGACTACATGAACCTCGTGACGAAAAAAAAGCATCATGAAAAAGACGCCATGTACATTTGCCGATGAAAAGCGAATCATAACAAAACTTCCCCTCCACTTGCAAAAGACGGCTGCGCATGGACCTTTTCGAAGCACATGACCAAAAACCTCCTTAAACCTCAACCAACTTTATTACCGCCCTCACCCGACATTCCACCCGACGCTCTTGCGCTGAAACTCGGCCCCATCCCCGGCGGTAGCCTGCCTGTTAATGTCCATGTGCCGTTCCCGGCTGACGCACTCCTCGATAATCTCCCCGTCGCCCTTAACCAGCCGAGACCGGCCCGTTTCCGGATCCAGAACGCGCCGCACAATCGCCTGCCGCGCCTCGTACTCTTCGCGTGTTTCCGGAGCGCGCGCCCGGGTGTTCATCAAGTCCAGCGGCACGCCACAATCGACCGTGCTGCTGCTGCAGGTGGCGTCCGTCGGGCGCTTTTGCCTCTTTAGCTCCTTCCGGCGGCGCTTTTCCGCTTTGCGTTCCTCTTTCTGCTGCTTCTTGAGCGCCTTGCGCTGGGCCTTGGCCAGCTTTCGTTCCCGTTTGGCCTCTTTCTTTTGCAGTTTCTTCAGCTTGCGCTGCTGCTCCTTTTTGGAAGATTCATCTTTGGAGGATTTTTTCGACCGCTTCCGGTCCGGACTGCTACCACTGCTGCTGGAGGAGGAAGATCTGCTCGAGCCACTGCCGGAACTGCTGCTTCGACTGCTGGTGGAGGAGCTCGACGAATCACGACGGGAGCGCCGCGATCGGCCACTAGAGTGAGATCGTTTTACTTTCATTTCGATTTCGTACTTTGAAGTTTTTGTTTGATTTCGAGGAAAAGTACTTGTTTTCTTTTTTGTGTACGCTCAAAGACGAAGGTTCAAGTTTATTGAAATGTTATCCGTGCACGCATCACAAGAACTACCGAAAATACATGTTTGACGCTTTTCAGCCTCCCTTTTCCCTTTGTCTTTTCTTTTGATGGCATTTCGCGAAAATCTCTTCTCCTTCATCGAAGGAAGAAAAAGCAAAAAGACAACGAAACGCGAAGCTTGATGGGTTTTTCGCTGGTGCGTCGAAAAGTCGCGAAAAAAGTAGCTTTTTGCGGGCCGGAATCGCGTCCCACCGTCGCGGACCATGGAGTACGGTGCGCCCGGCGCGGAGGATCTGCTCGAGGTGTAAGTTTGACCGCTTGCGGGTGGAATTTTTCTTTGGGGGAAAGTTTTGAGAGAGAGAAAAGAAGACGAGTGTTTGGTGTCGATTGACACACACATACACACATGAGTACAAACGTACACACACGGTTCAAAATATTTGTCTTTTTTTCCTGTTTCTTTTGCGGTGGCGTAGGCCAAATGGCGACCCGTCCTCGTACTGCCGGCTGTGTCTGTCGGACCGCTCTCAGGAGCTCGAAGAATTGTTTCCGGTGGGGCAGGGTCCTCGGTTGGAGACGATCGATCGGATTGCGCAGTGCACGGGGATTCAGATTAGCCAGGATGAGGACTTTCCGTCGGCGGTCTGCTGGATGTGCTCGATGTCGCTGGAGGAGTTTCAGTGGTTCCGGGAGCGGTGCCGGCGGCATGATGTGCTGATTCGACGGAAGCGCAAGGAGCTGCTGTTGCACTCCGAGTACGACGTGTCCATCATGGACGATCCGGACCTGGAAGGGGGGTACATGGATGAAGGAGAGCAGGAGCCTCCACCTCCTCCGATGTTGCAGATTGCGTCGGTTCAGGAGCGATTCGACGCGGGACGACAGTCGAGTCTGAGCTTGCTGGAACCTACGACGTATCAGCCACCGGAGGAAGATCCGAACCAGGACGATTGCGATGATTTTGACGACGCCGACGAGGAGCTGCAAGATGTGAAGCCGGACCACGAGATGTTGGACGCTTTCGCACAGCAGTTTCGGGCAGCTACGAACGGTGAATCGGAACAGCGAAGTGAATCCGTCATGACTGGGACCACCTCGTCTAACGTAAACGATGATAAAAAATACCAATGTCCGGATTGTGGCAAACAGTTTAAGAGCAGAGCTAGCCTGACCGAACATGTTGTTGTACACACGAGCAAGTTCTCCTGCAAGGAGTGTGGCACCGGGTTTTATCGCATCAAAACGCTTAGAAAGCACCAGGAAAAGTACCACTCCAAGGACTCTTCTGCTCCTGCTCCGCTGCGTCTCAAGTGCGACTATTGTCCTCGGATTTTCCCGCGGCAAGCGGACCGCGTCCAACATTACGTGCGCTCCCACGCCCAGCTGTACAGGTCGGGCAAAAAAGCTCCACCGCGCAAGACAAGTGCTTCCACTAAACTCGAACGTCCTCCCAGTTCCGTCAAGCCGGCAGCTCCAGCGACTCCGCCGGCTCAGCTCAGTTGCTCGCTCTGCGTAACGCCCCTAAACTTCCCCAACACGAACGAACTGGAAGACCACATCGAAAAGTTGCACACCGACAAAGACGGCGTGCTGATCTGTCTGATGTGTCCAAAAACGTTCAAATCTCGAACCACCCTCAAAATGCATGTCCTAAATCACCAGGGCAAGCTCCCGCACGAGTGCAATGATTGTGGATCCCGCTTTGATCGCAAGCTCTACCTGGACCGGCACCGCCAACGCTACCACAACGGGGCCAACTCCCCGGCCATCATTACTCGGCTCCGCTGCAAACACTGTCCGCGAACGTTTCTCGAGGCGCACCAACTGGCAACGCACACGCGAAGTGTCCACGCCTCGAACGGCACCACCATCAAGCGCGAAAAGCTCACGCCCGATCCCACCAAAACGGAAGCAGCGCCAACGCCACCACCTTCCCGCCCAGAACTCAGCTTCGGGTGTCTCCAGTGTGGCAAAGACTTCCCCTCGCCGGCGCTGCTCCGCGAACACACCGACAGTCAGCACCCAGCAAAAAAGCCCACCTTCTACGAGGTCAAACCCATCATCATCAAAACGGAACCGGGCCTCGAGCCGGAACAACAACCAACCCCCATCAAGAAACGCACGCCCAAACCCGGCGGCCTGCCCCACAAGTGTCCGCGCTGTCCGAAAACCTTCTCGACCGGCTTCAACCTAAAGGAGCACCTGCGCATCCACACCGGCAAGCTCAAGTTCCGCTGCGAGCTGTGCAGCATGAGCTTCCACCGGGAAAAGTTCCTCCAGAAGCACATGCTGGCCAATCACGGACCGGACGGGACCGTCCGCAAGCCGGTCATCAGCTGCAAGGTGTGCGGGCGCGGCTTCCTACGCGGGTTCGATCTGACAAAGCACGAAAAAATGGCCCACGGAATGCACGGCGGATGTGACGACGGCGGCGGGGAACTCCAAAAAAATGGCGAGGACAGCGAGAACTTCGAAGAGTGAGTATGGTTGACGTTGTGACGATTTGACCCAAAACGAAAATGCCTTCCCTTTCTTTCAGAGTGTTGCCAGAGGACGTTGAGATACGGGACGTCGTTGTCACCCTGGAACGCCTTCCCGACGAAGTTCTGGAAACGGTGGATGTATCTTACGGCGACGATGATGATGACGAAGAAGAAGAAGAAGAAGCAGGAACGGAAGCGGAAACAGCTCAAACCGACGATCAAGAAGACTCCAAATCCGAACAGACCGTCCCTCGGATGAACATCACGCTGCACCGCTGTCCAAAGTGTCTGCGCGTGTTCAAGTCCCGCGCGATGCTTAGCCGGCACATGGTGTACCACCAGTCGGAGTTGCCGTTCCCCTGTGACGAGTGCGGCGTCCAGTTTGCCCGTAAGCCCCTGCTGCAGGCCCACAAGGAGCGGTACCACTCGGAGGATGCGCCGGCCATCGGCGAGCGGTTCAGTTGCAACTACTGCTCGCGTATCTTCCTGCGAGAGCGCGACAGAATCACCCACGTGAGGAACGTCCACGTCATGGAGCGAACCTACGGCATCCGGGAGGAGGAGGGCACTCCAGAGTTGAAAAAGTCCAAGCTGAAAAAGAAACGCAAGGACTACCTCTGCCTGCTGTGCAACGAGCGTTTCGAGGGGGAAAGATCCTGCCAACGGCACCTGTACCAAGTACATCCAGCCGAATCTCAAGCACCCGCAGCTAAAACAACCTCGGAATCACCTGCCACAGTCACTCCCAAGGAGGAACCCGCAGAGGATTCCACAGATCCACAGACGTCATCCGAAGATGTCAAACCTTCCAGCGCAAGCTCGCCAGCGCCTACTCCGACGACCACAACAACCCCAGCACCCGCCACTCGCGTCAAGCCATACAAACTGTGCCGCTGTCAGATTTGTTCGGCCATCTTCAAAAACGAAGAAAACTGGAAGGCCCACATCCACGACCACCCGAAACACTGCCGGCCGCACCACTGCGAAGCGTGCCTGATCACGCGCAAGGCCGGTCGCACCAACAAAAAGGTCACCTCCGTCGGCTTCAAGTGCCAGCACTGTGCAAAGGTGTTCAAACGGAAGGCCTCACTGCGGAACCACCAGCGGCTGCACAGCTCCGAACTGCGCTTCCCGTGCGACGAGTGTCCCATGAAGTACGACCGCTTCCGGCTGCTGCAGACCCACAAGGAAAAGTACCACTCGGAGGATTCGGTGCAGCAAGCGCCGCTGGAAACCTTTCAGTGTGAGCATTGCGATCGGATGTTTCTGCGTCTGTGCGACCGGAACCATCATATGGAGCGGGTCCACGGGCCGGAGGGATCCTACGAGGGAGGAGAGGCCGGACAGGCCACCAGCACATGAGTATTTTAAGTATTATAACACTGACATTGTATATCCACTACGTAAAACAACACAGACTCAAATCATACATCAGCAATCGATGTAGATTTTTATCTTATTTTTTAAACGTTAACTTCAAAAGATTTATCAAATTTACGCATTTCTTTTGTGATTTGTGATAAAAAGAATTTCATCGAGCCAGACGAATCATTTATTTTTTGAGTTTTACCATTACGATCATTACAGCAAACGCAACCCACTCACAAACTTTTTTTTTATTTTCTCTGATATTATTTGATACTTAATAAAATTGAGTAAGATCTGATGAGTGCCGAAATCATTTCAGAAATCATTCGAAATATCCCATACAGCTGAAGACCACACACAAAAAAGTACAGTACTTGTTCGGTAACTGGGCTGAGAACGTAGCCCAGTCAACGAATGCTGCTCGCTAACTGGGCTGAACGAAAAATAACGAGGGGACCACCGATGCATATTATTTTCGGTTTGTTTTGGGTTTTTGACGGTTGTCTGCTTTTTAACTGGGCTACGACCCAGTTATCGAGCGCCCAGTCATTGCAAATTTTTTTTTTAAGTTTATGTCACTAATGACCGCCATCTGGAATAACTTCTTCCCGCGAAACACAAATCTGGAGTTTTTTTTTAAAGGACCTATAAACCAAATTTTATTTTTTTGCTTTTTGGGTGTTTTTAGAACCGCCTTGAGTCAGGGGTATTCAAAAACACCCAAAAAGCAAAAAATGAAAATTTGGTTTATAGGACCTTTAACAAAAAAACTCCAGAAATGGGGTATGAATTCTAAGGGCATCTCCACCGCAGAGATCTAATTGCGTGGCAAACCTATCGGTTGGATCCCCAGTTTTAGCTTTGCTCCGTAGCTAATACACGTTTCCGCACCGCTGGGAGCTAATTTGGCTACTGAATCAAGCCCACCGCGGGGATCTAATTTATTCATTTTCCAATTTTAGCCGCTTGTAACAAAGAAATCTTTCTCGTCCAACTCTGATCGCTGAAGGCGAAGTAAAAAGGCGTTATTTTGAGCAAAAACATCTATTCAACCCAAAATTTCTACCCACAACTCTTCTTCTTCTTGTTGCCCTCTTCTCTGCGCTCTTCCTTGTGCTTTTCTTTGCGCTCTTCTTCGCGCTCTTCTTCACGCTCTTCTTTGCGCTCTTCTTCGTTTCACCCTCGCTACTCACGCTCGCCCGCTACAGCATCCTCCACGTGCGCCGCTCTGCGGCTGCTTCCGCGTCCTCTTCCGCATTCTCCGCCGGCGACCACCAGGTTTCCGCGGTCCCCGATCGTGCCGCGCAGCCACACGCCGACTCCAGCAGCTTTCGCTGTCTCTGACCGGTTTGACCGGTCCGCACGGGCCAGCCCGAATCGTTCCCCGAACCTTCCGCCTCTAAACTCCACGTGTCGACCCGATGTCGGACCATTGTCGGGCTTCCGCAAGCGGCCCGATATCCAAACCGACTGGGATGAGTTCGCCCTCGTCAAAAACACCCTGTGGAATGGCGTTGTGATTTTCGATTCCACGGATTGAAGATCTTGCAGCTTACCCCGTTCGTGCTGGGGGTGTTTCCTCCTCCGGTCCGCAGTCCCGTTATTTTGCGCGACGTCCAATCCGGCGTTGTTGGCTGCCGGTTTCGTTGCCCCGCGAGCTTGGCTGCGGATCGTAGACGCCAAGTTGTTCCGCGACAGCCGCTGGTCACACACGCGGTTTTGATTTCAAGGTTACGGACTTTTCCTGCCGGCCGTCACGGGACGATCCGTCCGCCGGACCAGGCGAGAGAGCAATGGCCGAGCCGTGGTTGTGCACGATGCCTCGACCCCCGAGCTGCTTAGATTTTTCCTTTCTCTCCCTCTCTTCACAAGCGACGCGCTTAGCGGGCAGCTTGACAGCGCGAGCAAGAGCGAAGTGGTGAGTTTCTTTTGCACGTTTGGACGCACTTCGGCATTTTGGCCAAAACAATGATTGCTTGGAGCGCGCTCGTCTTTGCTTAGATTTAATTTGACTCAAATTTGGATACAAAAATTCTAAACGCAACACGCTTTGTTGATCAAAATCAATGAAACTATGTTCTTGTATGATAGAACATGCTTTCAATTGCATTATATGTCCTAATTGTTTGCTTACATCAATAAAATATCATTTTCAAATTTTTAAAAGAGTTCATTCGATTTGCTACCGACATGTTTGCACCCCAACTTTCGCACCGCGGGTAGCAAAGCTAAAGCTAAATTAGCCTTCGAGTTCATTCAGCGAAGAAAAAGTTCATCGGGGATCCGTCGAGTAGCCAAGATAGGTGCTCGAGAAGTCCCCGAGCTGCCGGTGGCTAAATTTTTCAGCGATTTTTTGAATTATTTGTATTTGTTTTGGTTGAAGATGCATTTATTTTGATTATCAAACTTTCATGAATATTAAAGAAATGAGTAATTTGGTTCAAAACGACTTTATTTAATTGATTTTTTTTGAGTTTAATTTTTTTTGTATTTTTGAATAAAAAATAATCAGCCACCTATGTTTAATATAAGAATAGTTGTTGAATAGTTGTACCGTACCTAAAGGGTGATACGCAAAACACCATATGAAAAAAAAACGCCCCAGAAACGGTCAGGGAAAGGGCCAGGAAAAGATTTTTCTTAAGCGGTACACAACTAAAAAGCTGGGTGCTGAAAAGACAGAATGCGTAACGTGATTTCCGAATGATCCCTACTGCTCTTCACTAATACAACTGCACTACAGCTGTAAACATAAACAAAGCAGAAGGCTATGTTCAAGCTCAAGCGTGACATATTTTTTGCTGCTGAAGTGACTTGTTTTGAAACATTTTGGATCTGTTGATTTTAAAGTTTTCGCTGAAAAAATAAGTGCTTTGCGCTTTTTTTGTTCGTAGACTAAATGATGGGCGGCCAAAAGAGTCAATCTATGTTTTCCACGTGACGAACAATTGCGTCAGAAGTGGGTGGAATTTTATGAATCTGTAGAGCAAACGATTGGAAGTTCCGTGATTTTGTATCATTGAAGCGCAGTGATAATATCGGAGTAAGTTTATTCAATATTATTTAGCTGGTGCCATTCATAGCTATTGATAATTCGTCACTAACATTTCAAAAAAACATCATAAACATAGGTTTTGCGTGAGACATAGCGCTTATCTAATGTTAGCGACAAATTACCTTCACAAAATTTGTTGACTTCAAATACCTCAAAAGCTCGACGCCCTCGACTTTTTTATTCCTGAAAAAAATAAATCATAGATCGATTACAATACTTGCCACTTCTTGGTGTCATTTTTCAAACAGTAAATTGGTTCCACTTTGACAGTTCTAAATTGAGGCCGTTTTGCGGACAACTATTCTGCACCCAGCTAAAAAGTAACAAAAACGAAAAGTGGCGTTTGACGTTTCTTCCCGCGGCGCTTGTTTGCAATATGTTCTGATGAAAAAAACGAAGAATTGGAATTTTCCTTTTTGAATGCGACTGAAAATCACAAACGTTTTAATAATCTTGTTTTCGATATAAAAATATTGAAAATCCCCGCCGAATCTCAAAATGCAGAATTTTGAAATTAAAAGGACAGATATAGTTTTTTGGTCGAAATGGAGTTAAAAAAGAAGTTGTCTTTATAGCTGTCGGCCCACATGTCGGCCACCAACCAGTAACCTCTGGATTGTGAGTCCAGTGCGCTGTCCAATTGATCCACACGGACGGGATCGAAATGAAGTAAACCAGAGTGAAAAAAAAACTTGACAATTATCATACAAATATCTATTTTCTGACTAAAAAACTCAATAATAAAAAATCTTAAATTTGGAAATTCAAAATAAAAAATATGCAGAATTGAATAATAATTTTAATATTAAAGTATTTATAAATTCAAGAGCTCAACAATTTAAAAAAAAATCAGAAATTATAAGTCGAAATTCCAAAAGCTTAAAACTCTGAAATTAAGAAATTCGAAAATACAAATTTACGAAAAACCCGAAAATCTAACATTCAAAAACACTATTTTTATCAAAAATAAAAAAAATTAATTCAAAATCAGGAATTCCAAAATTGAAGAAATTAAAAATTTGAGAATTTAAGAATTTAGGAAATTAAGAATTTAAGAATTTAAGAATTAAAGAATTCAATAATTTAAGAATTCAAGAAATTAGGAATAGAAGATCAGGATTGCATGTTTTCAAATCCGCATTGGCTTATTTAAAATGTTTTGCTTGAATTTTGCTTTTTACTCAATACAAATGACTTGTCTCTTGCATGTCCGGCAGTTGATCGACAATGCGTTGACCAAAATTTATCAAACACAGCCCCAATCTGACCTAAAAAACTAAACTGCATCGCCCCAGATTGTCAAAAGTAATTTTTCATACGTAACTTGCAGCACAGGAGGGAAAATATCTCCAAACTCGAAGAATTGAAACCGAAAAATCAATCATCACTCCTAATGTAAACATTTACTGACGTGAGCAGGATAAACTCTTTGTTTACAAACTCACATTGGCCTAATTACATTGTTTTGCTTGAAAAAACAATCCGTCAGACGATTTGCTCCCGGTAGATCCCGGAGCTAACCTGAGTTTTGTTTAGATTCGGATGAACACGGATGAACTCGAACCTAAATTAGCTCTCACACAAGTACCGCGGTGGGCTTGACGCGGGTGCCAAATTAGCTTTGCAACGCAATTAGGTCCCTGCGGTGGAGATGCCCTAAGTGCATCTCCAGCGCTGGGTGCAAACATCGAAGCAAAGCTAATTTGCACCCGACGTCAACCCCATCGCGGTACCTGTCGCGGTAGCAAATTTGCTCTCAGTTCTTCGGGATTTCACTTTGCTACCCAGTATTCAGTCTGTTTGCTACCGCTTCAAATGGAATTATGCACGGAAAAAAATTTAAAAAAAAAATTTAAAAAATTCAAAATTTCAAAAAAAAATCAAAAAATCTGAAAAAATTTCAAAAAAATTTCAAAAAAATTCTAAAAAATTTCAAAAAAAAAAAATCAAAAAATTTCAAAAAAATCAAAAAAATTTCAAAAAATTTCAAAAATTTTAAAAATTTAAAAAATTTCAAAAATTTTAAAAATTTCAAAAACTTCAAAAATTTCAAAAATTTCAAAAATTTCAAAAATTTCAAAAATTTCAAAAATTGCAAAAAATTTCAAAAAATTTCAAAAATTTCAAAAAAATAAATTTTTGAATTTTAAAATTTTTGAATTTCATTTTTTTGAATTTTTGATTTTTGGATTTTTTGAAATTTTGAATTTTTAAATTTTTGAATTTTTGATTTTTTGAATTTTTGAATTTTTGAATCATACCTACATCATACATATCATACATAGAGCAGACATATAAAAATCTCCGAAACACGCATTCAAAACTTTGCCCCCTGGCTTGCCGGTACTTGTCGGGTATCAGAAAATGAGTACCCGACAGGTACCGACACATATTTTTCTTCTACAGATGAACTTGAGATCAAATTTGATACCTGCTTTGCTACGCGCGGTGGGAGACTCGGGGGCAAACTCGAGAGCAAATTAGGTGGGAATAAAATCGGGTAGCAAATAGTTAAACTTTCGACATTTTAACTGTTTGCAGTTTGGGTATGGTGGAAGGAACTGTTTCATCAAGAGTCGTAGTGCAACCTGCGGAGGTGAGCACAAGACTCAAGCTTGCGAAACAATCAACGAGAACATCGATGCGAAATGCTTCAATTGTGGCGGCGACTATTCTACCAAGAATCGGAGCTCCTAAGTGTTTGAGAGTACGGCACGGAGCGACGGCGCCGGATAACCATATTTACACAAAGAATTTTAGAGCGCCCGCTGCGGGATTCGAACCAGCAACCTCTGGATTGTGAGTCCAGTGCGCGGTCCGATTGATCCACACGGGCGGGACGGTATAAATATTTGAAGGTGTTTCAGAACCTTGAAGAGAAGAATGCACGAAAGTGTAAAACCTCTTTGAAAATAAAAAAAAGAATTTTAGATTGTCTGTACTGAATTCTCAGGTAGTTTTTGGTAGTGGAGTTTCAAATGTACCAAATGGAAGTGATACTTCGCAACGGTCGAGGACACTACTGAACGCTCTGAAATGCCACAATTTTATTAATAAAATTTCTCGAATAAATGCATCTGCTTAGCAAGATCGACCACACATTTCAAATGTAACATAGCGCTGTCTGAAATGTTGACGTCAAAGTACCTTATATATTTTAGGATAGCTTTCTCTTTCGCTGCCTTCGGCAGCATTACTTAAAATTCCGCGTCACGTCTCGCGGCCATCGCTTCCTCCTTGATCGACACGACGCACGAGATGGTCGGCACCGATGGCACTTCCTCTTCTGCTTCACCTCTGACGTGATCATTATCCGCCGTAATGAGTTCCGCTTCCTCCTCGACGTCACTGGACACGCTGAAACCGTCCCTCGATGCCGCCGCTGGCTTCGGATCGATGCGTTCCTGCTTGATTTTGATCCGACCGGCCGGTTTGGAAGGTCCCGGATTTTCGTCGTTGTCGGCGGTTGCCTTGGAGCGGTAGTTGTGCATCTGCACCTGGTGCCGAACGCGATCCTGGTTGCGCATAAATTCGCGCGGGCACACGGAGCACTTAAACATGGCCACCGCTGGGCTTCCGTTCTTGGATTCCGTGCCGTGGTAGCGTTTCGTGTGCGTGACCAGCGAGATTTTGCGATCAAACGTTGCCGTGCATTCGTTGCACTGGTAACGAGGTCCACCGGAATGTAGTCGAATGTGGGAAAGGAACGCTTGACGATTGACGGTGCGATGTGGACAATGGGGACACTTGTAGAACAATTCCTGGTCCGGGTGTTGTTGTTGGTGGTGTTCTTGGATCATCGTGCTGGACTTGAAGGTGAGTGAGCAAAGTGCGCACGGATAAACCATATCCGGATCGGGTTTAATTCGGGCCTTGCCGCGAGAAGGAGCGCCAGCGCCCTTTCGAGTAGGAGCCTTTACGCCGTGGAAAACGGTTTGGTGATAGCGTCGGCCAGTTTTCCGGACAAAGACACGCGGACAGTAGGCGCACTTGAAACGGTTGGCGAGACTTAACGCAGAACCTCCGGGGTGGTAACGAAGTTTGTGTTTTTGCAGGTCGGTTGGTTTGTAAAAGCTGGCGTCGCATTGATCACACGGATGTGGCAGTTTGCCCATGTGGTTCATCATATGCAGCTTCAGAGTGTTACGGTTGTTGAAGACCTTCGGACAGTATGTGCATTGATTCGAATCTTTGGGAAGATCGTCAAGGAATTGCTTGGCTGCTGAAGCCGACTCTGATACGTCCTTGTGATGGTGCCGGATGTGCATAAGCCGCGCCACGCGAGATAGCAGCTTCCGCGGACAGTGCGGACATGGGAACCGTTTCTTTTTCTCCTCATCGCCAGAATCATCCGGTCCGTGGAAGTCGAGCATGTGGCGATCGTAATCCTTCTTGCGAATGAACCGCTCGTTACACTGCTCATCGGAACAGAAGAAAGGCTGTTCTCCGGTATGGTTGGTCATGTGGTCTCGTAAAGTTTGCTTGTGTTTGAACAGTTTAGAGCACACAGTGCACTTGAATCGAACAGCAACATCCGGATGTTTGAGCGAAAAGTGAATTCGCATGGTCTTCATCGTGGGGAACTTCCGGTCACACTTGGAACAGGGGAAGTTACTCTTGCGACCCTCCCAGACGGCGGGCAGTTTCTCCGGAGTTTCAATTTGGTGAATGATCTGTTCGTGCCTGATTCGATCCTGGTTCCGCATGAAAAAGCGCTCGCAGTGATCACACTTGTAGCGTTCCAATGCACCCTTGTTCCTGGCATTCTCGCCGTGCCAGCGGTTTTTGTGGTGAATTAGCTGTGATTTTCTTAAAAATCCACTTCCACATACATCACAAACCACCGGCATGTTGCTGACATGGTTCGACAAATGGTGCGACCTGAAAGCGGTTCTGCTGCGGAACAGCTTGCCACAGTCTGGACACTTGCAACGTTTGGTCACCACCGTTGCTGGATTGGCGTCCGCTTCTTCCCCTTCCTCGCGCGGATGCTTCTCGGCAATGTGCGCCTGCGATTCTTCCAGCGTTTCGAACGACACCTCGCATGGCTCACAGTAATAGACGAAGCTGTTGGGCAGCGGGCTGTTCTCCATCTCCAATGTGTCCGGCCGTACTTCGTGGAAGTTGCGAATGTGTCTCTGGCGGCCTTGCTCCTGCATGAAAATGCGCGGACATAGCGGACAGTTGAACCGCTTTTCCGAATATTGGGGCGAGTTTTTGTCGTGGTACTTGGCCACGTGAATGTCCATCCGTTCCTTCAAATGAAACTTGGCCCCGCACTCATCACAGGTGAACGGGAAATCCATGGTGTGATAGCGGTTGTGAACGCGCAAAACACTAAGGTCCCAGAACTTTTTGGGACAATGCTTGCACGAGTAAATCAGCGAATCCTTCGGATGGGCCTTGCGGATGTGCAACTGGAAAGAGAAGCGTGCCCGTTAACAACGTAGTGAGTACTAATAGTTTAATTAACAAACCTTGATCTCCTTCATCAAACGGAACGACTCCTTACAGATGGTACACCGGTACGCGCCATCTTCAGTGACTTCATACGGCAAAGCCCTGTCCGGTTCAGGATCATCCGCCTGCCCTGGTGCTTCACTGCTTGCTCTCGTAGATGCAGCCATCGATCTTTCTCCATCATCGCCGTCACCACCACCACCACCACCACCATCTTCTTCATCCGAGTCCAACAGGACCACCTCATTCGTATCAACGCGTTCCCTCTTCCGGATAAGCATTGGTGGCTCCCGGTACTCTTCTTGCCCGACTCCACCACCTTCTTCATAATCTGCCGCTCGTCCGTCCACTCCGTAAGGTTCCGGCTTGACGAGCATATCGCCCCGGATCAAATCCTCTTCGTCGGCTTCCTCGTCTTCGTCCACTTCTTCATACACGTCCTCCGGTTCCAGTTCTTCCCCTGCTTGATCTCCGCCGCCACCACACTCGTCGTCATCGCTGTCACTCAGACAATAAATCGTGTCCCTCTCGAAGCCCCGAACCGGCGCAGGCTGCTCCGCGGGTTCCTCCTTCACGCGGAACTCGGCCAACTCGAGACGCCTTCGCTGCAGCACTTCGTCCAGCGCTCGGCAGCGCGTCCGGTACTTGTGAAAGCTCTCCAGCGTCATCTGACACATCCGGCACACCATACACGAGTGGTCCGCATCCGGCGACAGGTGAATGTCCACGTGCTGCGAGATTAGGTCCAACAACGCGTCACGCGGTGGCCCATCCCGGGGGTACACCGGTTCCACGTAGAAACCCGAAAAACAGAGCCGACAGTACGTCTCCGGATTATCATTGGGACTGTTGGGAGTGAGAAAAAAAAAACAAGACACTTCAAGTGGACCGCAGAGCCCCAACCATAATCGCTACTTACACATCCGGAATGGTGTCGGTGTCCATTTGGGCAGGTAGCAACGCGCTTTTCTGCACTTTTTCCTCGAAAAACCTGACACCAAAAACAGCTCAAACCCACTTCAAAATGCACGGCATTCTACGATGAAGGCTTCTTTTTCTTCCTCTTTCCAGCACTGGCGAGATGCGCGAAGTGTCCGATTGATGTGTTGTTTTCTTGCTTGGACAGCAGCGCTCTTTGCCCCCCGTCGCGCCCGATGTGTGTTGTTTGTCCAACCAAAATGACTTGATGGTCGTCGTCGCCACACCAGCAAGCGGTGCAAAGATGCACCGATTTCTTTTTTTTTTTTTTTTTTTTTGTGGTTGTCAAAAGACAGGCTAAGACCACAGTTGGTCCATCTGGCCGCCGTTGGCTTGTTAGTTGTTGTTGGTTTGTGTCAGAGTTTTGCGTCGTCGGTTGAGTTGGTTATGTTTGGATTCGGCATTCTTTGATGAAATTGTAGATCTGTTTCATGCTCTCTTCACAGCGTTCTTTTAATATTTCTTCCAAAGGTTTCATGTACTCCAGTACATGGTGCTTGCTACGTGTGTTGTTGTACTTTGGGCAGTAATATAGTGAGTGCTTAAGATCTTCAACTTCAAGACACAGTTCGCACAGGTTGTCATCCTCTAAGCGCCACAGCGCTCGTCGATCTTTGGTTAGTGTGTGTCCGCTGCGGATTCTGCTTAACAGCTTGATCTGGGCGGGACCTAGCAGGAGGCCTTTGAACCAGATCTTGGGGCTTGGAGATTCCATCAGCTGGTAGTGCCATCGACCTTTTGTTTCAGAAGCTGTCTTGTACTCTCGCGACCAATCCTCCCAGATCTCCTTCTGGCTGGCGACGCAAGCATCGCCCATCGTTATGCCCATAAACTCAGTCTGTTTGTCGTTACATTTTCCTTGTGCTGCTGCGTCTGCTGCTTCATTCCCACGGATTCCCACGTGGCTGGGAACCCATTGGATTTTAATCGCGCCTCGAGGAGCCTTTTCGATTTCTTTGTAGATGTCCCAGATGATAAAGTTTTCGTGTAGAAGTTTGCTGTTAGTCAAGCTTTGGCACCCGCTTTTTGAGTCAGTGAATATAACGGTTTTCTTGTATTTCTTCTTCTTAGCCAGCACCACTGCATCCAGTATTCCCCTTAGTTCCGCGTTCGTGATCGAGTAGTTGTTGTTGATATTCTCCGCAGTTGTTGTGTTGTCCTCAGCGTCAAAAACAGCCAGAGCAGTGCCACTAGCTGACTTGGATGCGTCCGTGTAGAGCTTTTTGTGATCTTTGTACTTTGTCGCCGCGACCTCGTTGAAAATCTGCTGCCACTGCTCTCTGCTGGTTTCGTTCTTTTTCGTTTTTTTTTCACCGAGGTCGGCGAAGACAACGTCTCGCAAACTGAAGTTTGTGAAGAACCGCATCCTTGTCTCTCTCGAAATCGCTCGGTCGGCTGGGTGAACTTGGTACACGAGGTCAACGTGCTTGTCAGCCAGTTCTGTGAGGTACGATCCGTTTGGAATTTCTCTGTCCAAAGTACCGCTCAAGATCTTCAGCAGTGGGGTTCGGTGATACAGGCTCCTGATCAGTTCTTTTTTGGCTAAGGCTTCGACCCGTAGCTTCATCGGTAGCTGCCCCGTCTCTGCCAGCAGTACGTGGACCGGAGTGCTCTTTAGGTACTTCATCGCCACTCGGATGTACGAGTTCTGGAGCACTTGAAGCTTGTTCAGGTGTGTGTTCACCGCATTGCCGTAGGTGGAAGCACCGTATTCCATTCTGCTTCTGATCATCGCGTTCCCCACTTTGATCAGCGTTTCCGGATTCGCGCCATCCGCTTTCCTAGCCAGCATCTTCACCAGGCCAAGTTTCTCCGCGCCTTTGTCTCTGACCATCTCAATGTGCTTTCGGTGTCTGAGCGCCCGGTCCATGGTGAAGCCCAGATAGACATGAGTGTTGACGACTTCGATTGCTTGACCTTCAATTTTGAACCTCAGGTGATCGGTGCGCTTGCCCGTGAACGCAATCACGGCCGATTTTGGGGCACTTATTTCGAGATCGAGCTCTCTCAGCTTGGAGGCTAGTTGGTTCAGGAACGTGTTCAGACGCTGCTCGGCTAGTTCAAGTGATGCTCCCTTCGCGATTACCGCAAAGTCATCCGCAAACTGGACCAGCTTGCACGACTCGCCGCTGAGTTTGTGGAGGGCCGCGGTGTACAGATTGTACATGATCGGCGCACCCGGACAACCCTGGGGAAGCCCTTCCGAGACGACCTCTTCTATTACTCCTTCCTCAGTTTCCAGTCGCATGACCCGATGCCTCAAGTACTCGTACAGCCAGGCCACCAGCTTCCTAGGTATCCCCATCTCAGCTAAAATCTGCAGCAGTTTTCCAGTGTTGACGGAGTCGTAAGCCATTTTTACGTCTAGGAAAGCTACGATGACCTCCTCGTTGTTCTCTTTGACTTCGTGCACCGAGTTGACGACGTACGCAACACACGTAGAGGCGGACCTGTTTTTCCGGAAACCGAAAGAGAGCTCCGGGATGAGGTTGTTGATTTCTGCAATCTCCACGAGCCGGTTTTTGACCGCCGCGTTTATCAGCTTGATCTCCACGTTCATGAGGGCAATTGGCCTTCGTGAGTTTGGGAGTTCCGGATCCGCGTTCTTCTTTGGTATGGGTTTAACGTCCGTTATTCTCCACCTTGGCGGGATTTCCCCACTCACGAACACCCGGCTCAGCATCTCGGAGATCTTCAGCTGCAGGTCGAGGGGAAGTTGTCGCAAAACGTCGTAGGAGATCTTGTTTTCTCCCGGGGCCGAGGACTTCTTCGTTCTTCGGAGCGAGATGCACCGATTTCAATCCTCCCTCGCCTCGCCACCCCCTCATGTTGACGCACGCTGGAATGTGCTGACGCAGGAAAATGTCAAAACAAAAAGGGAACTTGCGGTGCGCGTGTACTACACGTTTGTGAGACTATACCTATTTTTGGGTAATACTGTTAGGAGCTTATTTTTGAAACAATCAAGATGCAAGAGGCTTCGATTTTTTTGTGTGTTTACCTCTTGGTTTTACAAAAAAAGGTAAAAATTGTAGTTTAAAGTAAATTCATAAAATAATAAATAAATTATTAGCTCTATAGCACTGCCTTGTCGTTCTCGATTGCACGATTCCTACTCGAAACTTGATTGTAGCGGCAAATGCAAACCTCTTTTTAAACCTAAGCTTCCCTTTCACTCCTGGGTTCGAACTGACGACCTTTGCATTGTGAGTCCAACTGCCTAACAGCGTCCTCTGTCTCGGTAGACAGGACCCAGGAAGACGACTCCTACACCTGGACTGAGCTAACGACCTTTGGCGATTGTCGACGCTCCCTACAAAAATGATTCTATTTGTATGGAAATTGTCCACGATTTCCAAAAAAGTATCCACGTGGTTTGTGGATGGTCCCTTTAATGAATTAAGTAAAATCATAAAACCCAAGATTTTCTAATAAAAAGTTCTACATGCTTTCTATGACTTTTTATAGACTGAAAATTTGTTTTTTTTTCGATTTATTAGATGGAAGCCTGTCTACAGACCGGGTTGGATTGTAGAGTTAATTAATAAATTGATACAATGTTTGTTTATCGCTTCAATTTATTTCTGCATCTTAAAGAAAATTACGTCCTTTATAGTAAAATTATGCTCATGAAATCCAGATTCAAGTTTTCAAGTGTCACTTAACTTATTATTAGAGACCTAAAATTATCACGATATGTTTAATGTTTCTTTGATCAAAACAACTACAACTAAGCTACACTATTTAGTCAAGATGAATTTGAAGACACCTGTTCCTATGGGCGCTGAAAGAAGTACGTGCTATCCCGCCAAGTCCACACCGTTTGCAGGTCAAAAAGCGCGGGATAAGACGCCGCTGGCCATTTTCAAGCACCTTGGCTTTCTTCCGTGGAACAGTTAGATTATCGCTAGGATTTCTGAAAGTTATAAAATTGATAAGCTTTGAACCTATATACTTGCTTTTTTGTACGTTACCGTTGATCTGCGACACATTTTTTGAGCGGAATCTCGAGGTTTCGCACCGGTGGGAAGATATCGTCGTCCAAGCGCGTCAACGCAACCGCACATACGGCAGCTTGATCAGGTTTTGTCGTGCAACCTTCTTCCACTACCATTTCCACAGTTGGCATTGAGTCCAACTTGGGGGAAACCATTTCCGGATTCGCACCGACGTCAATCAGTTCAAGCTTGGGTTCTACCATGTCGAAAATGCGCTCCGGTTCTCGTTCCATCATTTCGGCCAGCGGAACATCATCCAAGCTGTAGTCAAAGTCGAGCTTGCAGTCTGGCAGATGGATCTTTGGAAGAATAATCACCGCCTTCTTCAGGTCCAACATTGGAGGTTCAGAACGATCCAAACTTTGAGCAGCCTCCCCCGATCGTTCGCGGGATTTGTCGCGCTGAACTTTCCACGTTGGAGTTGTGCATCGGATGGACTTCCTTCTGCTTCTCTTCGCTGGCGGTTTATTTTCACCGGTTGTCGGACGGACATCTGCCACGGGATCGACCAACAAGTCGGCGTAACGATTTCTGAAAAAAGGGTTAAAATTACAGATTTGATTATTGGAAAAGCCATTCTCACACATAACACATAGTAATCAGACTTACCAGACATGAAACCGAGCTAAATTTATGATGAGAGTCACTAACTAAATCGAACATGAAAAAGTAACTATCTAGCGAAAGCGCAATCCGTACTCCAATTTCTTTTTTGAAAAAAAAAAGTTATTTAATTTTGACTTTGAGGATCTCGAGTTTCATGCCTGGTTAGTCTGCGGCATACGCACAAGAGACTATTTTAGAAAGATAGACCAGTTAAAGGTTCCCATCTGGCAGGGTTTTGGTTTTTGGAATAAACCAAATTTTAAAATTATTAAATTTAATCTGATTACCTTTAACTTTCATATTGCCCGGAACAAAAAGCACATTACTTGTATCCATATACCTCCCATATGCATTTTAATCCCTTTGAGTTAATGATGCAGTTCAGTTCTAAAGCATGCAAATTATGAAAAACACACATAAATAGTTAATAGGTTATATATACATTTCATTAGGGCACAAAACCAAAACGTAAACATTCGGGATTATTCCACTATTCCATTCATTAGTACACTCCCTACATGCCCTCCAAGAATCAGATTGATAACAAACAATTTCCTATTGAAAAAATCAAAAACACCAAAGGGCACATAGCCATGTTCACTGCAAACAAAAAAAAAAAAAGTTCAAATGTGCCCTTTTATTTTTCGTTAGGTTTTCGTACTTGAGGAACTTTGTGTGTTATAAAATGAACTTTTCATACATTCTTAACACTAATTCACTTTAAAAAAAAGTTTGGTTTACTTTTCACCAAGGATTTCTGCAGAGAAAAACTTCGTCAAAAAACAATATTTAATACGGTCCCGCGGCTGCTGTTCAGTACACTTTTGAAGAATTTTTATGTTTCACATGCCTTATCTACACTATTCAATCACAAAACTTCACCAATAATCAAAGTTTCTACTGAATTCCTCATTATTTCTAACTAAACAAAAGGGCCCGTAAACATCATTCAAAACAACAATCCGGTGACAGCGCTTTAGTGCCCTTTCAGCTCTCTTCGAAATTGCATTTAGAAAGGGCCCATTATGAACAACAGTTGGAAAGTTAAAAGGGTCCAATAACAATTTTTTTAAATTATGAGTTTTAGTGCGAAAATCAACAAAAATTAAGAAGCATTTAAGCAGAGTTGAGGATACTGATGTGTTTTATCGTATCATCAATAAAAATACCATCAGTCAAGCTTCTTTTTTAAATAGGAATTGAAACAAGTTGTCCACTTTTTGCAAGCGATTTTCTCGAATCGCGGTTTTTTGGTTTTGTGCCCTAATGAAATGTTTGGCTCGATATGTCCCTTTATTGGGCCTAGAACCTAAATCGGGTCCACCAAACTTAATTTAACGAAATTGTGCATTTCGCTGAATCTGGTATAAATCTGTCGTTATCTTCACTTTGATGGGTAAGAATAATTCAATTTTTCCTCTTAAACTAGAAATAAAGGAATAACAAACGTATCTCTCTCTCACTTTTTTCGTGGCAAATTTATAGGTGCAGATTAGGTCCAAAAAGTCATTTCATTTTTTTTATTCATTTGACACTTTTACAAACTTTGACAGTGTTTGCGCGTTGCGGCACAAAATAGGCACATCTACCCTACTTAATTTTAGGAAAATCTATGAAATTTCACATTTTCACAAAATTTTAACAAGTTACCATATGCAGGGTGACCACTCAAATTCCATTTTCAAATTCTCGACCTTTTCCCGACTTTTTCCAGAATGCTAAAAAAATAGGCATTTCTTATTCAAAGAATGATTTCAAACAAAAAAAAATCTATAAGAAAAGTCAATATTAACCACCGAAAAAAAAATCTCAATGAATTTAAAAAAAACCCAAATGTAGGATTTTTTTGTAAATACAGAAACTAAACAACAAATAAAGAAAACTTCAAAAATGTAATTTCATTATTATGATTCAGAGTAGAAACACAAACAATTAGTCTTTGAAAAAATAATCAAAAGTTCAACAATACTTATAACTTCCATGGTATTTTTTTAAATTGGCAAACGTATAGTTTTTGATATTTTTGTTTAACTTCATCATCATTTTAAATCAAAGAATGATTAAAACATAATTGCTGTTAGTATTCATTAAAAGGATTTAGAAAAATGTCAAGGAATTCATAAAAGAAAATGTTTTTGCCAAGTTCCCTTTTTAATTTTGTAATTTTTGATATTGATTTTTTTAATCTTTTAAATTTTTAATCAATTTTTCGGTATGGTCTGCAGTATTTAACTGTTTTTTTTTTTTCAATTAAAATTTAGTTTGATATGATTTTATGTTTCCCCACTTATTTTAAGCAAAATTTTTGAAGATTGTTGAGGCAATTGCAAACCTCTTTTTACACCTGAGCTTCCATCCACCCCGGGATTCGAACTGACGACCTTTGGATTGTTAGTCCAACAGCCTACTAGCGACTCCACCGAGACAGGACCCAGGGAAACGACTCCTACACCAAGACAGAGCTAACGACCTAATCTTTAGGTTAGTCCGGGGTCAACATTTACTTCCCGTCCGACGGAAGGCGTGATCAGATAAATCTCGTCTCGAAAAATGCCACCAGGACCGTCTGGGATCGAACCCAGGCCGACTGGGTGAGAGGCAATCACGCTTACCCCTACACCACGGTTCCCGGCATAGTGAAAAAGTGAAAAGAACCTTAAATTTAAAGTAAGTTACTAGAGTAGAAATGAGTGAATTTAGTTTGAAAATTGTAGAAATCAGACACGAAGAATGTTTAGTCCAGACTCGATTATACAAAGTTTATCCAAAGTTCAACTATCCGAAGGTTAGTATGAGACTTCGGATAATTGAATCATGAACAATTTTTTTCGAATTTTTGCATTTTGTAAATCGAATTTCGTAACATTATTTTAAATACATTTCAGTTATTGATTGCCTTTTACCATACAAAATACATTTTTTCAATATTTCAACCCCGCCATTTTGGCTGCCATCTTGGATTTAAAAATTCTACATCACTGCATGAGCATGTATGGGGTCATATTCAAGCTTAACCCTCTACAACCTAACCCCGCCTTTAGACGGGCTGCGATCTAAAAAATCGCCAAAAATCAATTTTCCAACCGATTTTTGATCTTTTAAAAGCATTGGAAAGAAGAACTCCTAAAATTTTAGAAAATTTATGGGTTGGAAGTTTAACTTGTTTTATGTGACTTTGCCAATGTTTTTAAAAATGTCATTTTTTTTAGGGGTGAACTTTGGCTGAGTTTTTTACTAACATTTTCTATATTTTCAGTAAACAGAAGTATGCAGTAATTTTTGTAGTGTCCCAGACTAGGCCTCTACGCATTGTTTTGCAATTTAAATGATGATGGTGCCATTCTATATAGCAGAAAATGTGAAAAACATACAAAAAATTGAAAAAGTGACTGTAAAAACGTGAAAAAACTAGATAGGCAAAATGTAATTATATTAGGTGATAGAATAGGTCAAATACTACCAAAAACAAACATAAACTAAACAAGATAAATGCAAATTAAAATACTAAAAATAAAACAAGAAAAACATAAAACAAGAGAAGTAAAGTTTTTCGTAGAACAAAAGTTGCTCAAAATGACCTCCTGAACACGGGAAAAATAAATATTTTCGAAAAAAAATTTGGGCAGTAGAGGGTTAACAATCACAAACAAGACACAGAAAAAATAAATGGCTGTGTTTATCCAAACATTTCCTATATTTTAAGTAAATAGTAGTAAGCCATATTTTTTGTAGTGACCCAGACTATAACTCAACGCATTTTTCATAATTTAAATGATGTCATTCTAGAGCAGAAAATGTAAAAAACCATCAAAAAATTGAAAAAGTGACTGTGAAAACATGAAAAAATAGAAAGGCAAAATCTAATAATATGAGGTGGTAGAATAGGCCAAATACTACCAAAACAAAGATAAACTAACCATGATAAATACAAATTAATAAAACAAGAAAAACATAAAACAAGAGAAGTAATTTTTTTTGTAGAACTAAAGTTGCTCAAAATGATCTCCTAAACTGCCGTTCTACGCATAATTGTCCCATGTTATTTTTTGTCGATTCTGACCCTTTGTCATTTTTGCCTTCCTCACCTTACTGAGGAAAGGCTATAAAATCACTCGAAAAACGAAATTCTTAATTTGACCTCCTAGACCCACCTTCATATATACTTATCGACTCAGAATCACATTCTGAGCAAATGTCTGTGTGTGTGGTGGGATGTTGATAAAAAAAATTTGCACTGGATTATCTCGGCACTGGCTGAACCGATTTGGACCGTATTGGTCTCATTCGATCCGTCTTGGGGTCCCATAAGTCGCTATTGAAAATTATAAAGTTAAGTAAAGTACTTCAAAAGTTACGCTAAAAAATCGATTCTAACAAAAGTCCGAAAGATTGTAAAAAGGGTGGTTTTTTTCTTGGTTTTTCCCTGTCATTTTATACATTTTTAGAAAGGTATTCGAAATACCTTTCCAACGAGTTCAAAAGATTGAAGATCTGACAACCCTATCAAATGTTATAATCACATAAGTGCCCTGAATTATGAAGATCTGACTACCCAATCTGATGGTATGAATAATGAATCAAGTTGATAGACCACTAAAAGGTCCCCCCTTTTAAAAAAATGTATCGACGGGCTTCTAGATCCTCTCGCACATCTCTTCAGTCTGTCCCTCTCCACCGGCTCCTTCCCAAAACTCTGGAAGCACGCATATATGTTTCCGGTGCACAAGAAAGGGGACAAACGGAACGCAGACAACTATCGCGGGATTTCAGCACTGTGCGCCACTTCGAAACTCTTCGAGCTGGCGGTCATGGATCCGGTGTTTTTCTTCTGCAAGAACCTTATCAGCGACGACCAGCACGGTTTTATGCCTTCGCGGTCAACCACGACGAATCTGCTCACTTTTACGACATTCGTGACCGATAGTTTCACCGCCAAATCGCAGACCGACGCGGTGTATACCGACCTGTCGGCCGCATTTGACAAGCTGAACCATTCTATTGCAATCGCAAAGCTGGAAAGAATGGGAATCGGTGGGGTTCTCCTGCGTTGGTTTCAATCCTATCTAACCGGCCGGAAAATTAGCGTCAAGATCGGTGATTGGCTGTCCGCTGTCTTTGAAGCCTTTTCGGGAATTGCACAAGGCAGTCACTTGGGACCACTTGTATTCCTGCTGTACTACAACGACTGTATCCATTCTATCTCGGTTCCACGCCTGTCGTACGCGGACGACATGAAAATCTACTGCCGGATTGACAATGCATCTGACGCTCAAGTTCTCCAACAACAGCTGATCAACTTCGCGGAATGGTGCAAAATTAACCGAATGGTCGTTAATCCAACCAAATGCTCCGTTATCTCTTTTTCCAGAAAACGCAACCCGATTAAGTTCGAGTACCAGATTTGCGGCACTTCAATTCCTCGTGAGAACTGCGTTAAGGATCTGGGTGTGCTCCTCGACACGGAGCTGACATACAAGCAGCACATCTCCTACATCGTCTCCAAAGCATCGCGGCAACTTGGTTTTGTCTTCCGTACAGCCAAAAACTTTACTGACATCTACTGTTTGAAGGCACTTTATTGTGCGTTGGTCCGTTCCACACTAGAATACTGCTGTTCTGTGTGGAGTCCGTACTACGAGAACAGCGTAGCGCGAATCGAGAGTGTGCAGCGAAGATTCATCCGATATGCCCTTCGATCTCTACCCTGGCGGGATCCCTTCCGACTGCCCAGCTACGAAAGTCGCTGTGAGCTGATCAACCTGGACACGCTAGCAGTACGACGAAATGTGTGCCGATCACTCCTAGTTGCCGACGTTTTGACCTCGAGAGTGCAGTGTCCGGCCATTCTCCGTGGATTGAACATTTTCGCCCCCATTCGGACTTTTCGGAACTCCCCATTCCTACGTGTCCCTATCCGTCAAACAAATTATGCAATGTACAGTGCACTGACAGGGCTACACCGGGCGTTTAATTTTGTCGCTTCTTTGTTCGATTTTAACTTGTCTCGTGATGTTATCAAAAGGAAATTCTTGTTGTTCTTTAGACGTTAATTTATGTATTAGTTTGTAAGGTAAAACACCATTGGGGCCCGAGCCTGTTGGTGTCCAAATAAATAACAAATAGATAGCATTACCCTCTGAATGTGAGGAAGGCACCAACCACCTAAGGGTGGATTAAGTAACGTTTTTAAGTTTAAATTCACGTATTTGTTTGGAAACTCATTAAAAACAACACCAAGTCTGTTTGTCCCATCGTTGTACTTCTACGCAGAATTGTCCCGCCAAATATTTCCTATCACGAAATCATTAGTTTTACGAAGTATTGTGTTTTGTTTACCAGTTGTATAGCAAGAGGATTACTTATGTGGTGAATAGGGACCCACGGGACAATTATGCGTAGAAACACAAAAAAACGGTCGAAAAATTTCAATCGCGTTTTTCTCACATGGGACATGGGACAATTATGCGTAGAACGGCAGTAAACATGGTAAAAATAAAAAAATCGAAAAAAGTTTGGGCAGCAGAGGGTTTAAACTGTTCGTAATCACTTATTCGAATTCCTCCCAAAAAATTCACTCCATATAATCGAATCAACAAATTTTTATTTTTCTCAAAATTTGGGACTTTTTACTAAAAATAAATATTATTCCAAAACTGATTCAAGGTTAATTGATATTTTAGTTGTTTTTTTTCTTAAAGCCTCAAGCATAGCACCGTCACACGCGATCAAACAAAACTGTCAACTATTCTTGGGGGGAAAACCCACGAGAAGAATCCGTAACTTTTCTTGACCACATTCTTTCCGATCTCCGTACTTAAGTACGGTATGCTGATCGGAAGGAACGCGGTCAAGAAATGTTGCGTGTTCTTTTCGTGAACCCCCCCCCCCCCCCCCAAGAAAAGTTGACAGTTCGGTATGAGCGCGATTGACGGTGTGCACACTTGAGGTTGTTTCGAGGAAAAAAATAAAAAGATTAAAAATATTCAAAACTTAAAATTAAATAGATTATAAATGTTTATTCAAAAACTTTCAACAACAATTATAAACAAAATTAAGAAATCAATAATTGAACATTTCTTTAAAAAAAAACAGAAAATTAGAAATTCTGAAACAAGAAAAACTATAATTAAAAAAAATATGTAATTATGAAATAAGAAAATCAAAAAAAAAAAGGAAATCAGGGAATTAGGAAATTTGGAAATTATGATATTAGCAAATTAGTAAAATAAAGAAAATTAGGAAATAAGGAAATTATGAAATAAGGAAACAAGGAAATTAAGAAATTAGGAAATAAGAAAAATTTTAAATTAGGAAACTAGGAAATCAGGAAGTAAGGAATTCGCAATTCGCAATTTTCAGTGTAAGAACGGGCCTTGACCTAGGAAATTAGGAAGTTAGGAAATTATAAAAGGAAATTAGAATATTAGGAAGTGGGGAAGTTAGGAAGTTAGAAAGTTGGGAAATTTATCAGGAAACTAGGAAACTAGGAAGTTAAGAAGTTAGGAAGTTAGGAAATTAGGACGTAAGGAAATTAGGAAGCTAGGAAATTAGGAATTCAGGAAATTAGGAAGCTAAGAAATTAGGAAACTAGGAAATTAGGAGTTTAGGAAGTTAGGAAGTTAAGGAAATTAGTAAATTTGGAAATACCGAGGGCTTTTGTTAATTTGATTTGGTTAACCGCGGTGGATTTTCTTGAAATAATTCGAACTGTCAAAAATCCACCAAAGCATCTACCACTAGCGTGTCCCAAAAAAACACGAATTCGAGGAATTCAATGTGCTCAGTTCTCAAATGATAGAAAATCATGTTAGAAACAACTCTCTCATACATAAAAACTTTCGGAAAAATTGTTTACCACGTTCCCTGGGCATTTTTTTGAAAAAAGTCAGTTTTTTCGACAATTTCACAAAATCTGCTTAGAAAAAATGGAAAATTTTAAAATTTCAAATAGCCTATACCATTAAATGATGGTCTGTGGTCCAATAAACAAGTTATTGTATCGATTTGGCCTTTTAAAACCTTGTTTTCACTTTCCCGGTAGCTTTTATGTCGAAAAATACGAGTTTTTGCTTTACTTTTTTTCAATAATTTCCTCATATGTGAAAATACATGCATCTTGTAGGAAATTTTCCGCCGAAGATTTTCGTCTAAGCAACTTTGAAGTTTCATCAACTCTGAGCTGAGATATTCCAGTTTTTGTGATGAAAGAATATTGAATATTTGAAAATGTTGATATTAATCATCATTGGCATACAATATTAAGGATAATTTAAGCCTAATTTGAAGTGAGGCTGTATCGCATCTGTTTTTAAACATGATTGGTTCATCCTTCAATACTAAGGTCCACCTGGTTTTGTTTTCTCATGGCACACTACGTGCTAAATGAATGAATTACTTTTAGCAAATAACTCATATTTAGAGCATTTGGCATTTAAACCAATCGATGCACGTTTGCTGTGTTTCCATGGATACAAATAAACAAATAACAAATATAAGGTTCAATTGTACGCATTTCCGTGATCTGAACAACGTAACGTTTACACTCCCTTCTTATAACTCCTGTTGATAAATCCGATGTTCAGGTAAATTAAAAATATCACTAATATTTGGAATTTATTCTATAGGGATCCATCCATTAATCACGTAGACATTTTTTTTTAATCTCAGCTCCCTCCCCTTCTCATGGTCAATTGTCCATAAAAAAAACTTTTTTGGTTGGAGCGTGGACAATTGCCAACCCCGTACAATCGAACCATATATTTCGATGCCTCTGTGCTCTTGTACTAAGCTTACTGGTTTTCCTATCTAGATAGCATAAGAGAGCACAGATGCATCGATTTGTTATTTGTTTATTTGTATCCATGGAAACACAGCAAACGTGCATCGATTGGTTTAAATGCAAAATGCTCTAAATATGAGTTATTTGCTAAAAGTAATTCATTCATTTAGCACGTAGTGTGCCATGAGAAAACAACACCAGGTGGCCCTTAGTATTGAAGGATGAACCAATCATGTTTAAAAACAGATGCGATACAGCCGCACTTCAAATTAGGCTTAAATTATCCCTAATATTGTATGCCAATGATGATTAATATCAACATTTTCAAATATTCAATATTCTTTCTTCACAAAAACTGGAATATCTCAGCTCAGAGTTGATAAAACTTCAAAGTTGCTTAGACGAAAATCTTCGGCGGAAAATTTCCTACAAGATGCATGTATTTTCACATATGAGGAAATTTTTGTGTTCAATACCGAGGGAAAAGATTGAAAAAAAGTAAAGCAAAAACTCGTATTTTTCGACATAAAAGCTACCGGGAAAGTGAAAACAAGGTTTTAAAAGGCCAAATCGATACAATAACTTGTTTATTGGACCACAGACCATCATTTAATGGTATAGGCTATTTGAAATTTTAAAATTTTCCATTTTTTCTAAGCAGATTTTGTGAAATTGTCGAAAAAACTGACTTTTTTCAAAAAAATGCCCAGGGAACGTGGTAAACGATTTTTCCGAAAGTTTTCATGTATGAGAGAGTTGTTTCTAACATGATTTTCTATCATTTGAGAACTGAGCACATTGAATTCCTCGACTTCGTGTTTTTTTGGGACACGCTAATCTACCACATTGATCGCACAAAAATCTGTGTTAGAAAAGTATCCACCAGTAGATATTTAATATTCTTTATTATTAAAAAAAAGTTATTTGAAATTTCTGAAATGTTTGATTTTTCATATTTTTGAATTTGTTGTTAGGTTGGATTTCAAAATTTCAGATTATTATTGTATTTTCAGTAAGAACATAGACATTTGTATGATTATTGTCAAGTTTAATTTCACTCTGATTTACCGCATTTTGGTCCCGCGAGTGTGGATCAATCGGATAGCGCAGGGGACTCATAATATAGAGTACTGGTGGGTACTAGCGATAAATAGTTGGTGACACGATGGCCGACATCTATAAAGACAACTTCTTTTTTTTACTCCATTTCGACCAAAAAACTAAATCTGTCCTTTAAATTTCAATATTCTGCATTTTGAGATTCGGCGGGAATTTTAAATATTATTATATCCAATACAAAATTATTTAAACGTTTGTAGTTATCAGTCGCATTCAAAATGGAAAATTACAATTCTTTGATTTTTTCATCAAAACATATTGCAAATAAGCACCGCGCGAAGAAACGTCAAACGCAATCTTTCCGTTTCTGTTACTTTTCAGCTGCGTACCGCTTAAGAAAAATCTTTTCGTGACCCTTTCCTTGATCGTTTCTTGGGCGTTTTTTTATATGGAGTTTTGCGTTCCTTCCGATCAGCATATCAGCCTTTAGCGTAAAGGCCAGTATGCACCCGCAAAGGAAAGGGGTCAAGAAACAGCTTTACAAACAGCCGAACCCATTTTATTTTTTCTTTACCGGTTCTTGCCTACCTGTGTCAGTAATAAGTAACGAGAAAAAAATATAAAACTGTTTTTTGGTCTAAGCGAGAGGGGTTTAAAAATTGAAAAATTGTCTCTTTCCTTTTTATCTCTTTTTTTTTGCCCTCAGGGAACTGATAATGAAGTACATCTACACGGGATAGAATTTAGCTGCAAAATTTTCGAACAAACATCATTCAATCTTGTCTCCTGTTGCGTTTACATAATTGTAGCGGTTATGTTTTGAGTTTTTATCAAACGAGGAAAAATAGATAGAAACATTTTTTAAAGAGCATTAAAAAATAAGCAGTTTGGGACAAATATCGATTAGATAAAATGACGATAAAGAAAGTGTAAAAAAATGCATGAAATTTGATTAAAAGAAAAAAAAGGTATGAAAAATGCAGAAAAAAATCATAAAAAAGATTAAAAGTTTGACTTTCACAACTCGTCAATAGAAAACAGCGCGCCGCTATTCCACACTAAATAGTTTATTGATAATATATTTTTGTGGGGGGTGAAAAGTACTACATTCAGTAAACTTTTGTTTGTTTTGTAAGACGAAATTCGACATAGACTACTAAACACGATTTTTTTGTTCTTATTACGGAATTCACTTGTTCTCATTTCTTCACTTAATTCTCTCCTCTACCTTCTTCGATTAGATGCAATTGTTTTTTGTTTTGAATACTTACGAATCTACCACTTCCGCGACGTTGCTGCTGCTGCTGCCACTGCCGCTATCCTTGCGAGCCCGTTTGGCCGATTTCGCAATTCCGCCACCGCCACCACCATCGCCGTCTTCCTGCTGAGGCTCAACCGCTTTCTGGTCGTCCACGACTTTTTCCTCCGGTGGTTGTATTTCGGGTTCCGGCTCCGCTACAGTCGACACTGATGGCGGCACGGTTTCGGCTACTTCTGGTTCCGGCTCCTCCGACTTGGTCGTCACTTCTTCCGGGAGAGGAGACTCCTCCGTAGGTTCTTCTTTTGGCGCAACAGCGATTTCAATTTCAGGCTCTTTCTTCGCTTCGGGAACTGATTCCGTTGTAGGTTCTGTGGGGGGCGCAACTTCATCTGCCACAGACCCGTCAACGTCATGCTCTGTTTCATCAGCGGGAATGGGTTCGTCAATGTTTTCGCTGGGTTGCTCTGGCAGGGGTTCTACTTTTTCTGTGGGAGAGCAAGCTTCCGGTTCATTTGCTTCTGGTGCTGGCGTCTCTGCTTCAGCAGACGGAATGATTTCCGTAGAAGGAACCACTTCTTCCGGGATTGAAGCGACCGCTTCTGGTTCATCTTCCAATTTTGTCGTGCTCTTTTCGGGTTGGGTTTCATCGATCTCCACGACAGGGATTCTTTCCACTTCATCTCCAACGGCATTCGCTTCCTTTTCCAAATCTTTGGACTCTTCCACCTTGTCGCCTAACGTCTCCGGCAATTCTACCGATAGCGGTTCCTCGCCACATTTCTCCCCCGACTCCGGTTTCGATGGCTTGACCACCTCTTCCATTGGCTTTGCGCCCTCAATCTCCGCACTTTCCTCACAAGTCTCCTGCTTTTCTTCCTTCACGATTGCGTTCACTTCCGGCGCTTTCTCACCCGGTGGCTCAACTTTAACCGCAACACTGTCCTCGATAAGCTGTGTATCTTCCACCACAATATCGGCGACTTCCTGCTTGATTTCGGCGCCACCGTTGAAGGACGTCTCGGCCGCCGACGAAGACTCGCCGGAGAAGCTCTGCTCGCCGCAGCTGCTGCTGCCCTGCCCGTTGGCGAACGCATCGGCCGCGTGTTTTGCCTTGTAGTGGTCCTTGTAGCTGGAAAAGTTCAGGTAGATTTTGTTGACGCACTCGGCGCACTTGAACGTGACCCGTTCGCTCGGGTGGACCTCGCGATAGTGGCGCCGGATCTCGGCACTGTCCGCGGAACGCATGCCCTCGCAGTGGCCGCAGCTGACCATGAAGCCACTCTGCGGGTGGTTGATCGTTACGTGGCGTTCGCGATTGGACGCGCTGATGAACAGCCGCGGACAGTACGGACAGTTGAGTAGCTTGAGAACTTCGGTCGAGTCTGGGCTGTGATAGCGGCTGCGATGTTCCTCCAGCCGGGCGCGATATCCAAACTCGAGACCACAGTCGGCGCATTTGAGCATCGATTTGTTGGCGCGGTGAATGGCCGCGTGCGATTGGAAGCTTTTCTTGGACTTGAAGCGCATGTGGCACTTGTCACACTGGAAGAGCAGCGTGTTCTGGTGGGAGGTCAAGTTTCGTTTGGATTTGAACAGCTTCGAACAGCAGTGACACTTGTAACGGGTCAGATAGTGGTGCTCCTTCGGATCGTACTCAATGTCGTGATGGACACGCATGTGCTGCTTCCGGTACCGGATCGGTTTCACGCACAGCGGACACTTGTACAGCAGCATGAACGTCGGATGGGCCTTCAGGACGTGTTTCTCCAGCTCGTCCCGGCAAGTGTAGTGCTTTTCGCACTTACCACACGCGAGCATCGATTGGCCGGACTCGGGATCGACGAAGACTTTCGGCGGAACGGCCGCGTGAACGAGCGTTACGTGGACGCTGAGTTTCTCGCTGTCGTCAAAGTACTCGTCACAGCCGGTACACTTGAGTGGTGACGCTGGTTCTTCCGAGACCGCAGCGGAAGTTGGCCCCGGCACGGGCTCGATCATGGTTGTTGGAGGCGGTGGCGGTGCAGTCGCCGTTGGTTGACTGATGACTATGAAATCGGTTCCTTCCAGGGCGGTGGACGCCGCAGCTGCTTCCGCGTGGTCCTTCTCAATGTGTTTCAACAGCCAGTGGCGCGTCGAGAAGGCGGCCTCGCAGTGCTGACAAACAAAGGGCAAATGGCCCAGGTGTACGACCAAGATGTGTGTCCGAAGCAGCGTCGTAGTTTTGAGATCTTTACCGCACTTGGGACATTCGCAACTGCGAAGTGGTTGATCCGTTTTGTGCACCTGCCGGACGTGTTCTTGGAGGGCTTCCCGGGACTCGAACGTGGTCACACAACGCTCGCAAACCTGCAACCGGTCGGTCAGATTCTTCAAGCGTTGCGGCTTGCGCTGATGGTAGATCTTCAAATGCATGTCAAAGTACTTCTTCTCGGTGAAGGACAACCGACAAGCACCGCATCGCAACCGTTCCGCCGTGTAGTTGGCCGACGCCGGATCGTGCACCGACGCCACGTGCTGCTCGAGCCGCTTCTTCGAGTCGTACATCTGGTCACACGAAGCACACACAAACTGATGCTGCAGCGTGTGGAAATGCGCGTGACGATCGCGGATGGCCGCCGACGGGAAACGTCGCTTGCAGTGGGGACACTTGAAGCTCTTCCACTCGGTCGGGTGGGCCGACTTGGTGTGCTTCCGGATCAGCAACAGGTGACGGAATGTTTCCGAACAAAAACGACACTGATACAGTCGATTGTCCAGCCGGATGTAGTTGTGCTCCTCCTCGGACGAATCCTGCTCGTCGTCCTGTTCCAGCAACGTGTCGTCACTAGCGAGCGTCGTGCTCATACTTGCAACGGAACTTGTCGAAAGATCTACCACGCCATCGTTGTACTCATTGACGACATTCGCCGGTTCGCCGCCCGACTCCAACGGCTCCGGACGTTCAGCTTTTATCTTCATGGCAGCGGCAAATGCGGCCAGGTTGGCCGGGTCCATCAATCTGTAAAAACATTTCCTCAATAACTAATTCAAACTCCGAAACACCCGTCCCAAACCTACCTGGACATCTCGCGCAGATAATCCCACGCGCCGTTCTCCATCTGGGACAACAGCAGCGGCAAGTGTTCCGGCAGGAAGGGCAACCCCGGCGGTTGCACCGTCAATGGCAACGGAATCGCCGGTGGTGGCATCAATGAACCGGCCGTCGACGGTTCCTCACCATCGTCGTCGTCGCCGCCGCCGTCGTCGTCTTCGCCTTGCTGGTTGGATCCTTCAGCTGATGCCGCTGCTAGTGAGGCCGAAAGCGACGGTGGCAGAATCACCCCGTGTCGAGTGGCCACGTGCTGTTCCATCTGTTGGAGTGACTTGAAGTACACGCGGCAAAGCCAGCAGCGGTACCGCAAGAGGAAGGAAGATTCGCCGTGTTCGGGGTCGATTGTGGGATGTTTCTTCATTAGGTGCATCTTTTGATGCTTGACAAAGTTACGACAGTGGGTGCACTTCCACCAGGTGGGATCCTGATGGAGCTTCCGGTGGGTTCGCAGGTCTTCCGTACTGGCGCACTGCGCGCTGCATTCCGAGCACGTGTAATGGTTCCGATTTTGGGGTGGCGTTTCCACCGTTGTAGGGAGTTGTCCTTCCTGATGCTGCACATCCGGCGTGGAGATTTGCGGAACCACCGGAATATATGGAAGCTCGTCCGTTTGGTCTAGATCTTCTTCAGCGTTGGACGACTGCCCGGATTGGTTCAGCTGATCGACGATAATTCCGTGTTGATCCTTCAGGTGGTTAACCAGCTGCTGAGTGTAGCCAAAGCTGACTCCACACTGCTTGCACACATGCGGCAGTTTTCCCATATGGACACGAAGAATATGGTTGCGCAGGATCGTGATCCGGCTAAACTGCTTCGAGCAGGTTCCACACACCAAAGTGTCCTGCTTGGGATCGTTCGAGTGGTGCTCTTTGAGATGAATCTTTAGCAGTTTGTACGAATCGAATGTCACCATGCACTTTTCGCAAACCTGAACCCGGTCCCCGGTCAGATCGTTCTCCCCGTTGTTCGGCTGATGGGACCGGATGTGCTGCAGCCGAGCCGTTTTGGTCATGAAAGCCTTATTGCACTGTTTGCACTTGAACATTCGCGACTCCTCCGGATGGTCCTCCTTGCAGTGCGTCAAAAACATGGCCAACGAGCGGAACGTTTCCGTGCAGAACCGACACTGGTAATGGTTCCGCTCCACCCGAATATATGGCATCTCTTCTTCGTTATCTTCCTCATCCTGGGGCTCGCTTTTCACCTCGACCGGTGGCTGATCCAAGCCCAGCCTACGCCGCCGTATGGCAATGTCCACCTTCAAACAGTTCTGCCGGAACAAATCAAACTGGTCCAGAATCAAGTGGCACGGCCGGCAAACCGCACACGGATAGTCGTCCTGGATGGTCAACCCGATCCCGATGTACTTCCCGATCAGCTCCATCACGTACACATTCGGCTCGCCGTTCACCGGAAACAGCGGATCCACCTCCGGCGTCGTCAAACACAACCGGCAGTACGTTTCCGGATTATCGTTTGGCCTGTGCCGGAGAGTCCCCCGCGCGGAAAAAGAAAAAAAAAACAAAAAAAAATACACAATTTAATACACCTTCCTAGGAGGCCACAGGAAAATCCCCAATACTCACACCGCCGGGAGATCCTGCTTGGAGAAAAACGTCTCCGGCGAGAACGGGTCCTCGCGGGAGGACGCCGAAAGGTCCATTTGCGAGAAATTTGCCCACTTTTGCGGCGAAAAAACTATTTTTCGTTTTGTTCAAAGTGCAAAGCTGCTGTCATCGTCGCGGTGATTCTTTTTTTTTTGCACAAGAAAAGAGCTAAAGAATGAAGAAGAGAAGTGATGAAAAAAGGAATAAAAAGGGATAAAGCCAAAAGAACAAGAACGCTGCACGGAAATGACAAGTTAGGCAAAATGATGTTTGTTTTACCCATTTTAAGAGTTATTAAAGGACCCTAATTTGATTAGGCCAGTATCCACCTCGGTATCCACTGTGCATGGATGTCTTTTTTTCTGAAAACCATTTTTTTACGATCGATCTAAAGGGTCAGTACGCAGCTCCAAAGGGGTCCAGAAACAGCTTTACGAACTGCAGAACAAAGGAGAGGAAGTGCGTACACTGCTATTACCCTCTGAAATGTAATGCTCCGATCAGTCCGGTGGTTGAATAAAATAGGGCTGACGAGGACCGATCGGGGCGTTAATTTATTTTTAGTGGGAAGCTGAGTACGCAACTCGGGAGGAACGTGACCAGAAAAAGTTGCGCATTCGTTTCGTGACCCCCATCAACAAAAGTTGACAGTTCGTGCGCTTGTAATTCTTCTTAAATTCGTTGTGGTCGCTAAGAAAATAAGCTTTCTAGTTGTGAATAGTAAAATCAACAATTGGGTACTAAAGCCCTGTGTCAATTTTTATGTACAACGGTAAAAAGCACGATTAAAAACCATTTCTGATCTTTATTTATTCATTTTAACTCAAAAAAAATTTTTGACAAGACACCATTTTTTCGATGGATCAACTATGGTCCCCTTGTAACGAGCTGTCAAGTAGGAGCTTTTCTGTCAAGAAGGACCACGAGGTTAATTTTTCAAAATTGATTTAAAAATCCATTTTAAACTCTTTGTGGTCGAACAAAGGGTCATTGTACTCAGAAAAATAAGCTTTATCGCTGTAAACAAAAATATCAGCAATCTAAGCTTCATTTTAGGACCCAATTCAACCTCATTTACGAAGATCGTCGTTACCAACCTTCAAGCGGCACAGAACAACCTGGAGGAGTTTCAGCGGAAGTGGCGCATCAAGCTGAACGCTGGGTAACCCCAGTCAATTTTCTTCACCAGGAGGCGTGCTGCCTGGCACCTCCCTGCAACGTGGAACGACGAGTTCACGTACCTGGGAGTGGTGCATAACAAGAAGCTAAAATACGACAAGCACGCGAACTATGTACATCATTGGGAAGGTGGATCGGTCCACGAAACCGCACTACTCCCTGCTGAATCGGCGGTCGAAGCTGAGCATCAAGAACAAGTCGCTGCCCGTCAAGGCTGACCTACGCCGCTGCGGTCTGGGACAACTGCGCCAAATCGCACCGAAAACGACTACAGGTGAGGAAGAACAAGCTGCTCAAGATGGTGCACAACCTGGACCCGTGGTACCCGACCGACGATCTACAAAAGCTGGCCGGCGTCGACACCATTGAAGCAGGCATCGAAAGGGCAACGAGAACCTTCAGCTCCTCCGTCATCAACTGTGATATTAGTTTTAAGCCTTATCCAGGTTTTTAAGGGAAGATGGCGTTCGAATGGCGAACGTCCGAAATGTCAAAATCACGCAGTGGTACCAATATTCCGAAAAAAGTGTGCCATGGCATGACAGCCACATTTGTTTTCTAATGTTGGTGCTACTGCGCGATTTTGACATTTCGGATGTTCACCATTAGAACGCCATCTTCGCATAAAAACCTGGATACAAAAAAAACTCTAGATATTTTTATAAGACTTTAAAAAAAATTAAATGAACATTTACAATAAATTTCCTCCCACACAGTGTGTCAGTCGGGACTCGATTTGATCGCGAACAATAGGTCTATTCCCGTACTGCAGAATTCTGCAATTCTGCACGAAATTGGCAGCAGAGCGTTCCCGTACTTTTCTGCAACAAAATTAACTTTTCTCTCAAGCAGAACTTCTGCAATGAGAGAGGTAGAAGTTGCAGCAAAACCGTTCCCGTACTTTTCTGCAAGCTCTCTCTTCTCTTTCGTGTTGAAAAGTAACTGAAAGTTGGTGTGAGTACACGGTTACAAAAAATGAGCAAGTTGGGTTAAATCAAGCATTTTATTATTATGTAGTTGCAATAAATTTGATGTTGTATTATTACTAAATTTAGGTAGTCTTTTTGAAGGGACGTTTGTATATTTGAAATTGATGGTTTTTGGGATATTTTTTTAATGTCTGGTTTTATTGAGTACGATATTTTATGTTAACAATTTCAGGCTTAGTTCATGAATGTAATGTCCCGCCCGCAAATTTATTATTTTTTTAGTGTTAGTATTTTTACCTGATCAAAAGTTGTTAAGTTAATCCAGTATTACAGCACGGCTAATAACTCATCAAACAATTTGTTTCATAAAAACAAATTGTTTTTAAAAACTATTAAAAGACACATTGCTTTTGAGTTGAATAAATTTCAAATAAATATTTGTTTAAGGATTGATTATTGATCTTCAGATGTTTTTGAACAGACTAAATATGTGTGTTAAAATAAAGAGTAAATTTAATTGGCAAATTATAAATTGTACCTGTGACGGTGCTACTAATTTGTCTTATATGAACCAAAATATTAAAAGTATTTTGTTAAACTTTCAATGAAGGAATCATAAAAAGGTATAAGACTATACCAAACAAGTCTAGAGTAAATTTTCAAAACAACCTATGAGTCATAGGTTTCCCATGCAGATAGGACCTTTCGAAAATTTAATCGAGAAATAATCAACATAATTGATTATATAATTGATGACCATAAAATTATTGCTGCAACATAAGTTACGTTGTTTACACATCATACTTTATATTATTTAAAATTGATATAAATTTTATTAAAAATTATACGGTATACTCTACACCACAATTCTTAAATTCTTAAATGCCGCCATCTTAAATCATAAAAAATACACATATTTTGGAGTCATATTCTAGGTTAAAAACGCATATTTAGAAGATTTAGAGATTAGAAATTTTGAAGAGGTCGTCGGATAATAGAGTACAAACTGTTTCTATTTTTTATAATTGAAACTCAATTACAATATTTTTTTATTCACATTTTTTTTTAATTTTACGTTTTGCCTTCCTCACTGAGGTAAGGCTATAATCCTGCTCTAAAATTGAACTTTTTATTTAAAGCTCGAAAACCCACCTTGATGTATACATATCGACTCAGAATCGAAAACTGAACAAATGTCTGTGTGTATGTGTGTGTGTATGTGTGTGTGTGTGTATGTGTGTGTGTATGTGACCAATAATGTCACTCAGTTTTCTCAGCACTGGCTGAACCGATTTTGACCAAACCAGTCGCATTCGACTTGGTTTAGGGTCCCATACGGTGCTATTGAATTGTTTGAAGTTTCGATAAGTAGTTCAAAAGTTATGTATAAAAATGTGTTTTCGCATTTTTTTGGATGTTGAATAAATGGCAGTAAACTGAACCAAACATCATCATGTTATACATCGTTAGTTAGGTAATTGAAAGACCTTTCCAACGAGTCCAAAACATTGGTAATCTGGCAACCCTGTCTCGAGTTATAACCACTTAAGTGATTTTTATGTACTTTTTTGTAGCCGGATCTCATTTAAATGTATGTAAACAATGTCCGGATCCTTCATCCGACCCATCGTTGGTTAGGTAATCAAGAGACTTTTCCAACGAGTCCACAACATTGAAGATCTGGCAACCCTGTCTCGAGTTATAACCACTTAAGTGATATTTATGTACTTTTTTGAAGCCGGATCTTACTTAAATGTATGTAAACTATGTCCGGATCCATCATCCGACCCATCGTTGGTTAGGTAATTGAAAGGCCTTTCCAATGAGTCCAAAACATTGAAGATCTGGCAACCCTGTCTCGAGTTATGACCACTTAAGTGATATTTATGTACTTTTTTGTAGCCGGATCTTATTTAAATGTATGTAAACAATGTCCGGATCCTTCATCCGACCCATCGTTGGTTAGGTAATTGAAAGGGCTTTCCAATGAGTCCAAGACATTGAAGATCTGGGAACCCTGTCTCGAGTTATAACCACTTAAGTGATAATTATGTACTTTTTTGAAGCCGGATCTTACTTAAATGTATGTAAACTAAGTCCGGATCCATCATCCGACCCATCGTTGGTTAGGTAATTGAAAGGCCTTTCCAATGAGTCCAAAACATTGAAGATCTGGCAATCCTGTCTCGAGTTATGACCACTTAAGTGGTATTCATTTTCATTTTTGAAGCCGGATCTCACTTAAATGTATGTAAACTATGACCGGATCCATCATCCGACCCATCGTTGGTTAGGTTATCAAGAGACCTTTCCAACGAGTCAAAACATTGAAGATCTGGCGACCCTGTCTCGAGTTATAACCACTTAAGTGATATTTATGTACTTTTTAGTAGCCAGATCTTATTTAAATGTATGTAAACAATGTCCGGATCCTTCATCCGACCCATCGTTGGTTAGGTAATTGAAAGGCCTTTCCAAAGAGTCCAACATTGAAGATCTGGCAACCCTGTCTCGAGTTATGACCACATAAGTTATACATTGTGTTCTTTTTTTCTGGATCTAAAAAAATGATGAAATCACTCATATACCCATTTTTTGTAAAAAGTGAGGAAGGCATCAACCACATAGGTGGATTAAGTTAGTTTTTCAAATTATAATTTCTTTGAAATTTTTAACTGTTGATTTTGAGTTTTTGAAGTTCAAACTTTTGATTTTTTTTTCATTTCGAATTCAAAATATTTGAATTTTTGAGGTCTGAGCTTTTGTATTTTTCAACCTTAATTTTTTTAATTTTGGGTTTTGATATTAAGCTTATTTAAACTTTAAACATTTTGAATTACTTAATTTTTAATTATTTGAATTTTTGAAGCGTTGAATTTGTGTGTGTTTTTTTTTAAATTTTTCTATAAATATTTGCATTTTAAATTTCTCAAGTACCTGATTTTTTTTAGTTACTCAATTTAAAAATATTAGTTTTTTTTATATTTTTAGTTAGGGTTTGTTCAAAAATTACGTCCAGGATTTTTGATCATTTTTTACCCCCCTCCCCCCCCCCCTTGTCACAAACTGTCACAATCCTTTACCCCCCCCCCCCAAGAACGTCCTTTGGTACTTTGGCAGAATAAAACGAAGTGTTACCTTTCCAGAAATAACGCTTTTATTTTTCAAAGTATAGTAAAATACACTTAAAGATCGTCAATCCAGGGATTGGCCAAATGCTCTTCCAGGGACACAACCGGCAAAACGTCATCAACATTAACCTGAACCTGATCCTGAACCTGTTGTTCATCGTCACCACCATCGCCCTCCAGAAAAATGTCTTCCGAGATTTGGCTTTTCGCGACTGCTCGCTTTCTGCGTCCGTCGCCCTTATGAATGACACGATGCTTTTTTTGCAGCACATTGGATGCAAAGTACAAACCACAATCGTCACAAACACGTGACTTTAACTTTTCGGCCAAAGAGGGGCAATACTCATCATAGGGTACGTCTTTGTTGAAAAACGCGAGGTTCTGGAAGAGCGTAGCGTACGTTTTCGTCGATGGATCGTCAGAAATCTCGAGGTTTTGCTTGTAGCGCAAAGGTATCGGTGCTGGCAAGAAACGGTTCTTGATGAACGTTTGGTAGACGCTGCGGAATGAGCCACAGCATGCGGGGTTGAGGCACTTAACAATCTGTAAGAAATATTGAGAGGATCGCACGTGCTGGCTTACCCATTCTGGTGATGCTGCTTGAATTGAGTTCTTTTCAAGTTCCGATTCGCTAGACGGGACGAATTCGGCTGTCACTGGATATCCGTCGATGACAACCGACGAAAAAATTTCCACCAAACACTCTCCAGCATGTTGGAAGTTTTCGACTTCCAATTCCGCGTCAACCGTTTTGCCTGAGGCATCCAAATGGCTTCCATAGCGATCGTGAGGGAGCACGACGCCTGAGAGTTGGCGGGACAACGGTGCCATACGCCGTTCAACAACGTTGAAGGCACTGCGGCCAGGCGCGTTCGTGGCGATGAAGAGGCAATCAAGGTTTTTCGTGAGAAAGTGATGAATCGCTATTTCGATGTTCTTCTGGTAGCGGGGATTCTCATCCGGACCGCCATCGACGGTCAGGATAAGAATAGGCTTCGGCTGGCCATCCGGCGTCTTAACAAGACATTTGAATTCCTCCAAGCTGAACACATGATCGAGATCCCGGGCGTGGCTGTACGCAGTCGACTTCGAGTGTTTGCCGGAACGCACCGACACGTGTGTCGGGCCCGAGTAGGACACGGCACCTTTGTCGCCGAAGCCATCCTTTTTAATGGCCACACCAGCATAAACCGACGGAATGAGCTTATGCCTATCGGCCACCACCCAGTCATGATCGGGAAGCCGCACACGATACTCCATATGCATCAGCAATGGGGCTTGAGCGGTAGCTGCAGCAATCCCAAGCGGCACGCGTGCCTTGTCGTCAATACTGAGTTTGGCCACCTCGGTTGGTCCAAAAAATGACGCAACTTCATCCAACGCGGTCATCGTGCTTTTACAGAAATATCCATCTTCATGCGATTTATGCAGATCCTTGCCAGCCTTAGCAAGTGCCACGTTCACCGCTCGAACGTGCCGCTGTCCATCCGTCGTACGACTATTTTTAGCCTGGAGCCGGTAGTACACTGACGAACGGCAGACCTCAAATCCGAGATGATTAAGTGCTTCTGTAAGCTGGTCCAGGGTTTTAACGCTGCGCACTGTTTCAGACCTACAACATAAAATTAAAATTGAGATATTATCGTTGAAACATATTTTAGTTTAACTGAAATATTTTATAATTTTGACGATCTGAAAATCTAGTTGAGAACGTACCGTCGCCGAGCGTCAGCCGATGCGCCGTATTTGGCAATGTTTAGCAATGCCTTGATAAACAGTGGCTGGTCCGATTCGATGTCCGGACGGCCGACCTCCTTCCGGATTTTCAGTTGCTTAGACAACTCCGGGTTGCTTTCGCAGGCTGCCTCCAAGGCTCGCTTCCTCTGGACACGGAACTCCTTTTGTCGCTCCTGGTCCGCTTTCAACTTTTTCAGGTCTTGTTCGAGCTTCAGTTTCTTTCGGGTTTTCTCCTTGAGATCTTTCTCCTGCTCAGCTGACAAAATCCCGTTCCGTTCTCGTAGCAATAGAGAGCAAACTTCCGAGGTCAACGCCTCAAGCTCTTTCCGGATGTTGTCTTGTTTGGGGCAAACATATTTGCTTGAGCTGGCTTCGTCTACGGAAGCGGAAGAGGCTACCGGTTCCGGATCGGCCGGATTGATTACCACAGAAGGCGCGTTTTCCGGGGTGGATGCTGGGACAGACGGTTGTGAGGGCATGGACACGGTCGTAAAAAAGTTCATGATAGTTCCGGTTGGCGCTTTAGCCTTTGCCTGCAACTCCTTAATCTTCTCCTGAACCTTGTTGCTCCAGTCCTGCTCGCCTTTAACCGTCTTCCAAAAGGTGTGAGTGGCCTCTTGATTTGCCTTTCGGCTGCGCAGTGGAAAAGCCTTGCAAAAGGCATCGAAAATCTTGTCCAACGCTTTGCCACGTTCCATCTGAAAGAAAATATATATGAAACATTTGACATTCCGTCAAACTAACCTGTTTTACCTTTCACTTCAGCTGGATTCGTCTGATAAAAAAATGAAGAAAGTGCCACTAAAAGCTAAACTTATTCACAAAGCGTGGAAAAAGCCGAATGAATGTTGACCGAAGCAATTTTGCCATTGACAACTAACAGATACCCTGTAGAAAAATCCGCAAGGTTCATATGACGTATTGAACTCGACACAATTTGTCAAGTGTAGAGCGTTTTAACAAGGTTGTACACGCAAAATCCAGATAACACAGATCTGTGTAAAATTGACACAGATCGCCCAAAACCAGGAATACACAGAATCTGTGTAAAAGTCTTGTACACAGATCTGTGTAAAAAAATTTAACCCAGATTATGAAAGCTAGAACTGAACAGCAATCTGTGTAATTTTTTTACACAGATCTGTGTTATAGGGATTTTGCGCGTACATAAAACTAGATTTTTTTTAAAATCTTACCGGGATTCTCGTTTGACAAATCAAATGATTGTTGTGTTTGCAGGGGTTGCATTTTTTTTTTTTATTATTTCAAATTTTAACTGGACGTAACAAATTGCCAAACCCCCCCCCCCCTCCCCCCTGTCACAAACTGTCACAAAATACTTACCCCCCTCCCCCCCTCTAAGTCTGGACGTAATTTTTGAACGAACCCTTATGATTTCGTAATCTATGTGTTTCCATATTTTTGAGCTTTGATTCAATTACTTTCTAATATTTTTCAATTTCGCTGCGTCACCGTTGTTCTTCCATGTGACATCCATAATTTTGTTATGTTATGTCCTGAATCAAAAAAAAAACTTCAAATGCTCTGCTATCTAAACATGTATTTATGATCTCTTCTAAATTAAACCTTTGTTTGTCATTTTTGCCCTAGTTTTTGCCACTCTCATTTCTATTTTTTACCTGATGTAAAAAAAATAATTGTTTGTAATGTTAAATGTCTACCTAATCATAAGCATCTTTAAAATAAAATGTTGAGTTGCATAAAAAATAAGTCACCGTTCTAGAGGTAAACTTATTTCAATTACAAATAAAAATTTTTGTCAATCCCTTTTTTTTAAATAATAAAAAACTTTAATACCCAATTTGAGTAAATCCACTCAACTGTGTACAATATTGCAGAAAAAGTACTGGAACGCGCTACCCAGGCAAAAGTTTTGTGGCTTCTCTCCTTGCAGAACTTCTGCAAAAGAGAGAGATGAAGAGAGCGAGCTGAAAAGTACGGGAACGTTCTGCTAAAAAGTGACTTATGCTGGCTGCAGAATTCTGCAGAAGTTGCAGAAATTCTGCAATTCTGCAGGTACGGGAATAGACCTAATGTCCAGCATAGTTCGTGGAGGAGGAGAAGCAGCAACAAACGCATATTGGTTGGTGCCAAGTCTGTGGCCAGACGTAACATGAGGGTCTGTTATTCTTCGATAGGGGGGCAACCTTTCGGAATGTCCTAGACATGAATAACGCCACTAAAATACCCATATCATTGATTTATAAACCTTTTGAGCTAACCAATCCGAATAATATATCGATAACAAACTAAAAGTCTACAGTTTCCATAAAATATAAAAGAATTTTTAACCAAATAATGTAAAATTGTACCTGCCCAATGTTGGTTTCGTCCTCATCTCTCAAGCATCGCTCGATTGCAGCTGCTGCTGCTGCTCTTCGGAATGTAACGTAACGTCCTTTTGCGCAACCTTGGCGGCCGCTCCCTGCACATAGTTGACCGGAATCAGCCCGGCTGTGGTGTTGTCCACCGAAGCCAGCACCCAGCCCGTGTTCAGCAAGTTCTGCTCGGTTTGGACGGTCCGCGGCGCGATCAGGATTGGCTGGCCGGCCCGTATGGTCAGCTCACCGGGGTTGGCTCCGTCAAAGTTGTAGATGGCCACCGCCTCGACGGGGTTCTTCCATTCGCGAGGATTTTTCGACTGATCCGGCGTTTCGGCGCCGCCAAACAGCTTCATCAGCAGGTACGGCGCAGACAGGATAAAGCCTAGGAACAGGACCACTGACATGGAGGAACCTCGTTTTTGACCGCTGCCCGGTGGATTGCCACCGCCGTTCGTTTCGGCCATTTGAAATGCTTCCTTGAAGCTTTCCGTTGTCGGGTCGGTTTTCGTGATTCTGAGCAAATACAGCACTCTGAAATAGAGTTTTTTTTAAAGAATTTTAAGCAATTTCATCATAGAATTGACATACTTTCTGTACGCCCAAACTCCCCAACGAATCAGAGCGAACGAGGTCCAGAACTGCGCAAAAACGCCGCGCAGATGGGCAAAATTGGCCGCCACTCCTAGCACCGCCCGGAACGAGCTGGTCAACGCGAAAAACGTCGAGTCTAGCATGGCAGCAATGTTCCCGATGGCGCCCACCAGCGACTGGATGTTCTCGAACGCCGGCCGCGAACTCTCCTCGGCCATTTGAATGAAGCTAGGAACAAAAAGACATCAACTAAAATTAACTAACAATCCCCCAGTAATCATTCCTACCGATGTTCCGGATACGGTCCGCTCATCCCGTACCCCCCGTAACCGCCGCCTCCAAACATGCTGCCATATCCAACCCCACCGTACCCTCCACCGTAACCACCCATCCCGCCAAATCCGGAATACCCATAGGACGAGGGCATTCCGAAGCGGGTTCCTCCGTAAGGCGATCCGTAGCCCATCTGCATGGAGGAGGTGACCGGCCGGGGTGGGAGCGGTGGCGGCTGGTTCGAGGACACAATTCCTGCGGGCGTGCTGAGCCCGTACTGGCCTCCGAACACGCGCGGTTCGTTCAGGATCGGGTTCCGGAAGTTGGTGTTGGGCTGCATCGCTGCTGTGGCCTTCGACAGTGATTTGGTTTGTTTTGTTTGCCCTGCGGGTTCTTTGTTTTCACTGTTTTATCATGAACTTTCGCGTAGTTATTTAATTAAACATTGCATTACTCATTACATTGTGGAATTTACGTAACAAAACACAAATTTACACGAAGTCTTCGGAAAAAAGGTTAAAATTTTGTAGTTTTTAAGATAAGAGAATTGTTTTGGACTAGAATTTTGACAGCAAATTTCACAATCTTTTTTCGATGTGACAATTCACACGCTGAACGAAGCTTGAATTTTTACCCATTTTTACAGAAAGAAAACAACACCAACCGAATCATTTTACATTGACGTGCAAATTTGAAAAATCGGAAGGGGAATCTTTTCGCGCCAAATTTTTAATCGTCGGATTCACAACCCGGAATGTCGTCGGAAGCAAGTGAGCACCAGAATAACGCCGTTGCGGTGTAAGTACAGCTTCCAAAACCAATTCCCGTTGTCTACCTAAAAGCTAATCCTATTTCAAGGATCCCACCGACGGCAGCGGTGGTAGAGCCCGGAAAGATGTTCCAGTGTGTGCACTGTCCGAAGTTGTTCCGATCTACCGCTGCCCTGCAGCGACACACGAATAGCCACCATCCGGCGTTCGAACGCTGCCCTATGCAGTGTCGGCTATGTCCGTATCTTACCAGCAAGCGTTTGGAGTTCTTTCGTCACCACCGGGAATCCCATCCCGGGATTACTTGCTGCTACTGCTGTCCGTTGTGCCACAAGATTTACCGAGCGTTGGGACAGTTTTACGACCACTGTTTGGTGCATATGGCGCTGAACGAATACGAGGGTGGCGCTGGCGAGGATCAGGACATGGCCAGTGTTGAGAACTTGGAGGTTGGCTTGGGGGAGGATTCTTTGGATGATCTACGAGATGCGGGGCCGACTGATTCGGATTTGCCGGACTTGACGGTGGATTTTGCAGTGGCAGAAATTTCAACAAGTTTCACGTAAGTTTGCATAGCTTTATCTTCCTTACGCATTTAATGTCACATGCTGTTTCAGAAACACTCCACCTGTTAACGGAAAAAGCTCAAACTCAATCGAACACTCAACGGCCGTTAAACGTCCTCGCAGCAGTAAATGTTTGATGCCATCGACTGTTCCACCATCTAAAGCAGTAATGACAAGTTCTCCGAACTCTCCTTCCGTCCTCAATCGACAGCAAACTCACCGCTGTCCCTACTGTCCGGAGCAATCCCAAGTGCCCAACTGGCTTCAGGTCCACGCGTACATGTGTCACGGCGCCCTGGTTCCAACGGCTCTTCAGTTCATGTGCGTCCACTGCGATTCGATCGAGACGGATTCGGTCAAGTTTGAAGCTCATTGCCGGGACCAACACGCCGAGTTACCGTTGACCTACAAGTGCCCCACATGTGGCAAATTGTACCGCAGACTGTTTTTCTACGAAGCGCACTTTAAATCGCACGCAATTCCACAGCTACTAGAGAAGCATGGACTACCCAAGGGAAATGAACATTCGTTCACCAGTAGCGAGTCTCAGTCCTTTGCGTGTCCCGAATGTTCGGCAACGTGCGCAGATTTGACCGCCTACGAAACCCACTTGCAGGAGAAACACGCCGAACTTGGCCTCGGTTCCAACCATGATCCGGACTGCTCGGCACTCTCTGCCAACTCTATAAACGACGATGCCCACCAAGAGGTCCTCCAGTGTCTGCTGTGCCAGCGAAATTTCACCGACGCCACCAGGCTCGTCCGCCATCAGGAGGCGTGCCTTTTGGGCCGCGGAATGCCCACCGCCGAAACAGAAACAGCCCCGGAAACCGAAGACGTGATTTTGGTAAAGGAGGAGATCGACTGCTACCTTACCGGGGCAAGCTGGTACAAAGAAGTGGTCATCCCGCAGTCGAAGGTTTACTCGTGCGCCGAGTGCGACAAACGGTTCGATTCGCTGGCGCTGGTCGAGCGACACACGATTGCGGAACACTGTCCGGAGAACCTGTCGCTGCTGTACAAGTGCAACAAGTGCGCGGAAACGTTCGGAGGATTCGCCATGTTCCAGAGGCATTCTCTGAAGCATATTTAAAGCTGTTGCGTATTTACCAGTTAAGTTATTTTTTTATTCTAATAGGAAGTGAAACAAAATTTGATTCCATTCTTGAACTGTACCTATGATTTGCGATGGATATTTCGCAACTGTACTCATTAAAATTACCCAAAATTATCGGCCATGCACTGCGCATTTACATTTTCATGAGCCAAGACGAACACAGCCTCCTCTTGTGTGAAATGTAGAACCGATGAGCATCGATCGGATCTTTCTAACGAACGAGATATCCACGCGCGAGAGTGTGTTAGTTTGGAATTTAGTTACACGCAGACACAGGCAAATCGAGTAGCCGAACTGGCCTGTAAATACCAGCTGTTTACCACGTGCTCGTGGTATAACAAAGGACACAGCTGATTTTGACAGACGAATCATAGAGTTATCTAAGCCCGCTCTCACGCACACTAGCACGCCATTTGTTTTGCTGGACGGTACAAAATTTAACCTCACTTTTTTTCGTGTACGTACACGCAATACATGCGCACGTAGATAACTCTATTCTACTCGATTTGCTTATGTCTGCGTGTAAATTTTGTTACAAACTAACACACTCTCGCGTGTGGATATCTCTATTGCGCCCGACGAGTATGCAAAAATCTTAACTGTCAAATGAGCTTTTTAGCTGTAGTACTAAACTGTACTAAATTCTCGGTTTTTTTAGTGTTCGCCACTAGAGGTCAGCGTAAAGTCTGCTTGCTGTTGCTCACACGCTCATTCAAAATAGCCATTTATAACAAATTTATATTGGAATTGTTTATTTGTCATTTTTTTTCTACACCCTTACCAAAAATCATGATTTTTTGAGTTCCAAATCCCACTTTTCATACGATTTTTTGAGTTCAGGTACTACAACCATAAAAATGGTTATATGGGTTAAACTGAAAAAATCGTATGAAGTGGGATTTGGAACTCAAAAAATCATGATTTTTGGTAAGGGTGTAACCAGTAGCGGTATACGCACTTCGAAAGGAATCGGTCAAGAAAAAAATCAAATGGGCAGCAGCAGCAGCGCAAGCGAGTCAGAGAGGGTGAAGAAAAGCCCCAAGAAATCGCTCCCTCTCCTTTGTTCTGCTGTTCGTAAAGCTGTTTCTTGACCCCTTTCCTTCCGATCTGCATACACCCTTACCAAAAATCATGATTTTTTGAGTTCCAAATCCCACTTTTCATACGATTTTTTCAGTTCAACTCATATAACCATTTTTATGGTTGTAGTATCTGAACTCAAAAAATCGTATAAAAAGTGAGATTTGGAACTCAAAAAATCATGATTTTTGGTAAGGGTGCACATCTATGAAAATTGTATCGTAATTGCGCCTGTTAACGTACAGAACTAATAATTTTATGATCATTGCTCGATCAAAATTACAATCAATTAATTTACTAAATAAAAAAAATTCTTTTAAAATAATCTTATTTTTTGTGTGAGTGAAACTTACTAAACTATGTAAAATTTTTGGTTAGCGTGTAGTCACTCACGAAGAACTGTCATCGCCCAAAAAAAAAATTAATCGCAAAATTTTGTTTACAAACAAGTTTTCAGTTTCGCAGCTGAGAATCGTTCGCTGTGGCGCGCATTTTTTAATCTTTTATTAAAACCTGCTTTTTTTTTACAAGAATTCAAAATGATAAAGTGTCTGATTTTGGGTTGCGTTTCTGCCAAAGATCCAACAGACGGCTCTGGCGGTGTTCTGTTTTTTGAGTGAGTCTTTTCTTTTTAAAGAAAAAAGTTGTTGGAATGTTCAAACTTAATCTTTTCCAGGTTCCCAAACGACACGGACGTTCGCCGGAAATGGTGCGACAGCATCGAAGCTTTCCAGGGCCCGCTGACGGAGTTCACCGAGGTGTGCGAGCGTCATTTCGAGCCGGAAGCATTGGTGGAGAATCGGTACTTGAAATGGGACGCGGTTCCGACCTTGTTCGAGACCACCGATTTCAACGGCACAAAGACTCTTCTGGAGGTCATAAATGGCTGCGTGGAGCAGGACGGCTCGGGCCAAGTGAGCTGTAGGTTGCAGGAAAATGACGTCCCGTGTTGCTTTTCCCAGGAAAGGTTCGAATCCAGAGCACTGTTGCGACATATTTGTGAGGCGCACGTTGCTTTCGCTGAGTTTGTTGGACTTTCGGGGGTCAAACGAACAAACCGTATGATTTCGACGTGTACCAATGGTCGCAGCAAGGTAGCACAATTAACGAAAAAGGTGTTGAACCACGTGAGCATCGACGAGGATGGGTATCGTTGCCGAATTGAGGGCTCGACGTGCCTTTACTTTCAGCTGAAAATGTTTCCGAATAACTTTGCGCGGCACTTTCGGGACATGCATCCGGTGAAAGCATTCGATAACGGATATTTCGATGGATTCCGCAGAGAGGATATTTGCCTGAAGAAGAAAGTCAAGTTTATGTAAGATGCTCTACTATAAATGAAAACATGTAATAATAATTTATTATTTTTAAGAAATCGTAACGCAAGGATCAAAAACACGGTCCGAAGTAAGGTCACGTTTGACGGAACACGCTATCATTGCAGCATTGGCCACTCGCAGTGCGATTACAGTGTAAAGATCTTTAACGTTGAAAAACTCCGCAGACATTTCTGCGAGGAGCATCCAACCGAAGCTGGCCAGTATAGACTGTTCAAAACAACACAACGTTTGATACGTGCAGACTCAGATCAAGAATCCCTTCCGCTTAAGTACTTGCAACTGGTGGAGGCAAACGTTGTACGAACTCGGAACGGTATCGTGCGCTGCCGGATCAGCAACTCGGATTGCAGGTACAAGCAACGGGGATTTGTACCGGGAAGCTTCTACTGCCATTTTAGTCTTCATCACCCCGTGGAGGCCCGCGCGAAGGGGTTCTTTGCTAGTGAAGAACACAGTGAACGTGAACCTACGCCAGTTCCAATGGAAACAGCGGAAGAATTCATCACATCACCAAGCGATGATGATTTAAGACTGACAACGTAAGAATGTCCTTTTCAGAACTCAGCCATTTAGTTTGATTTGTTTGTTTCCTTTTTTAGTCCAAGCGATGACCCTTCATCGTATTGTCGCTTGTGCTTCTCAATCGCGCAACCCCTGCGGCCTATCTTCGCCGGACCGGAGGACATCGACGGTGGCGGTTTGGTTGAGCTGATAAGCAACTGTACCAACATTCGACTTTGCGCCCGAACCGATTTCCCCAGCTCGATTTGCTACGAGTGCACGCAAAAGCTGGACGATATTCAACGATTCCGCCAACTGTGCGAAACATTGGACACGGTTGTCCGGCGGCAAGGCCGAATGAAGCGGGATCTTTCGGTTGAAAGTGACGGAGAACCGGAAGTCACGCCAGTCGCCGATGCTCCACAAGTTGAGACGATTGCGAATAGTACTGATGATGGTCGGCAGTCGGTGCCAGAAAAGCGGAGGAATTATACCGAACTCTCAATTCGCGATCAAATCTATTTTAAATGTACCGATTGTGGCTTTTTGTCAACGAGTGGCGAAAATGTCAAACGCCACTGGGTTCGGTTTCACACTGGTCGGAAGAAACTGGCCGCCAAAATCACGTGTTCAGTGACCGGATGTTCAGACTTTTTCTTCTCGCCCAAAACCCAAAAACATCATTTGGAAATCGTGCACGGCATTAGAAACAAGGTGAACGTAAAGGTGCCTGATCGCATCAAAATTGATGAGGCGTACGTTAAGCTAGAGGAGAGCCAATATGCTTGCAGGAATTGTGGGAAACTGTACCCGACGATTCCGTCCGTGTTGGAGCACTTTAAGCAGAGCCACCGCTGGTCGAAAATTTATCGTAAGGAGAAAATAGCCCAGGAAAGCCCGGTGGACAATGTATGCCAAGCTGTGGTCATCAACGGGGTGTCCTACTTTAAATGCCGCGATTGTGAGGTCTTGATGGTGAAAAAATCCGATCTCGCCGTTCATTGGTTGAAGCAGCATGGCGAAGGTGCCAACGGAAGTCCCTGATTGATTTGGTTCGGTTTCTAGTTTTGAGTGTTTTGAAAGCTTGGAATAAAAATCTGTTGAAATAATTTGTTTAGTTATTTTTCACGAGAAAAAGTAGGGGAACTATACGCTTTCTCAGCATATTAATTATGCCAATTGAGCCAAATGACAATTTTTATGCACAACGTTAAAAAACACGATTAAAAACCATTTCTGATCACTTTTTTTCATTTTAATGCAAAACAAAATTTTGACAAGACAACATTTTTTCGATGGATCAACTATGGTCCCCTTCTAACGAGCTGTCAAGTAGGAGCTTTTCTGTCAAGAAGGACCGCGAGGTTATTTTTCAAAATTGATTTAAAAATCCATTTTGAACTCTATGTGGTCGTACAAAGGGTCATTGTACTTAGAAAAATAAGCTTTATCGCTGTAAACAAAAATATCAGCAATCTAAGCTTCATTTTAGGACCCAATTATTGGTCGAACCGCTTAGAGTGATTAAAATGGGTTTATTTCCCCTACTTATAAAAAATTTTGAAAAAAAAAATTAGGTACATATTTCGTAAAAGTTAATAGATACAATTAAGAGTGCATGTACACACTCGAAAGGGGTCACTCACAGAATGTAACACTCACAATCGCACGTGCGTTTGCCGAGATCCAGTGAGAGAACACCCATGAGAGAAGAGACGCGCACCGCATCTCGTGAGCGATAATTACAAACAAAAACTTTACTGATTCAATCAGTTCGCTGAAGTTGTTCGAGTTGAAGAGTTGCGGTTGATCGCTAAAGCCAAAATAATGACAGAGAAAGTGGATCAGCCACGGAACAATCTAGCGTCGTACGTGGGCTCGTGGATCCCAGCAATCCGGGACTACATCGAGCACAAGGAGGACGGATTTTATTGCAGGATCGAAAGCTTCGATTGCAAGTACGTGCAGAAGCTGCTGCGGCCGTCCAACTTTGTTCGCCACTTCCGGAACGAGCATACGACGGCCAGCATCGAGAAGGGCTTCTTCCGGAAGTGTTACAAAAAAGCACGGTAAATGATTTTTTCTATTCATTTTTGAGACACGAAAATCGCCATCATGCGAACTTTTGACAAGTCATCAATCAACTCTCACTGAGCAACCGAGTGGTGAGAAACGAGAAACACTTCTCTTCTCTCGTTTTGGCATTGCTGCATCGTAATGCTGAGTGAGTGAGAAGGTTTGCAAATGATTTTCTTCAACTCTCTTCAATCTTTTTCACTCTTCTGATTTTGAAGAGACAAGAAATTTAATTTCACCAAACTTGAAATTTACAGCCCAGCACAGCCTGATTCTCCAGCGTCTGCCCCATCTCTCCACCAACGACGACTCGTCGCGGAAAGGGCGAAGGACTTTGTCGTAAGGCGGGAGGGCAGCTTTCTCTGCAACATCGACCCCTCGTCGGAATGCCCGTACCGGCAGACACAATTCCGAAAGCACATATTCCTGCACCACTTGGTTACGCGACACCCGCTAAAAGCCCGCGAGCATGGAATGTCCGAGGTCAATCGGCGACATGCGAAGCCTGGGCAAAAACGCCCACTGGAAGCTAAGTAAAGCTTTGGTGTAACGTTCAGACGAAGCGTCCATTTTAATTATGTTTGACTTCCGCAGGACACCCGTAGACGCCGGGTCTGGGATCGATGCCACGGTGCGGAAGCACATCCAGCTCAACGGGCAAAAGCACCAGTGCCGGATCAGCGCCGAGTTTTGCTTTTACTTTCAGACGCAGTTCAATTCGCACAACTTTTATCGACACTTTTACACGGTTCACCCGCAAGAAGCGGCTGAACACGGGATCTCGCGTGAGGATTATTTAACCCTCGTGAATGGTCCACCGCAGCAGCAGCAGCAGGTTGTGATGCAAAGCGATTCGTCGACTGAGGATCTTGCAGAAAGGTAAAGTTAGATGATTTATTTGTTCTTTAAGCTCTTCCCACACAGTGGCAAGTTCTGGAACAATGTCGTGAGTACAACGTGGCCACACATCACATCTTCATCGATTTCAAGTCAGCTTACGATACGGTCGACCGCAAACAGCTATGGCAGATTATGCACGAGGTTAAATGCTACCTTGGATCGTGTTATGTGTCATGTGCGATGTTTTCATCGGATTTGAGGGAGTTGTGCGAAAGGCGGGTATCGACAGATGAGGCACGATTTGCAACAGACCAGTTCAACTATCTGCTTATGCCGATGATACAGTAGTTGTTCGGTAACTGGGCTGAGTACGCAGCCCAGTTACCGAATGCTGCTCGATAACTGGGCTGAACGATCAAACGTCAAAAACCAATGAGGGGAAAGTCGATGCAAAGTTGATCGATAAAAAATTTGACATTTCGATTATTTGTTTTGTTGATTTCATTGGCAGATTGAAATCATTCAAGTGCAAACAGTTCGTTCAGTAAGATCAGTTTTTTTGTTGTTTCAATTCTTAATACGCTGTATCATTGATATCACAATGCAAGCTCTAAAGAAAAAGCAAAAAACCCTTTCGCTTGTGGAGAAGGTCCAGATTATCGACGAGTTTGAGAGCGACGGTGGAACCCACGAAGCGCTCGGCCGGAAGTACGGCGTTGGTTCTTCCACCGTGACAAGGTTCATTCAGCAGAAGGAGGAGCTGCGTGAAAAACTCGCACGGTTTTCCGAGCATGGCGTGCTGAACCGGAAGACCATGAAGAGTCAAAGATTCCCGTTGTTGGAGGAAGTTTTGTTCATCTGGCTTCTCCAGCAGCGTGAAGCCAACATCATCGTCCCATCAGAAGTTTTGCGAGCCAAGGCAGAATTGTTGTTCGGGGAACTACAGAAGCGCGGAATTTACGTGGATCATGGTTTCGTTTTTTCCGACGGATGGATGCGCCGTTTCCGGAACAGGTTCGGTCTTCAGGTGAAGCGTGTGGCCGGAGAAAAGGCATCTGCAGACAAGGAGGCTTATTTCAAGTTCAAGGTTGTGTTCCTCGAGAAACTGATTTTTTTGAAGCTGAAAATGAGTCAAGTATACAACGCGGACGAATCGGCTCTGTTCATAAAGATGCTGGCTTCAAGGAGCATTGTTCTGTCCAACGAAAAAACGCCAGCCGGACGAAAAATGAACCGAGTGCGATACACTTTTCTCCCCTGCGCAAATATGGATGGCTCGCACAAGTTAAAACTAATGTTTATCGGAACCGCGGCCAAGCCAAGATGTTTGGGGAAGACCTCAGATCTTCCGGTGTCTTACTACAGCTCCAAGAAAGCATGGATGACGCGGCAGCTGTTTAAGACTTGGTTCCACCAGGAGTTCGTGCCGGCTGTTCGGAAGTTTTCGGCCGATTCCTGCATCGAGCCACGAGCCTTACTATTGCTGGACAATTGTACAGCTCATCATGATGGTGTCGACGGTCTCATCTCCGATGACGGATTCATTCAAGTAATGAATAATCAAAAACAAATTCAGGAAAATAATAATCACATATTTTCTCTTTTTAAGGTTATGTTCCTCCCGCCAAATGTGACCTCGGAATGCCAGCCCATGGACCAGGCGGTGATCAATGCTACCAAGACTCGGTATAAGCGCAAACTGATGCTGAAGCTCATCCTAGAAAACGAGCATCTGAAGTTTGAGGACCGTCTGAAGAAGATCACGCTTCAAGATTGCATCGACTGGATTGCGGAGGCCTGGGACGAAATCTCGCCGATGACAATACAAAACTCTTGGAAGAAACTTGTGGACCACTTCCCGGATGGCGAGTTTTGTCCTCTCGAAACAGGTGATGCTGCCGAAGGAGACTGTGCTGAGGTTGACACTGGTGCAGATGCTGGAATGGAAGATGTTCGGCAGCTGGTCGCAGCTATCGACGAATTGGCCGGAACGTCCACTTCAGACGAGGAGTTCGATATGTGGGTAAGGGATCGGATGTACGATGTGGACAACAACCCGGCGTGGCTGACCAGTGAGGTTTTCTCCGACGAGGAAATCCTCGATTCGGTCTTGAATCCAGATGTTGATCCAGTTCCCGTCGAATGCGAACTTGGCGAATCAATGGATGACACATCGTTTGACCGATCATCCGGAAGTGTGGGCGATTTCCCCCTCGAACCGGAATTTCCGGACGCCATGAAGGCAGTGGACTGTCTCATGAGCTTTGTCCGCAATGATGCCGCTGATTTAAGTCGCCTAAAGGCTTTGCGCACGAAATTGATTGAAATTGAATGGCGCAAGCGAGCGCTTTAATTCACTGTTAAAGTTTGTTTTGATTCTTTGTTTGACTATCGTTCTAAAAAAATAAAAAAAGTTGAATTCCGAAAAATGCTTGTTTATTTTCTTATTTTTAGAATTACAGTTGCTCACCCCTCGTTACATTTGACGTTTATTGATTTGACGTTCAAACTTGACGTTTAACTGCTTTTTAACTGGGCTACAGCCCACCTATCGAACGCCCAGTTAAAAAGCAGCCCAGTTAAACAACGCCCAGTTACCGAACAACTGCTGTATTGAAAAACTTCCGAAAGACCTAGACGTGTTACGATGCTGACTTTGAATACCGGCTGTCTACTTTATCTCTCAAGAAGACTGAAAAAAAATATTATGTAGATGGCATAAGTTAAAATTTAGCTCGAAGATTATTTTTTTCGCTTAGTGTATAATTTGCATACCAAAACACGTTAATCTGTTTCAAATGTATTTCTCAAGTAAAGATCAACGAATGTTTTAGGGCAACGGAGCAGTCTGGCGCGACAGTGGAATCTGTCGATCAGCATGTGGAAGCTTCTGATAGTGAGTCTGGAGACAACAGCATACACCAGGTCAAACAAGAAGTGTATCAACGAATGATGTATGCGAGAAAAGTTAAGGATTTGGTGACGGAATGCATCCGAAAGGAAGGAGACATCACCTGTTGTGCCATCGACGATGGCAAGAACTGCCACTTCTACCAAGTTCAGGTTCATTATGACAACTTCTTCCGACACATTTGTCGGGTGCATACGGAAGAGGCCAGACGAAGAGGGTTCTTCACACCAACAATTCAGAGGTTTGTAAAATGAATCTTGAGGATTACTGATTTGATGATCATCATTTTTCTAACAGTACACAAAAACGCGTTTCCAAGGCCAAGGAAGCGTCCAGTAAGACCAAAAAAGTAAAGCAAATGGGGAGACTCAGTGACATGGTCAACGAATGTGTCCGACATGAAGGCAGCTTCACCTACTGCCAGATCGACAAACACTCCCAATGTAAGTTCAGACAGACGATATATAACCCATCGAACTTTAGCCGTCACTTCCGGCTGAAGCATCCAAACGTTGCAGACGAGAAGGGATTCTTCAAACTGCGTCCCCATATCAAGACTGAAAAAAGGAAGGGCAAACTCTGCGACATGGTCGAGGAGTGCGGCCGCCATGACGGCAATACAAAGCGGCAACCAGTCATTGTCGATCCCCACAAACTGGAACTAGCTGAGAAAGTTCCGAACTTTACCGTACGGCGAAAGGCAAGTTCAGGCCGGACAAGATACCTGTGCAACATTCAGCCGCCGTCGGGATGTGCGTACTACGAACCGTTGCTTCACATCGGTAACAGATACCGTTTCGTGAACCATTTCATCCGGAAACATGCGGACGCAGCTTTGGCACATGGGTTCGAAGAAGCTGAGCAATCAACCGGTGTTCTTGATGGTCCAGCTACAATCCCCTCTCCCACAAAACGCAACTCGGTTCGCGCCTTGGTGGACAAGTTCGTCACGAAAGAGGGCGTTGGCGCGAGATGCCACATCCGGCCCGAGTCGGGCTGCATCTACTCCCAGAAGGTGTACATTCCGTTTAATTTCGCTAGACACTTTTACAAGAAGCACCCGAGCGCATTTGAAGAGCACGGATTTTCGTTCCATGAGTCGATGCTGGGGAAATCCGACAACACAAGGAACGAATCTGAAAACGCCGTCGCGGCGCCACCGCCGCCGCCGCTCGAGGCAAGTGTCGTCGTAAAAGAGGAATTGGACATTTTCGATTCACTTCCGGTAGCTTCGATCAAGCAAGAGGTCGATCCTCTATCCGAGGTGGATCAGCGCGGCGAAGCTGCGAACGAAGGGATTGGCATTGCGCAAGAGGACGATGGTGTCGAGAACGATTCGGTCAGCAATGTTGACTACGAGACAACCGCATCAGAGTCTGGTTCTTATGGGTAAGATATAAAACCCCTTTTTAAAATCATTCAAATGAAAAAAAAAAATAGTATTTTTTTAGTTTTCTTTGATTTTCCTTTTGTTTTACTTCTAGATATTTTTAAAGATCTTATTTTTTTTATTTTAAATATATTTTTTACTTTTCCAAGACTTTTTCCAATTATAAAAAAAATCTGGAAGCGTTGAAATTTTAATATTTTTACTTTTTAATTCTCGAGAATTTTAAATATAAGAAAATTTTTATATCTTTCAAAATTTAAACTTTTACTGGAACTTTAATAAAAAATCTAAGATTTCAGATTTTTTTTTTAAATTTAAAAATATAAGTTCAGCAATTTTAAAGTTATATATAAATATATTTTTGAAGATTTCAAGATTTCTGAAATCTTGAACCAAAAACAAAATGTTAAATTTATTAATCTTAAAAAAAACTTTTTTTTTATTTTTTACTTTGAAAATTTTCTTTTTTTTTCAATATTTAGACAATTTGATTGGTTTAATTTAAGAAACAATTTTTAAATTTAAGAAATTCTGAAATAAATGGACTTTTTGTAATTTTTGTATATTTTGAACTTGGTGTAGGGGTAAGCGTAGTTGCCTCTCACCCAGTCGGCCTGGGTTCGATCCCAGAAAATCCCGGTGACATTTTTCGAGACGAGATTTGTCTGATCACACCTTCCCTCCAAGGGGAAGTAAATGTTGGCCCCGGTCTAACCTAGATGGTTAGGTCGTTAGCTCAATCCAGGTGTAGGAGTGGTCTCCCTGGGACCTGTCTCGGTGGAGTCGCTGGTAGGCAGTTGGACTAACAATCCAATGGTCGTCAGTTCGAATCCCGTGGTGGATGGAAGTTAAGGTGTAAAAAGACTCTTAGTTTCGAGTAGGAATCTCGCAATCGAGAACGCAAAGGCAATGCTGCTGAGCTAATAATTTGATTTTTTGATTTTAAGAAATCTTATTTTTTTAAAACTTTAAATTTTTGAAATCCGTTTTTTTGCCGTTACAAATATTTTTAAAAGTATATGTCAACCTCAATACTTAGATATTTAGAAAACTAATTATTGCTAAACATAAGGGCAGGTGTAAAATGTATTTTAAAACCCTTTTCTAATGTTTTGCTTTTTTTACCTTTTTAATTTTTTTAACATTTTGAAACTTTTTTTATTTATAAAGATCTTGATTTTTTTTTTTTTTTTTTTTTTTTTTTTTTTTTTTTTTTTTTTTTTTTTTTTTTTTTTTTTTTTTTTTTTTTTGCAGGCCAAGTGCGAATGATGCTGATGATACCTCTTCAGTTGACGCTCAGGCGAGGAACATCCTGGAAGGAGCGTCACTGACTACGTCCGTAGTCCTGTAAGATCATACTTGATCAAGACAGTATAGCTCTGGTTCCTTGCAAGTGTCCTATTTTCTTACCTCCACGTTGGCTTGGTTTTCATGATGACCTAGCTGGTGGCCTGTGGAAACGGATCGTAAACCTTTGACCAAAGTCAAAGTCGAGACGGCTAAAAGAAAGGGGCGCGACAATGTGGGAAAGGGAAGTAATTTGTGATTGTAGACGGTATTGTTTTGATTCGTAGTATGTTGAGTCAACTGCTATGGATGTACCTGAAACATCGCACAACGGGGTTTCTCTTCTCTTCATTCTCAGCTACCACCTATCTTCTGTTTATTTTGTTTCTTTGATTTTCTAACGTGGCTTCTGTTTACTATCCTCTATTTGATTTCGATTTTACTTATTTGATTCTCTTATTTCTCAACGCTTTTTCACTCTATTTTACCAATTGATGCTGCTGTAATATACTTTCTGCTTTCCCTTAATTTGGCAGCGATGTCAATTTTGTTATCATCTGCCTTTTCTTTATTTATGCAGGCCAAGGGTGCATGATACTGATGATACTCGTCGGTTGACAACACCCAGGCGAGGAACATCGCGGGAGGAGCCCAACCACATCCGTAGTGCTGTTTGGACAAAACAGCATGGCTCTGGTTCCTTGCAAGTGTCCTATTTTCTTACCTCCACGTTGGCTTGGTTTAGTCATCATGATGACAAGGTGTAACCTAGCTGGTGGCCTGTGGAAACGACTCGTAAACCTTTGACCAGCGAGGGTCAGAGTAGAGGCGGCTAAAAGAAAGGGGCGCGTCAATGTGGGAAAGGGAAGTAGTAATTTGTGATTGTAGACGGTATTGTTTTGATTCGCAGTATGTTGAGTCAACTGCTGTGGATGTACCTGAAACATCGCACAACGGGGTTTCTCTTCTCTTCATTCTCTGCTACCACCTATCTTCTGTTTATTTTGTTTCACTGATTTGCTAACGCGGCTTCTGTTTACTATCCTCCATTTGATTTCGATTTTACTTATTTGATTCTCTTATTTCTCAACGCTTTTTCACTCTATTTTACCAATTGATGCTGCTGTAACAAACTATCTTCTTTCCCTTAATTTGGCAGCGATGTCAATTTTGTGCCTTTCTTTATTTATCTATTTGAATAATTTCTCATCTTCCCTGTAAGTTGCCCTCAATAAATCTAAGCTTGTTTGTTACCTCTATTTATTAACTATTGTTAATTTCCTTATCTACTTCATAAATTATTATCTTTCTTTTATTATTGATTCGTTACATAGTATATTTCCTTCACTGTCCATTGTTTTGAAACTTCACCTTTTTCTTAAGCAAGTGAGGTTCGAGCCCTTACTCAATTTATGGAATGATTAAAGGATTAACACAAATATTACTATTATACTTTTGAAAAACTTTTTTAAAATGCTTAGGACCAAAATATTGTAACAAAACACCGCGACAGAAGAAATAGCAACATATTAACACGACTCAACAATAGGGAAGATTTCAGGAGAAAACAATACACAGTAAATAACAATTAGTTTTTGAATTCAAACTAAAAATATAACAGTTTTTGCTTTAATGAAAGTTGTTAGGCACACTTTAAATGGTTAGGCGCTTATACTTACATCAAACCCTACGTAATGTACCACCCCCGGCCGAGTTAAAATGCGTAACCGGAAAAGAAGGTGTGCATGCCTGGCACGAACACTCAAAGCGTGTTCTAGCGTGCTGCTCGTACTGACTCAGAGCAAGGGTGAGATGTAGGTGTAAGGGCAGTGCGTGTTCGTCGGGAACCTAGTGCATAAGATCGGTCAAGGCCCGTTCTTACACTGAAAATTGCGAATTGCGAATAAAGATCTTGATTTTTTTTTAATTTTCAAAACACTTTGAGATTTACAATTTATTTATATTAATATTTTATATTTAATTTATATTTTGAAATTTTTAAAATTGCTGAATTTTTTTTTTAAATTGCTTTTACAATTTCGGTCGTCTTACCAAATAATCTAAAAATTTGGAAGTATCTAGCAAAATTCCTAATAGCGAATGTTTCTACAGTTTTAATTTTTTTTTTTTTTTTGTTTTTGAAACCGCCTTTACAGCCCCTGTTCGCATGAATGTCCCATAGAGATCTCCACGATTTCTCTCACGCACACCATAATTCTGTGTTAGTATTTGTATTTAAAGTATTGTTTTGGTTTTGATCGATTGTGATTGGCTGAATTCCAAGCAGCTGATTTTGTTTACACTATTTTTACGCAGACATAGGCAAATCGAGTAGCCGAACTGGCCTATAAAAACCAGCTGTTTACCACGTGCTCGTGGTATAACAAAGGACACAGCTGATTTTGACAGACGAATTATTCTACTCGATTTGCCTATGTCTGAGTGTAATTTTGTTAAACACTAACACACTCTCGCGCGTGGATATCTCTATATGCATTTTGGTCAATTTTCAGTTAGATGCTGGAATAACAATCGAAAGAGAAAAATCAAGACAAACTTTAATACAAAAATATCAAAAGCATAATGAAAATCATGTTAAAGATCTCTGTTCAATATTTTTTCAAAGAAATGCTTGTATGTTTGAAATTCATGATAAACATTTTTTCAAACTTCGAAGCTCTTTTTCTCAACTTGCTCAAAATGCATATGGGACATTGAAAAAAAAACTCTTGATAAGAAACATTAAATGGTCCGCTTGTTTTCAGGAATCATAGCGGCAGTATCCTTGAATTTATCCGGAAAGAGGGGCGTGCTTTCCACTGTGCGATAGAAAACGGACGCGATTGCGATTACCAACAGACGCGCCTAATAAAGGGCAGCTTTGAGCGACATTTTCGCAGCGCCCATCGTGAAGCGTCTCTTAGGCATGGTTTCTTCCAAGAGCAAGAAGCGGAAGCTTTTCGTAGGCAATCTTCTTCCAACAGCAATCCGAAGTAAGTTTACAAAGAATCATCTTTGCGGTTAACTATTCGGGCAGTGGGACTGGCCTGAACTAAACGGGTGTTTTTCCCCCCCTCCTTCTCAGAAGTACCACCGAGTTGGTTGAAGAGTGCGTTCGCGAGGAACAGAACGTGACCTACTGCCAGATCAACCGCGAGTCCGACTGTACGTACAGTCAGCAAAACTTCAACGCGCACAACTTTGCGCGCCACTTCCGTAAGGTGCATCCGGATGAGGCCGAAGAGCGCGGGTTCTTCGAAGCGTTCGCCAGATGTCAGGACAAAACCGAAGCAGCTTGGTAGGGATTAGCGTTCGACGATGGGTTTGGATTGAGATGTGATATATATTTTTTTTTTTACAGCGGGGGTCGTAGATCGGCGCAGCACAGTCACCGAGATATGGTGTTTAAAAATACCGAGGTGAACGACGAAGGAGTGCACTGCCGGATTGCCGGATATTGTCCGTACGTGCAAAAGAAGTTTTTACCGAGTAATTTTGAGCGACACTTTCGGCGCAAGCATCCCAAGGAATCGGTTGAGAAGGGTTTCCACAAGGTGCACGATGAGGTGCTGACACAGATCGAGAAGAGGTTGGTATTAGAGAGCGTTGAAGTTGGTTTGTTCAGTTGATCTCAAGGAGGTATAAGAATGTGACAAACAAACTCACACTTTTTCGGTTTGATAGTTTGCCAATCTTGCAAACAAAGCAAAATTTATGCACGCTGACGTTTCTGCAAACAACGCAGGAAAACTACCAAACTGTCAAAAAGAGCGATTTTGTTTGTTTGCCATAGTCTAGTATCTCCTTATCCAAATTCCACTTTACTATAGAATGCGAGCAGAGAAATTTGAAAAACTGTGGAAGGAATGTGTCGCGAAAGATGAAAATGGCGCGTACTGTCGGCTGGTTGCGGGCTGCACGTTCTTCCAGCGGAGCTTTTCCAAGCAAAAGTTCAGACTGCATTTCTTTCAAAAGCACAACGAAGAAGCAACACGGAAGGGATTTACCGAAGATCATGGGCGAGGTGGGATCGCCAGTGAGAAGGGTCTCACGCATGATCAAACGGAAACCAGGAGGAACAAACCATTGGGGTAAGGTTTATGAATTTAATTTAAATTTTATTGGTTTATTAATCATTCCCGAATTTGCAGTCCATTCGGTAATTCGACGTTTCAAAGAATGGTGTTCGAATGCACTGCTACGGATGAGATTGGAACGCATTGTCGGATCAACGCTAGCGAAAACTGTCCTTTCAGCCAGAATACGTTCAATTTAATGGACTATCTGCGTCATTTCCGTACAGTACACCCAGAAGAAGCGAGGGCCAAGCGGTTCTTCAGAACAGCCGAAGAATTCAAGTAACGAGTTGAAACCCCATACTTGTACCAATCAATTCAATTCATGGCATCTTTCAGACCCCGACATTTCGTACTGAGCTCGCAAATTATGCAGCACGTCATCAAAACGGAACAAAAGCTGCGATGCGGAATCAACCCGTCGAAACCGTGCGATTTTGTGATGGAGAAATTTTCGTCGCGAGATTTCCTACGACACTTTTGCAAATACCACCCAGATGAGGCGGAAGAAAACGAATTTTTGGTTGAAGTCACTCGTTCTCCGACGATGGAAGTCGATGGCGGATCGGAGGAAGAGTCGGCTGATGAGCCGTACGTTGCGTACGAGAATCCCTTAGAACAGGAAGATGTCGAGCAACAAATAGACATGTAAGGCTTCCATCGTAACAAGGTTTCAGATGCGCTACCAACATTTTTTTTCTTTCAGTCCCCACGAAGACCCCTCGACCTACTGTCGACTGTGCTTCTCCGTTGTCCTGCCACTGACACCGGTCTTTACCTTGAGCGACCTTGACGACAGAACCCTGGCGGAGCAGATCGCGACCTGTGCGGGCATCGATCTAAACGTCACAGCGGAACCGTTTGCCTCGATCTGCAGCGAGTGCGTCCAAAAGCTCGACGACATTCAACACTTCCGTCAGCGGTGCCGCACGCTGGACAATGCGGTCCGGGGGAAGTTGTTGCCTAGCTATGCGCCGCAGAACGATTCCGTGAAAGACCCAAGCGAGATCGAAATCAAAGACGAACTACCCTCAGATACGGACGAAGGTGAAGATCAAACTCCACCGGAAATTACCGTAGACCCAAGCAATGACCATTCCGCGCCGGAGGATTCGGCAAATCACACGTTCCCGTGTTGCGAGTGCGGCGTAAAATTCAACTCAGCCCAAACCATGATACAACACTACAAGGAAAAGCACACCGCCGCCAAGCCTCCTGTGATCGTTCGAAAGCACTTCAAGTGCACCGACTGCGACACGGTACTGCCACACAGGTCTGGACTCAGCGTGCACCGTAAACGATACCACAATCCCGACGCACCACAGAAGCAGAAAGTTTACTGTACCATGCCAAATTGTCCGCAATTTTTTATGGGCATGCTACTGTTCCGGCGGCATCTTAAAACCTTCCACGGCCTTACCGATCCGGCACAGCTGGCGCTGATGTCGGTTTTGAAGCAGTCCTAGTGGGATTTGGTCAGATTTGAGCTCGTTTGAGATGAAAATAAAATCCAATAGGAAAGTCATGTGTTTCCACTCAGAAAGAAACACTTGAACCAACCTTCTGGCTCACTCCTAGCGAGATAAATACCAATGCATCGATTCCGTTAAATAAAAACGAATTCAAAATTCTTTATCGAATGGCTTTATTATAGAGCAGTTCTCTACTGCCGCTCTAATCTAGTCCGTCCCATATGTATTTTTGTCAAAAATGAGATAAACTTAACAAAAGTCTTGTTTTCACATGTTCTTTTAGCCTATTGAATAAAAAATTCCAAAATAAATATGACTTTCGTGCTGTCCCATATGCAAAATAAAGACAAGTCAGTTCCTCATATAGAAATGTCTCGCAAATCGTTTGAGTGGATGCAGAATTGTTTAAATTTTACAGAGTATGTCTTTCAGAATACGTAAAGCTTGAAAATATCATTATCTGATCGTTTCTGGAGAAATATTTCAATATTAAAAGTGAAATAATACAAAGCTTTTGTGCTTTTTTCTTGTGCAAGGGAAAACCACAGATAGAAAAAAATAAAAATCATACCGTTATGGATAATGCCTACAACATACAATTAGGTATATTGTGGCTACAGACAAAAATCAAATTTCGAGCGCATCTGCCAAGGCCACCACTTAACACTCGCGAAACAATTTTATGGGATCCCTTTTTGAGTGTAGAATTTTCGTGCTGTCATCTGTCACAAAAAAACAGTCGCAACAAAAACAAACGTGATTCTTGAAACAACATTTGGAATCTTTTTTTTTTTCAACAAAGAGTACGTTTCACAGTATTTTTGATAATTCGAGCCTAAATTTGTTACTAATACCATCAGTCTTTGTTCATTTCCAGAATAGACAGTGCCGAGGAACAGCAGGAGATGGAGCACGACGATTATGAGGAGAAGGAATACCTCCGGGATCCTGTTGACTCAGATTTTGATCCGTTTGCAGATCAACGTGTCGATACCGAATCGACCGAGACCTACTGCGGCAAAGACAGAAACGGAAGCGAGGATGACCGAGGAAAGGAAGTTCATGAAAAAGGAGAACCGTCGTAAAAATGATCGCAAGTTCTGGAAATCACCAGACCAGGCATCAAGGACCTTTCATTTGAACGCGTTTTTTGCCAGCGTAATTAAAGAACCAGCGTTGGAAACAGCAGTCCAGTTGCAAGAGAACGATTTCAGTCAGCACCTGGCAACCCAAGTTACGGACAGACGGAACGAACCACGAATGATTGTTTCATTGTGATTGTATCACTCTTATTCTCGAAATAAACTTAGTTTAGTCGTATGTTTTATTTATCGCATCAATTATGGCAAAACAATCAAGCCGAACTTCTTCAGGTTCTTTCCCAAGCCCTTTTCCGATCACAGAAATTCTTGGCCCGGTCCAAGATCCAGACGGAATGAAATCCTCATTGATCTAATTGCTGCTCCAAACGTCTTTTACACCTGGTCCCGTTTCTTGCGATTAACACCGCCGATTGAGTTGAACTTTTAGAGCCGTTCCCAGATCGCAGATTTAAGTCAGCCTGCGATGAACATTCTGCATTGTCTAATCTTAGTTAATAAAATGTTTTTTTTTTGAGATTTCAACTATTTTAAAGTAAAAAAAAACTTATTAACGTAGCGAAAATCCAAAGTCGAACAACCAAAACATTGCCGAGAAAAGTCAAATCTGATCGGCTACACGCTAACAGGGAAATACTCAAATCAAGTTTGATATTTCGACAGAGAAACTGCGCAACAGATTTTTTGCGGAACAGATCTGTTGCGCACTACGGTTTGGTGGAATAAAGACAATATTTTGTCTTGAATGAATAGGCTTGATCCAGGTTCTGGAAGAGATCCCTCCTCCGAAAGCGGTGTTTTTGAAATTAATTTCAAGGGTTCAGCAGTTGAGATTTGCAGTCACATGTCATTTGCCTCTGAAGTATTTGCACAATTTCTGATGTCGTTGCTGGTCATATTTTGATATCTAGAAATTATATCAAAATCTGAAATAAACAAACTTTTATCATTTGGTGATCAATATTCATACTTGGAAAACTACCAAAACAAACCTGGAAATGACAGTTGAACCAGGTTGAACCTCTGGTGTAAATGTTCAAGCCTACCTCGATACCATGACTGATCTGCTTTTATTTATGGACAAATAAAGTCAAGTCGGTCCTTTGTTGAAATTTCCACACATTTACCTCCATATTGTTAGTTTTTTTTAAACAAATTTATGATAGTGGTGTTTATTAGACTGATATAGAAATAACTGTATGAAAAACTGTATAGAAATTGTTGATTTAGAATGAGAAATATGGTGAAACATTTTTCGGTTTCAAACAGCGTTATCTCAGCACTCACTTTTTACATATGGGACGGACTAGACGGAATCGGTCTTTTTTCTTTAATTTCAACTAATAGAAATTGTTCAGCGTGTCTAAAAGAGCCATTAAACTACCGCACACAACAAAACAAAAAACTCGGCTGACGTTTATACAAACAAATACGGACAAACAAACAAAGCAGGCAAACTGTCAAAAAGTGCGAGTTTGTTTGCCGTAGTGTAATAGCTCCTTAAGGCGTTATTTTTTTGACGTGAAATTAAACGAAAAATTGAACTTTTGCTCGCTCGTTTCCTAAAAATTCGGAGAAAGCTGCAAAATTTGACTATGTACATTTTATTGTCCGTTTCTTTCAAAGGTACACGCCGCGCGGCATTTCAGAATATGCCATAGACATTGTTGCCAGCGATTTTCTGCACTTTTGGTGCAATATAAAACATACCTGACAACAATGCCAGGCGATTCGAAGAAGAAGATCAACAAAAACAAAACGCGCAGTATGGGATTTGACAGCACGCATTTGCCGAAAGTGCGGCGCGTCGTTTCGAGACTGGTTTGCCGCGTGTCTTTCTCGGGAATACGCGCAATAGTTTTTCAGTGCATGCACGGGCTGCCGAAAGGTTAACCTCAATTGAGAATAGCAAACGTTTAGTATGATTTAGTTACCTTCAGTTTAGTGTGTTCATGTTCATATATGACCATTCTACAATAAGCGTGTATTATTGGTAAACAAACCCGCATCGGTTTGAGTGCCGGTGGTATCTCACGCGACACTCACGATTGAATCATGGTCGTGAGCGAGTTGGGGTGCCGCCAGCATTCGCTTCATTTGTGAGCTGTCACTTGCGGTGTCGAAAAGTGCGGAAATTTTTCATTCGTGACGAAATGGACGGAAATCGCGACAAAAAACTGCCCAAAATTCGCGAATTGCTTGCGCCGGTCATTATTTTCGATGGGTACGGCGGTGCGCGGTGCAATGTGGATCCCGATCGGCCCTGTTCCTACCATCAGACCATGTTCAGCGGAGGAAACTTCCGACGCCACATTCTCACCAAGCATCCGGTCGAAGCGGCCGAAAGGGGCTTTACGGAGTGCCGGCGGCGGTAGGTTTTACTTTCGATATTATTTTTTTCTTGGTTTGTTTGAGTTCAGTCAAGGTTGAGTGAGTAGGTAGTTGAGAATTCGTTTTAACTCTTGATTGGTTTTGTGCTTTGAAAATCGATTGAGTCTAACGATCAATGTTACAGAACTACGCTGAAGACCTAATATGACGATATTGAATAGACACTATAAAATATAATAATGTTTAATTCCAGTGACAAAAGCCAACCAATTCCGGATGTTTTAGCCAACTTCATCGAAACGACCGACGCCGGCGAAGTGCACTGTCGAATCACCAACGATCAATGTCGATACTCGCTGCCTCTTTTCAACTTGAAACGATTCCAAAGACATGTGTGCCTCGTGCACCCGTGGGAAGCCCGGCAATGGAACATGACCATCGAGGAAAATGGCGGTAGCTATCCGTAAGGGCTAGAAAATTATAATCTTGTGTTAAATGTTAACTGGTCTCTTTCCTATTTTCCTCAGCGAACAGCACCAACTGATTCTGCAGAGCGTTACGTACGACGCCAACGGTATCTACTGCCGAATCGATCCGGAATCAAACTGTCCCTACCGGTTACCGGTCATGAACTCGAGAGTTTTCAAGCTGCACTTTGTTAACCGTCATCCCGAGCAAGCGGAACGAAACGGTATCACCGGGGAGGCCGACGAGGGACCCACAACTGGCAGGGGAGTCCGCACGAAAGCCTTATCCACGCTGGTCGAAGAGAACGTTTACATGGACGAGGAAGGGTACCACTGCCAGCTGGATCCCGGGTGTGATTACACTGTACAAGGCTTTTGTACGGCCAAACTTTTGGATCATTTTCGCCAGAAACACCCGGCACTGGCGCGGGCGAAGGGTTTTTTCGAGAGAAGGATGTCGAAAATGTAAGAATTTGAAGCGATTTGCGGAAATAATGGGTTGATTTATGTTGTTCAACCGTTCCACAGGGAAACTGACTTCAACGCGAGGATTCGGAAATACGCCCAGAAGGATGATGATGGTAACTTCCACTGCCGGATCGATGGCGATTGCTCGTTTGTGCAGAGGAAATTCTCAAGCCATATGTTTCTGCGACACTTTCGTAGTCATCATCGCAGGGCTGCCAATGAGAAGAACTTTTTCGAACATCTTCCAAAGCTGCCCAGGAAGCGTGGAGGAGTGAAACAACGATTTGCGTAATGAAATTTAAAATTTATTCTTTACTAGTATTGTAATCCCATGTTTGGGTTTTTTTTTTCAGCTCCAGCGTCAAGAAAGACAGTCAGTATTCAGAAAAGGTAAGAAAACATACCGAGACTGATCAGAGTGGAACTCGTTGCCGAATCGCAGGACCCATTTGTGAGTACGTACAAGGTACATTCAGGTCAAGTAACTTTACACGGCACTTCCGGAATGCGCACCCCAAAGAGGCAAAGGAGCATGGATTTTTCGCAAACTTTGTAACGGTTGTGAAAAGTGAATTTCCGCACTCGGCCGCGGGTAAGCAATCGAAGCGACGTCGTGAAAAGATCAACTACAATAAAATGGTGGAAGACTGCATCGTGCGAGACATCAGCGGTAGTTCGTGCAAAATCAGCAACGATTACTGCAAATATCGGCAAGGGAAGTTCGATCTGGCAATTTTCGTGGCCCATTTCCGCAAGCATCACCCGGCGGAAGCAAAGGCGAGGGGATTCGGCGTTGCAAAGCATGGCTTCAAAAAGCTCAAGATGCAAGAACCGGTCGATCCGTTGGCCATCAAGGAGGAAGCAGGAGATGACGAGGAGCTAAACCCGGACGAGGCTCCCCCTTCGATGAGGCCTCAAACATCAATTCACCAGCTGGTCGAGAAAAATACGCTGCGAGTCAAGACCGACGTGTTCTGCAAGATCTCCACCGAGCACTGTGACTACAGTCGAAGTGAGGGCTTTGACTCGAAGGATTTCGTTCGTCACTTCCGTTTCAAGCATCCCGACGAAGCGAGAGAGAAAGGATTTTTCTGCGAAGCTAACGACGCGTAAGTTCAACAAAGTTTGTTCTAGACTCCTAAATCAAACACCCGTTCCCAATTACAGGTCATCCGACGATACGCTCCAGCATCAGAAAACGCTGCATTGTTTGGTCGCGGAAAATGTGCTCTTGGACGAGGAAGGGATCCAGTGTATGATCAGCGAAACGGCGTGTCCCTTTTTCCAGGTAACGCTGAACGTTTACAAATTTGTGAGTCACTTTCGCAGTGAGCATCCGTCGGAAGCGGAGGAAAAAGGCTTCCTGCGGCGGCAGCGAAACAGGAAAAAGAGAAAACGGAAGTAAGTTTGGTTTCAATTGTAGAGTTCAGCAATGCAGAACAGAATATTAATAAAAATGCATTTATTTTCAGAGTCGTTACCGCCTTCGGCACGAGGCAACGCGGTTCAATCCGCGTCCTGGTGGAAAAGCACGTCAAGAAAAACGAAACCGGCATTCATTGCAGCCTCACCGAACACGAATGCCAGTATGTGCAGACTGCGGAGTTCCGCTACCCAAATTTTAGACGACACTTTATTGCCGCCCATCCGGTGGAAGCTCGAGCCGCGGGTTTCGATGTTGACAGGAAAAAGATTCACAGCTGGACCAGGAGTTCCGATAAACGAGCCTATAGACAGCTAATCAGGAAGTGTGTCAAGCGAGATGACGCTGGAATACATTGCCGTATAGGTCCGAAGGAGTGCCAATACGTTCAAAAGTCCAGGTACGCGCTGAGCAACTTTGTGCGTCATTTCAAGGCCAAACATCCGAAGGAGGCGCGAAAGAAGGGATTTTTCAAGGACGAGGACACCCAAAAACCTAAGGTCAGACCCCATGTGGACCCGTCTCTGAAAGAGCTCATCGAGGCGTACATCGCCCGCGATGAAAACGTAGTTCACTGCCGGATATCGCAGAGGCCGTGCCGATATGTTCTGAAAGCGACGTGCAGTTACTACAATGTGGTTAGCCATTTCCGGAACGCGCACCCGAAGGAAGCGATGGCGGCGGGATTCTTCCCAAGTCTCGCTGCTGCCTCCGAACCGGATCTCGAGTCTGTTGAACGCATCATTCCCGACGAATCGGACGCACGAGATGAAACAATGGAATCGTTCACTCGGGAGGAAAGTCAACTGGAGAATCCATGCCCCGATACGTAAGTCAATCTCACTCAGATCAACCTAGTCTTTTCCGTCTTTTCGGGAACAACTTTCCATTTAGCAGACAATACTGAGCAATCCTCTACGAAATCGGTCTTTTTTTAATTTTAGTTTTTGTATTTTATAATCCGGCTGAAACTTTTGTGGTGCTTTCGGTATGCCCAAAGAAGCCGTTTTGCATCATTAGTTTGTCCCTATAAATAATTTTCCTTACAAATTTGGCAGCTGTCCATACAAAATTGATGTATGAAAATTCAAAAATCTGTATCTTTTGATGGATTTTTTGATCGATTTGTAGGTATCGATGAACTGAACACTGAAAAAGAATGATACACGGTAAAAAAATTTGGTGATTTTTTATTTAACTTTTTGTCACTAAACCTTGATTTGCAAAAAAAAAACACTATTTTTTATTTTATTTTGTTTATATGTTTTAGGGGACATCAAATGCCAACTTTTCAGAAATTTCCAGGTTGTGCAAAAAATCTTTGACCGAGTTATGATTTTTTTAAATAAATACTGATTTTTTCAAAAAATCGAAATATCGGTCGCATTTTTTTTTCAATTGCAAAATCAAATTTGCAATCAAAAAATACTTTAGTAAAACTTTGATAAAGTGCACCGTTTTCGAGTTATAGCCATTTTTAGGTAACTTGTTTGAAAACAGTCGCAGTTTTTTATTTTTGTAAAATTAGTGCTCATGTTTGCCCACTTTGTGTGTGTGTGTGGTCCAATCCAATACCCGCTGGCCGGCAGCGAAATTATGGGAAAGTATAGTTTGTATCAGACTTGGGTTATGCTGATACAGATTATCTCTGTCCCGGGTATTAGGTGGTGATAGCCCTCGCGCTGCTTCCAACGACCCATTTCAGAATAACAGAGCTCCTTGCGGTCCAATTCCGAGGTCGTTGGGCATTGTCCGGCCCCGCCTAAACATAGAGCAAAGACCAGACGGGTTCTCGATCTATCTTTAAACTTCCAATCCCATCAGGCAAACAGGGATCAGCGCGTATTTAATTATTGTTGAAAAGAAGGCACAAATTAAAAATTTCAGTTCATTGGTTGTCCAATTTCTAGGCAAATTTCAAGCACCCGGACGTTGTTTTCTGTTTTGTTCGCAAGCGCCCGGAATTACAGCTGCGAGCAGCTTGATCACATCCTGGAGTACAGATTCTCTGGCAATTCTTGGTCAGCTGCAGATAAGATACTGCGGCTTCAGCGCAATATCCACCATTTCCGACCGACTTCATCTGCAACACCTCCTCCAGTAGTAGATAAAACTGCTTGAGCGCTGCTTCCAAAAACATTCCATTGCACACTTTTATTTTCTTTCGCACTATTTGATTTTTGTTATTTTAGGCGTAGAAAAAAATACAGGTTGAATACCACCCTTAGAGCCCCACATCCCACTAATACAACTGCTAGACCGAAGCAACCGCGACGATTTGCTTGAACTGTCAAACCCGTCAAACCAGGCGTCGTAGAAATTGAAATCGCGAAAACTGGTCAAATTCATAAAACTAAAGGAAATCTACACTTTCCACAAGTAAATCCACAAATTTTACAATCTTTTCACTACTTTTTGAGGTCATAACTATAAAATAAACGTTCAAATAATTGAAATTCCGCGGACCGCACAGCTCCAGCTTCTGCTCTCGATAGCAGGGCTGCCAACCTTCCTAGTGCTCATGTTTGCCCACTTCTGAAAAAAATATTTTTGAAATGCTGAGAAAATTAGAAGATTAGAACGATTCAAACGAACGAACGATTTGCGAAATTCGAGAATTCAGTAGTACGCGACTACTGGTCAATTATTATCGTTTCGTTAAACGATTTCTGAAATTTATTCAAAAAAATAATTTAACTCCACCTCACAGCCCTCAACATGAATCACGAGAAGAAACGCGTTCTATCGGTAGACTAAACAACAGACAGCTCGTCGAAAAGTATATCTTCCGCGATGAAAAAGGAGTCCACTGCCGAATATCGCAATGGCCGTGCAAATATGTCCAGAAAGGCATTTACGCGTACCAAAATTTTGTGCGCCATTTTCGCGCCTTGCACCCGGAGGAAGCACGAAGAAATGGCCTTTGCAACGGTGGCAATGAAACTGTGGAACCGGAAACAGCGCACAAAGCTGTCGAGCTTGAGGAAGGTCAGCCGGTGGACCCTGATTTGTAAGTTTGGTCGTGTTTAGCGCGTGCTTTTGTAATTTTATCTCGATTTTCCTTCCCAGATCGGAGGATGAACGGAGCAACAGCAAGAAAAGAAATCTTCCAAGCTTAAGGAGGCTTACAAAGAATTTTGTTTTCCAAGATTCGAGGGGAGTTCACTGTCGAATATCTTCAATGCCGTGCAAATATGTCCAGAAAGGGGGGTACAAGTACACAAATTTCATCCGCCATTTTCGTTCTGAACATACGGAGGAAGCTTTTGAAGCTGGATTCGTCAGGGATCACAATGAAGCTTCGGAACCGGAATTGGAATTGGAACGCGAAATAGCCGAGCTAGGGAAAGGTCAGCCAGTTGACCCTGATTTGTAAGTTGATCGTGAACGACCTTCAACGTTTGGAAAATCTAACTTCAATTTCTCTTCTTAGATCCGAAGAAGAGCGGTTGAACACGAAGGACGGAATACCGAGCTTCAGGAGGCTCACCAGAAAGTTTGTGTTCAAGGATTCAAAAGGCTTCCACTGTCATATATCGTCGGTACCGTGCAGATATCTCCAGCAAGGGGAGTACAAGTACAACCATTTCGTCCGCCACTTTCGGAACGTTCATACGCAAAAGGCCAGGGAAGCTGGATTTTTCAGAGGTTTGGAGCTGGAATCGGAGGATTCTGATACTGATACGTATGTTTATTATGTCTAACGTGTTCATAAAACATAAAATAACAAGGGTCTAGCTCATTTCCCCGAATGACATTTCCCCGAAAATCATATCCCCTAATTGACCACTTCCCCTAATCAGCCACATCCCCGAATGTCATTTCCCCTAATCGGGTATATCCCCGAATGCCATTTCCCCTAATCGGCCATTTCCCCGAATGCCGTTTCCCCGAAGTGACACTTACGCCAGTTGCTGTTTATTTAAATTTTGCCGATTTTTCATATCATCCTAATCCTAATCATCATTTTCGCTCAAGCCTTTTTCCATGACTAACAGTTATTTTCTTTCTCGATTTTACCGAACAAACAGCTTTTTCGGGTATGCTGTTGATTAAATGTTGTAAATTGGGTAGTAAAGCCCTTTGTAATTTTTTATGAACAACGGTAAACACGATTAAAAACCATTTCTGATAACGTTTTTTTTTTTATTTTTATGAAAAAAAAGTTATTGACAAGACAACATTTTTTCGATGGATCAACTATGGTCCCCTTGGAACGAGCTGTCAAGTAGGAGCTTTTCTACCAAGAAGGGCCGTGAAGTGATTTTTTTAAAATTGAATTAAAAATCCATTTTAAATCCTTTGCGATCGTGCAAAGGGTCATTGTACTTGGAAAAAAAAAGCTTTATCGTTGTGAACAATAATATCACAAATTTATTTTTCATTTTAGGACCCAATTACAGTCCAGATTCGATTATCCGAAGTTTCGAATATCCGAAGTTCGATTATCCGAAGGTTTGTATGGGACTTCGGATAATCGAATTACGAACAACATTTTTTTGTTTTTTTCTTTTTCCAATTTCCCCGAACGCGGTCAAGCGGAAATGCCCGGTGCCCCCCCCCCCCCCCCCCCCCCCCCCCCCATTTCCGCTTGACCGCGTTCGGGGAAATGGCATTCAGGGAAATGACTATTCAGGGATACGACTAATCGGGTAAGTGGCATTCGGGATTGTGTCCCATTCGGGAAAATGGCATTCCTGGATGTGGAAGATTAGGGGAAATGGAAAATTCGGGTAAATAGAATTCGGGGAAATGACTATTAGGGGAAGTGTCTTTTCGGGGAAGTGGCATTCGGGGAAATGTCCCTTCGGTAATATGGGTTTCGGGGAAATGTCATAGATTCAATAACAAAGTTTTTGTTTTGTACTCACAGACCTCTCGAACTCGACCTCGGCGGTAAAACAGGCCTCATTGAGCTTGTTGCAAAATATGTCTACCGGAACAAAAAAGGAATTCACTGTCGGATTTCCTCATCGCCGTGCTCGTATGTTCAGAAGTCCGGTTTCAAACACCAAAATTTTGCCAGTCACTTTGCCATCCAACATACGGAGGAAGCTTGTAAGGCCGGATTCTTCAAGAATTTTGATCAAACTTCGGAACCGCAACCAGAATCAGTTGGAGGCATTTCCTACGATTCAATATCGCAGGACGAAACCATGGAATCTTTCACTACCGAACAAAGTCAACCAGAGAATCCGTTATCGTAAGTTTACCATCCTTTTCGTACTTTTGAAAATGTTCAGCTAATTTGTTTCTTTTATCAGTGTCAGGGCCCTAAATCTGCTCAGAATGAAACCAAGCTTAAAACAGCTCACGGAAAACCACATCTTTCGAGACGAAGAAGGTATTCACTGCCGGATTGCTTCGGGGACGTGCAAGTACGTTCAAACGTCCAACTACATTCCGGGTAATTTCGCGCGCCATTTTCGTACCGAGCATCCAAAGGAAGCTAGGGAAGCCGGGTTCTTCAGAGGATTGTCGAACCCGCAACCAGAAGCTGAGCCCATTCCCATCGAACACGTTCCGTATGAAGACGTAGAGCTGGAATCGACGACTTGCGAGGAAGACAACTCTAGCAAACTCGAAGTTCCGCTCGTTTCAATCCCTCAAAATTCGGTATCAGATTCAATTGCTCCGGAAGGAAGTCAACCGGAAATACCTTGCCCTGACACGTAAGCTTATCAAGCGTAGCGACCCTGTTTATTCGTAGTTCAACCAACCAATATCTTTTCACAGACCCTGCGACGACCCCGCACTGTACTGCAGGTTGTGCTTCTCGGTTGACCTGCCCCTTGCGCCAATATTCAGCGGTCCAGACGCGGCGGACAATCCGCTGGCGGAGTCGATCGAAGAGTGCATCAACGTTCGTCTAACCGCCGAGGATGACGGGTGGATTTGCTCGGAGTGCAGCCAAAAGTTGGTGGATTTCCAGCAGTTTCGTCAACTGTCCCGAATTCACGACTCCGCGGTGCGTCAGAAGAAACAACGGCTGGCGACGACTACGCAAAGCAATCCGGATGTAGTTCACTCTGCAAACGAAGCAGACTCGTTCTACGTAGAAATAGTGAAACAGGAAAACGACATTGAAACCCACACGGAACCTCCAGTCACTGAACAACCATGCGACGATCAGAAACCGTTCATCGAGCTGCCCAACGGTTCGTTCTCGTGTCGGATGTGTCCGCAGACATTCCCGTCGCTCGGTCCCACCATGGAACACTTCATCAGCGCCCACAGCGAGGCAATGACGCACACGAACAGCGTGCTCGCCGTTGATTATTCCGAAAAGCCACCGTTCAAACCTGTCACCATCAACAACGTTCAGTATCTCAAGTGTGCCGACTGTGACACGCTGACCGAGCACGGGGAGGCCATCATCGAGCATCGCAAGCGGTTCCACGCGGGGGTGAAGATGTTGCCCGCGATCCGGTGCGACCGGGTCGAGTGTGAGCAGTTCTTTATGGATAATCCGGCGTACCGGCGGCACTTGGAAATTTGTCACGACATGATTGATCCCGGCGAAGGGGGATCGTAAAGTATTTTTTTGACGTGGCTAATGTAATAAATGTTCAAATGTGCAAGTAAAGTAAACGGTTGAATTTTTTGATATCACATTAGCCTTCGGGAAGTCGCATGTTTTCGCCTTTCTTACATGTGCCCTAACTAAGTGTGTACAAAGTACACGTATACGACTGCCGGTGGGTTAGTCTTCCTGACTAGTTCCATTACAATAACTGAAGAGAGTCTAAATCCTTAAAACATGTTAAAATAATTCATTTAACGATATAAATTGATTTAAAAATGAACACATTTTGTGATACGTTTTTCCTCATTTGCTGGGCAAAATTTGCAAATATAATATTAGTCTAACCTTTTTGCAGTGTATAAAAATAGGTAAATTAAATATAGTTTTGAGTAATTTAGACGTGCACATTTTTTTCCGTTTTAAACTAATCTACCATAAGCGTGCACCGTAAAAGTTGTTTGTAAACAAATCTACCTCTACGTGAGTGCCTCTCATCGGGCATGTGAGTGTCGCCAGCCCAGGCCGCGGCACTCAAGATTGAAATATCGCGATGAGCGAGTGCGGCGACTATCAACTTTCGCTTCAGTTCTGAGCTGTCACTTGTGGTGAAAAAAAGGCGAAGAGATTTTGCTCCCGTGAAAAAAATGGCCAACAATTCCGGCGGAAAGCGACCCAAAATCACCCAACTGATCGCAAAGGTCGTCAGCCTCGATGGGTTCGGCGGTGCGCGGTGTCCCTGGTGCCCGTACCATCAGGAGTTGTTCCTGATGTACAACTTCCACCGGCACATAATGGCCAAACATCCGGCCGAAGCGGCGGCGGCGGGCTTTGCGGACTGCAGGCGGTATCGGTGAGTTTTTGAATCAGTGATTCTATGATTGGTTGAGGTCGCAATCGATTTGCAAACATTTGACCAAGATGAAAGGTGTGATTACTTGTCACTAGCTGTCACTTGTGAGTTTTTTTTTCACCAGCGATAATTATCGCGGAGCTTAGTTCAGATGCACAGACAAATTATGTGTGATTGAAACTCGATCTAAAAAAAATCTTTTTTTTTCAAAGTTCATATCAATCACCTCCAATGTTGAACGTTTAGATTTTTTTTTTTTGTTGGTAATTAAATTGAATCAAAATTAATTTCTTCTCCAGTTAAGCCTCATAGTAAATTTTCTTTCAGAATTCAGAATGCAGGTGACCGAGCAAACCAAAGTGTAATTAATTGCTGCGGAAGTATGCAAAATATGTTGAGTTTTTTTTAAATTCCAGGAAAAATGCCCAACAAATTCCAGAGTCTCTCGCCAAATTCGTCACATCCAACGACAAGGGAGCGCTCTGTAGAATCACCAACGGTCAATGTCGATACTCGCAGCCTGTTTTCAACTTGAAACGGTTCCAAAGACACATGTGCCTCATACACCCGTGGGAAGCATTGCAGCAGAACTTGTCCATCGAGCAAAGTGGCGGCAGCTATCCGTAAGGGCTTGACGATTGTTATGTTTGAGAGAAGTGTAATTTCAGTTCTCTTTTAAATTTTCACAGCAAAAATTACCAACTGGTTCTGCAATTCCTTACGTACGACGCGAACGGCATCTACTGCCGCATGGATCCGGACTCAAAGTGTTCCTACCGGTTGCCGACCTTGAACCCATACTTTTTCAAGCGGCATTTTTTGGACCATCATCCCGAGCACGCAGCCCGATACGGTATCACCGGGGACGCGGACGATCTGCCCAAAGCTGGCAGTGCCGTTCGCACGAAAACCTTATCCACGCTGGTGGAAGAGAATGTTTACATGGACGAGAGGGGGAGCCACTGCCTGCTGGATCCCAGCTGTGACTTCACGGTTCATGGTTTTGACGGCCTCAGACTGCTGAACCATTTTCGCCGCAAGCATCCGGCACTGGCGAAGGCGAAGGGGTTTTTCGAGAAAAAGAAATCATCGCAACAGTAAGGAGGTTTGAGGAGGGATGTTGCGAACACGTTGGTTGATTTTGATTAACTGTTTCACAGGGCAGCGGATGTCAACGGTAGAATCTGGCAATGCACCCAGAAGGATGATGATGGAAACTTTCACTGCCGGATTGATGGCGATTGTTCGTTTATGCAGCGAAAGTTCTCCAGCATAATTTTTTTGCACCATTTCCGCTATCAACATCGAAGTGCGGCTAAAAAGATGAGTTTTTGCGAAAAAAATCGAATGCTGCCCAAAAGAAATCGCTGGATGAAAAAGAATTGCCGGTAATAAACAATCGACTCTGTTCAGCTTGCGGATTGTAACTAAATAATTTGTTCTCTATCGACAGAGCCCCGCAGTACATACAAAAGGTGAGACAACATACCGAGACTGACGAGAGTGGGACGCGCTGCCGAATCGCTGGGCTGGATTGTGAGTACGTACAAAGTACGTTCAGGCCGGGCAACTTCCAGCGACACTTCCGGAACGTTCACCCCAAAGAGGCGAAACAGCACGGGTACTTTGACGATACCAGCATTACCATTGTGAAAAGTGAATTTGGGAAGCCAGATGCGGGAAATCAACCAAAGAGGCCCGACTACGGTGAAATGATCGAAAAGCACATCATGAGAGACAACCTCGCCATTTATTGCAGAATCAGTGCCGATTACTGCAGGTTTCGGCAGTTTAAGTTCGACTTGGCAAGTTTCGTGCGGCACTTCCGCAAAGATCATCCGCAGGAAGCGAGGGCGAAGGGATTTGCCAAGGTGGGTCAAACGGCGAGGAAAAAGATCAAGAAGGAAGCACCGGTCGATCCTTTGGCCATCAAGGAGGAAGTAGAAGATGACGAGGAGGAGCAATCGGATGGCGCGGATTGGGGATTGCTAACTCCGGACGAGGCGACCCCTTCGATGAGGCCGCTCACGTCAATTCACGAACTGGTCGAGAAAAATACGCTGCGAGTCAAGACCGACGTGTTCTGCAAGATCTCCACCGAGCACTGTGACTACAACCGAAGTGAGGGCTTTGACTCGAAGGATTTCGTTCGTCACTTCCGCTTCAAGCATCCCGACGAAGCGAGAGAGAAAGGATTCTTTGGGGAAGAGAACGAGGAGCAACTTCCGCTGGAACGGAAATCGTTCCGGTGTTTGGTCATGGAAAACGTGCTCGTGGACGAGAAAGGGATCCACTGTATGATCAGCGAAACGGCCTGTCCGCTGTTCCAGATCGCGTTCAACGTTGGTAATTTTGTGCGACACTTTCGCAACGAGCACGCGCAGCTAGCGGAGGAAAAGGGCTTCGTACGGCGAAAATTCCTCAAGAAATATAGGAAGCAGAAGTGAGTTGGCGGCTGTTTTGTTTTAATTTGCAAGACTCATCAATGCAATTCTCTTCCAGACGAACTGCAGCCGAGGAAACATCCGAGCGGGTACCGTAAGTATTCTTTTGCCACCATTAACATTCCAAAATTCAAAGAGTCACGTCTTTTAGGTACGTCGCGCCCATCTCCCGAAGGGAGCTTGTAGAAAAGTACGTCGAGAAAACGGAAACCGGCATCCAGTGCAAGCTCACCGATTACTGCAAGCACGTCCAGGTTAAAGAGTTCCGTTACAACAACTTTTACCGACACTTTATTTCCACCCATCCGGTGGAGGCGAAAGCCGCGGGATTCTTCGATGACGGGAGATACCTCAATTATGTGTGAGTATGGCTGAATAGTTCACCTTTTAGGCGCCACCTAAACTCGAACCATCTCTTCCTGCAGCGCTACCGCGAAACCCGGCAAGCTGTTGTACACTCAACTCGTCAAAAAGTGGACCGAGCGTGATGACATTGGAACACATTGCCGCATAGCTTCGAGCAAGTGTCGATACGTTCAGCGGTACAACTACTGTTCGGGCAACTTTGTGCGCCACTTCCGGATTGAACATCCGAAGGAAGCGCGCAAGTATGGATTCTTTAGAGACCAAGACTCCGACAATGAAGCACCTGAAACGGAGTCGGAAGCCGAATCAGTCGCAAATGAGGTGAAAATGGAATCGTTCAGTCTTGAGGGAAATGAACCGGACAGTATTTGTCCTGATGCGTAAGTTGTTCCGGTAGGAACGCTCGTAAATGTATCTAATAGGGTGGGTACGGATTTTGAAAAGTTCTCAGATCAAGTTCTGGTGTGGTTCCCCTTGTAGGGCATACCCAAAGGGACTCTCACACCAAATTTCAGCTCATTTGGTTGAAAACTGGCTTGTCTCAAGCGGGTTCAATTTTACACGGAAATTACTATGGGAAATTTTGAATTTTCGTTCATTCGCTCCTACAGGCCTGGGGAAAACATGTAGAAACTTCTAGGATGGCCAGAAATGAGCAGAATCGTCTGGAGAACAACTTTCCCTAAGAGACCAGGTCGATTCGTTCAACCCCCATCGAGCTCAACGGCAATACATCCGGGGTTTTCGGAACCAACGGTTTTCCCCAGAAAAGCAACAAATTTTCCTTAGCATGCTATGAATGCTTGATGAACACTGCGACGCCACATGTCAAACAGTTACCACGTGGACTAGCATCGCCTATAAAAAATTACTTTTTATTACTTTTTGAACCATAGAATTAAAATTTATGGTGATCCTGATACTATTTAACTGTATTCTAAACCTCCAACTAAGAAAAAAAATGTTATGGTGCAAATTTTACAATCACATGGTAGCTGTTTGACATGTGGCGTCGCGGTTTTCATCAAGCATTCATAGCATGCTAAGGAAAATTTGTTGCTTTTCTGGGGAAAACCGTTGGTTCCGAAAACCCCGGATGTATTGCCGTTGAGCTCGATGGGGGTTGAACGAATCGACCTGGTCTCTTAGGAAAAGTTGTTCTCCAGACGATTCCGCTCATTTCTGGCCATCCTAGAAGTTTCTACATGTTTTCCCCAGGCCTGTAGGAGCGAATGAACGAAAATTCAAAATTTCCCATAGTAATTTCCATGTAAAATTGAACCCGCTTGAGACAAGCCAGTTTTCAACCAAATGAGCTGAAATTTGGTGTGAGAGTCCCTTTGGGTATGCCCTACAAGGGGAACCACACCAGAACTTGATCTGAGATTTTTTTAAAATCCGTACCCACCCTAGTATCTAATCAACGTCCATTTCACAGACCCCAAGAACACCCGCTGCAAAGAAAGAACATAACCTTTAAAGAGCTCGTCATGGACTACATATCCAGCGAGGGAGACGGAGTGCACTGCCGGATAGCGCAGAGGCCGTGCCGATACGTACAAAAAGGGACTTTCAGTTACCACAATGTGGTCAGCCATTTCCGAACGGCGCACCCGACGGAAGCGAGAGCGGCGGGATTCTTCCGAAATCTCGCTGCTGCTTCCGAACCGGAACTCGAATCTGTTGAACGCATAATTCCGGATGAACCGGACGCACGAGACGAAACGATGGAATCGTTTACTCGGGAGGAAAGTCAACTGGAGATTCGATGTCCCGATACGTAAGTTGATTATTTAAATATATTCCCTGTACTGGGGGATCTAAGCAAGCTGTGCTTGTGTTCGAACCGTTCGAATGGAAGCCTTTTTTGCCTTCCTCACCTTAGGACATCTCCAGCGCTGGGGTGCAAATCAAATTTGCACCCGGCTCATGAATACCGAGATCAAATTTGCCACCTCGAAAAAACTCCGTCATCCCCACCGCTAGGGTAGCAATTTTGCCACCGAAACAAGCCCACCGCGGGGGCAAATATGGGTTTTTTTTTATCATTTTTTGCTCTCGTTTACCTTCAAAATAAAATATTATGTGTTGATTCATGCCTAGAAATGCTAAAAGTTTTTTAAACTTTTTAATCCTATTGAAAATATCAAAGAATTTCATTTTTCGAAAATGTCGAAAGTTAATCAATTTGCTACCCGATTTGATTCCCACCAAATTTGCTCTCGAGTTTGCCCCCGAGTCTCCCACCGCGCGTAGCAAAGCAGGATTCAAATTTGATCTCAAGTTCATCTGTAGAAGAAAAATATGTGTCGGTACCTGTACTCAAGTACCAAGACAAGTACCGGCAAGCCGGGGGCAAAGTTTTGAATGCGTGTTTCGGAGATTTTTGTATGTCTGCTCTTGTGTATGATTCAAAAATTAGAGCAACACATGTCTCATGGTGAGAAACATTGGAAAGTGATAAACATTGAATAAAGAAGTTGATTAGCGAAAAAATTGTGCACTGTATTCCGCCGGGGAATTGAACCCCGTTCTATCTCATACCGTGAGAACGCATCACCGATCTGCCAACGGAACCAAACCACCGTGCTGAGAGGCGACCTCTTAGAACGTGATCTGTTTCTACTGGGTAATCGTATGACATTTGTTCCATGTCTCCGACGCAACCATAACACCAATTCTTTCGCTCTTCTATTATGTCAATTTCTCTCTCTTTCCAGTGGCTCTCCGAGATCCTTGTGGATCAAGTATATTTTTAGAAGCATTTGTGTCGTTGTTCATTAGGGTCATTGGGTGAATACTGAACACCTCGACCCAAATGCGACGTATAAACGCGGTTGCCTACTTGAACAATGACAAAAAATTCAAAAATTCTAAAATACAAAAATTCAAAAATTTAAAGATTCAAAAATTCAAGAATTCCAAAATTCCAAAATTCCAAAATTAAAAAATTCAAAAACTCAAAAATTCTAAAATTAAAAAAATCTAAAATTTAAAAATTCAAATTTGAAATTTGCAAATTTTAAAATTCAAAAATTTCAAATTTACAAAAAGTCTAAAATGCATTTAAAAAGCTTATTTTTTCAAAAATTTAAAAATTCATAAATTCGAAAATTCAAAAATTTTAAAATTCAAAAATACAAAAATTCTAAAATGCGTTCAAAACCTTAACTTTTGTTGCTTTTTTTAGAAATTAAAATAGCGTTTTTTTTTTAATTTTTTTTCTATTTTTTCAATCTTTTTTTTTATACTTTTCCAATTTTTTAATATTTTTCATTTTTTTTAATTTCTTTAAATTTGTTATTTTTTTTAAAATTTAATTTTTTTTATTTTTCTTATAGATTTGAATTTTTTGTTATTTTTTTTTATTCCAAATTTTTTTTTTTAATGTTTTTTTTTTTTTAGATTTTTTAAATCTTGTTAATTTTTTGGAATTTTCTTAAATTTTAGTTTTTTTTAATTTCCTTGTTTTTTTTAATTTTTTTTAGTTTTCTTTAAATTTTGATTTTTTTTAATTTTTTTTTGTAGTTGTAATTCTTGATTTTTTTTTAATTTTTTTTTAAATTTTGTTTATTTTTTTTTAATTTGTTTTTTTAATTATTTTAAATTTTTAATTTTTTTTTATTTTTTTTAATTTTGTAAAATTTTTTAAAAAATTTTAATTTTTTTTTAATTTTATCAATTTTTTTAATTTTTTTTTTAATTTTTTTTGATTTTTTTAAATTTTTTTTAGTTTTTTAATAATTTTTGAAATCTTTTGAATTTTTTCAATTTTGTTTTATAGTTTTTTTTATTTTTTTTTAAGTTTCTTAAAATTTTTATTTTAAACTTTATATTTTTATTTTTTTTTACATAAAAAACAATTTAATTTTTTTTCGTGCATGATTAAGTTTTCCGTGCATCATTCCATTTGCCGCAGTAGCAAACCAGCAGAATAACGGGTAGCAAAGTGAAATCCCGAAGAACTGAGAGCAAATTTGCTACCGCGACAGGTACCGCGGTGGGGTTGACGTCGGGTGCAAATTTGATTTGCTTCGATGTTTGCTACCCGCGCTGGAGATGCACTTACTGAGGAAAGGCTATAAAATCACTCGAAAAACGAAATTGGGTCCTAAAATGAAGCTTAGATTGCTGATATTTTTGTTTACAGCGATAAAGCTTATTTTTCTGAGTACAATGACCCTTTGTACGACCACAAAGAGTTTAAAATGGATTTTTAAATCAATTTTGAAAAATTAACCTCGCGGTCCTTCTTGACAGAAAAGCTCCTACTTGACAGCTCGTTCCAAGGGGACCATAGTTGATCCATCGAAAAAATGTTGTCTTGTCAAAATTTTCAAAAGATCAGAAATGGCTTTTAATCGTGTTTTTTACCGTTGTACATAAAAATTGACATAAGACTTTAGTACCCAATTCTTAATTTGACCTCCTAGACCCACCTTCATGTATACATATCGACTCAGAATCAAATTTTGAGCAAATGTCTGTGTTGCACTGAGTTATCTCGGCACTGGCTGACCCGATTTGGACCGTTTTGGTCTCATTTGATCCGTCTTGGTGTCCCATAAGTCGCTATTGAAAATGATAAAGTTTAGTTAAGTACTTCAAAAGTTATGCTAAAAAACGAATTTAACTAAAGTCCGGAAGATTGTAAAAAGGGTGGTTTTTGTAAGAAACCTCATCATGTTATACATATATACGCGGTAGGTTGTTCCCTTGGTCGTTCACTGTGACTTGCGGATTGTCTGTTTCTCATCTGATGGTTCGACTGGGAGCATGCTTATTAATTTCTCGTCGCTTTATACCATAGTGGGGTGGCGTTACACCGTGCTGCCACCTGCTTTTTTTAAAGTGCAAAAGTGGAGAAATGCTGAGTCATCGTCTTAAAATAGACGACGTTCTATCTCGCACAGCATAATGAAGTCGATAAAGTCGTTGGTTTCTTTGGATGAAAAGCAGCAAACGTAGTCTAAAAATTATAACGCCATCCCCTATTAGTTTTATTAGTTACGTGATGAAGCAAGGGCGTCTATGCGAAATGTCACTTCACCCGCTACAAATGCTCCGACGCTTTTGGGATGGGAGAGGGAATCAATTTTGTTATACGCGCCGTTTTTTTTACAGCACTAAAAAACGTGCAAAAATACTTGTACACGTGGGTAAACAGATTCCGCAGTAAAAAAAAGATTGAATTGTTCACCTAGCGCTCACATGCATACAATATAGATCGATGTACATGAACCTTGAAAACTCGAATATTTCACAGATTCCACGACAAACCGCCAGAGGAGTCGCATTCTGAGGATCAAAGTGTAACTCAGAGCCAGCTCACCGAAAAGTACATCTTGCGAGATGAAGTGGGAGTCCACTGTCGAATATCTCAATGGCCGTGCAAATATGTCCAGACAGGCATTTACGCGTACCGGAACTTCGTTCGCCATTTCCGCTCCATACATCCAAAGGAAGCTAGAAAGGTTGGCTTTTTCGCGGGCGTCAACGAAACATCGGAACCGGAAACGGAGCACGGATCTGTCGAGCTTGGGGAGGGTCAGTCAATGGATCCCGATACGTAAGTTGGGCGTGTTTGGTGTACTTTTGACATTTTTAATCTTTCTAAGGCTTTGCAGATCTGATGACGAGCGTTGGAAGTTGAAAAACGGGCTGCCAAGCTTGAAACGGCTTACCAAAAAGTTTATTTACCAAGATGCCCAAGGAGTTTACTGTCGAATATCCGCCCAGCCGTGCAGATACATCCAGAGGGGGGAGTACAAGTATACAAATTTTGTACGCCATTTTCGCACGGAACATACGGCGGAAGCAACGGAGGCTGGATTTTTCAGAGATCACAGTGAAGCTACGGAACAGGAATCAGTCAACGGTACAGTTGAGCAGGAGGATTCTGATACTGACATGTAAGAATGTGTCATGCTAACTTGTTTCATTTAACAAAATAACACAGGTTTCTTCTCGCAGACCCCTTGAACTCGACCTCGGCGGTAAAACAGGCCTCATTGAGATCGTTGCAAAATGTGTCTATCGCAACCAAAAAGGGATTCACTGTCGGATTTCCTCATCGCCGTGCTCGTATGTTCAAACTTCCGGTTTCAAGTACCGAAATTTCATCAGTCACTTTGCCATCCAACATACGGAGGAAGCTAGTAAGGCCGGATTCTTCAGAAATGACAACGACTCTTCGGAACCGGAACTGGAACCAGTTGGAGGCATTGCCTACGATTCAATCACGCAAGACGAAACCATGGAATCGTTCACTACCGAACAAAGCCAACCAGAAAATGCTGAAGCGTAAGTTTTGGTCCTTTTCCGCATGTTTTGGAAGTTAAACTTTTTTCTTTCCCCAGATCCCAAGCTCGAGCATTACTCTGGAAGAAACCAAGTCTGAAGGAACTTGCCGAAAAGTGTATCTTCCGAGACGAAAACGGTGCTCACTGCCGAATAGCTTCGTGGCCGTGCAAGTACGTGCAAAGCTCCACCTTCGTCGTGGGAAATTTTGTGCGCCATTTTCGTACCGAGCATCCGAAAGAGGCTAGAAACATCGGGTTTTTCCGAGAAAAATCGAAACCGGTTCCCGTACCCGCGCAAAATTCACGTATCGAAGACGTTACGTTGGAACCGATGGTTGTTGAGCAAAGCCGACCGGTGGAGGTTCTACGTCCGGTTATGTGAGTGTTGATCTTGCTTCAGCCACATTTGAAAAGCAATTGAGTGAATTTTTCGCTTTTCCAGGTCCCAAGACAAGTCAAAAAGACGAAAAAACGCGCTTACCTTTACCGAGCTCGCCGAGAAGTGTATCGTCCGGGACGAGGAAGGAGTTCATTGTCGTATAACTCCATGGCCGCCGTGCAAGTACGTTCAAAAGTCCACCTTCGTCGTGGGAAATTTGGTCCGTCATTTTCGTACTGAACATCCCATGGAAGCGAGGAAAATTGGATTTTTCAAAGAATCTTCTGAATCGGAGCTGGACTTAACGCATGATCGCGCGTCAGAATCGTTCATTCTCGAGGAAAGCCAACCGGAAATACCTTGCCCTGACACGTGAGTTGATCTAGCGCAGCGTACCTGTTTTTTCGTAGTTTAATCAACCAATCTCTTTTCACAGACCCTGCGACGACCCCGCACTGTACTGTAAACTGTGCTTCTCGGTTGACCTTCCGCTGGTTCCGATCTGCAGCGGCCCAGACGCGGTGGATAATCCGCTGGTGGAGTCAATCGAAGAGTGCATCAACGTTCGCATAACCGCCGATGATGACGGGTGGATTTGTTCGGAGTGCAGCCAAAAGTTGGTAGATTTCCAGCAGTTTCGTCAACTGTCCCGAATTCATTATTCCGCAGTTCGTCGAAAGAAGCAACAGCTTGCAACGACTACGTTTAGCAATCCGGTTGTGGTCCACTCTGCAAACGAAGCAGACTCGTTCTACGTAGAAATAGTGAAACAGGAAAATGACTTTGAAACCCACACGGAACCTCCAGTCACTGAACAACCATGCGACGATCAGAAACCGTTCATCGAGCTGCCCAACGGTTCGTTCTCGTGTCGGATGTGTCCGCAGACATTCCCATCGCTCGGTCCCACCATGGAACACTTCATCAGCGCCCACAGCGAGGCAATGACGCACACGAACAGCGTGCTCGCCGTTGACTATTCCGACAAGCCACCGTTCAAACCGGTCACCATCAACAACGTTCAGTATCTCAAGTGTGCCGACTGTGACACGCTGACCGAGCACGGGGAGGCCATCATCGAGCATCGCAAGCGGTTCCACGCGGGGGTGAAGATGTTGCCCACGATCCGGTGCGACCGGGCCGAGTGTGAACAGGTCTTTATGGATAATCCGGCGTACCAGCGGCACTTGGAAATTTGTCATGACGTGATTGATCCCGGCGAAGGGGGATCGTAAAGTATTTATTTAAACGTGGCTAATGTAATAAATGTCCAAATGTGCAAGTAATTTTTTTCATATCACATGAAAAATAGAGTCTTTAATTTACTTCTTGCTAAAATCACCTGAACTCAAAAAAATCGTAGAAAAGGTGAGATATTGAACTCAGGAAATCATGATTTTTGGTTAGGGCGTTTGAAACGGAATTTGTATACGATTCTAACTAGATTCCGTTTCAGAATTCGGATTGATTTGACTGGGAAGCTACACTGAAAACCCAACCATGGTACACTCAAACCCCGATGGTTTGACACCAACTGTTGTCAAACGAACGGGGTCACTTTTTAGCTTGATACCCCTTTTACACGGAGTTCACACTCACTACCAAACGTATGTTTTGATAGTGTGCGTGAGTGCAGTGTAAAAAGTGACAGTTCGTCACTTTTTAGTTTGACCAACCAACGGGGTACAAACTAAAAAAGTGTCAAACGAACCACCGATCTCACGCACACTAGCTTACCATTTGTTTTTGCTGCCGGGTACAAATTTTAACCTAAAAACCCTTCGGGCGCACGTACACCCTTACCAAAAATCATGACTTTTTGAGTTCCAAATCCCACTTTTCATACGATTTTTTCAGTTCAACCCATATAACCATTTTTATGGTTGTAGTACCTGAACTCAAAAAATCGTATGAAAAGTGGGATTTGGAACTCAAAAAGTCATGATTTTTGGTAAGGGTGTGTACATAATTTTGAGTGTTATTGCTAAACGTGTAAAGTCACTCATGAGTGACCGGACATTAATCAATTTTGTTGTTATTTACGTTTATACATCTTTTTAAATCCGACAAGAAAGATACGGATACGGATTTCCTGCCGTTTGATCCTCATTCGTAGATACCAGCGAGAGGAACCAGAAAATGACACTGTGAAGAACAGTTCAGAGATACTCCCGACGCTGAGGAGAAATCGTTGTAGATCAACGAAATGCATTCCTTGAGTTCTTGGCCTGGCAATGAGTAAGTTTGTGCAATTTAAAATTCCACTTGAAAAGTTGTGTAATGTTCATCTGATTTTCAAGGCTCGGTGGAACGACAGATCCTGGCCATTACAGACCGAAGTAATAAATTCGATTGAAAATAAAAACGCAAACACTAACCCAAAACTCGCTCTGACAGGAACAAATCGTGGAAGCACCGCGTTCAGCCGTACATCCGGACGGACGCGTCCGGCGTGCACTGTCACATTGTGGGCGATTCGGTGTGCCCGTACGTGCAGAAAAAGCTGCGGATAGACAATCTTTTGCGGCACTTTCGCGCCATGCACGAGCGCGAAGCGAAGGAAAGGGGGTTTATGGAGGAGGAGGACGAAGATGGCGTTAAAGCGGAGGCGGATGAGGAGGAGCAAACCGGGTCGGAATTGGCAGCGGACGATGGAGTGGAGTCAGATCTGATGGCAGAGTTAAGAAATAAATTTCCAAATATGAACGTCTTCAACAATGATGGAATGTAAATTCTTTTGAGCGTTAGATGTTAGATGTTTCAATCTAAATCTTGTTTTTCCTCAGGCAGCGAAAGGACTTTTACAAGACGTTGGTACGGCCGTGCATCCTAGAGGATGAAAAAGGGGCGCACTGCCGCATTCGGGACGACGCGGTTTGTCGTTACACGCAGAAAACGCTGCGATTGCAAAACTTTCTACGACACTTTCGTAGCATGCACGTGCAGGAAGCCAGAGAGAAGGGTCTGTTCTGGGGTGAGTGTCAGGATTACGGTGGAACCAGTAGCCTGGAGAATGTTCAAGAAAGTGGAGACTCCTTTTCAGTGAATGAAAATGACGATTACACCAAGTAAGATTGTTGCTTGTTATGATTATTATATGCTTAACTACCTTTACATCCACAGAAAAAAGCGATGGTACGAAGTGCTGAAACCCTGCCTTCTCGAGGACGAAAAAGGAATCCATTGCCAGATTGTTGTCGGTGATTTTTTGTGTAATTACACCCAGAAAACGCGACGAATGCAAAACTTGCTGAGACATTTCCGTATCAAACACAAACAAGAAGCAAGACAGATGGGGCTTTTTGAGGACAAACCTGAGCCAAGTGACGGAGATCAATTGCAGAATGTGACCGAAAAACAGCTCTATGAGAATGTGGGACCGTTTAGAACTGAAGTGCAAGAAGGGTAATTTGAGATGTAAAACGTTGAATTTTTCACTTGTTTGAGCTATTTATTATTTTTCTAGGTCAGTGGAGCTGGATATTCAAACGAAAAATTCTAACGTGGTCCTGAGCGATAGTGTTTCAGCGCATAATAACTCATCTCAGCGCTCACGTAAATCGAGCCATAAAAGCAAGTAAGATTTCGATCTACCATCGACAAATTACCAGCCCGGGAGCATGTTGACAGCTCCCATACAAACTGAGCGTACCTCTTTTTGTGGGCCCAGTGGGCCTAAGACGGCGGCCTTTGATATCATCTAGCCAAACATTTGAAAATGGCGAATAGTTTAAAATAATATAGTTTTTGCCTACTTTCGGTTTAAAACGACAAAATAAGCATTCTGGAATCATTTTCTTGAAAAACTTGTTTAAAGATACGCCACGTTAAAATATTAGTCTCGAACAGTTGGAGGGAGCGTGCCGCGAAAGTCGTCACGAAAAAAAAGTTTCCCATGCAAATTTTGAGTTGCGTTTTTAATGGGCGGACTCCGACGAGATCCACATGCCATCTGTCGGTAGATACGCGCAACTCACGAAAACTGTCATGTTAGGGGACGGCTGCAAATTACTTATCTGCAAATTCAAAACAAAATCTAAATTAAAAATGAAATGAGTACAAAATTTCATGTTTAAAACATTATATAATAAAAACATACTGTTTAGATTTTTTTTAACCTAGAAAATTTATTGAATTTTTAAATTTTTTAAAATGTTTGAAAAAAAAAAAGTTTAACAACCAAACTTTTCAAAAATTCAAAGATGTTTAAAAATCTTGATATTTTAATTTTTTTTTGAATATTTGCAAATTTTGGGTTTTTTTTAAATTTATAAAATTTTAATGGTCAGTCAGTTTCAAACTGAAACTTTTTTTTCTGAATTTTTTAATATTTATTTTTCTGCATTTTTTTTATTTCTTTTATTTTTTGGAGTAAATCATATTTTTTTCTTGTTATATTTCTTAAATTTTTAAAATTTTGGAATTTTAAATACTTTTGATATACTTATCCAGATTTTAAGCCTTAAAAATTTCAGTTACATTTAACTTTTTCAAATATGAAGTTTTTTTTTTGTCCACGGTGTGTTTCCTAGAACAAACTTAAGGGAAAAAAAAATCGGCAAGTCTGATATTTGGTACCATGAAAGAAGGGCTCTTTCCCGACATTTTGCGGGGTCCGGCGAAATATTTCGTCGGGGGTCTTCAGCAACTTTTTTTTTCGATTTTATATGATTTTTCTACAGAAAAGTCGATGGAAAACGATGGGTTGATGTTCGAATCCATCAAATTTCTTATGAGTGTGCCTCAAGAGACTCTATATTACATATTTGACCTCGGATAAAAAGTTTCCAACCCAAATTTACCAGTTTTCTAGCTTTCTTTGAAACAACCCCAAAATCCAAGCTTGAAACCTCAAAACGATCGACTAAAAATATTTTCTTTGTACAATTCGTCATGAAAATATAGCAGCAGATTGTCCGGATACAAATTCGAGCATTAAACATTGCTAAACTTAGAGTATTTCATTTAAAAGCTATTTAGTACCTAAAAGGTTCCCAACATTACTTTTTCAATTCTCTGCCATACAACGCTATAATATTTTAAAACATTTTCGAATCAATCACATTGTAGAGAACAATTTTCTGAACAATTTCCATAAAAAAGTATCAATTTTGGTTTAATATAAGCAGAGATACATTCAATTTCGTAAAATAAAAAGTGACTTTCTCCATTTTTTTTTGGATTTAATTCCCGTTCAAACGATGGTTTGATACGCACGTAGATAACTCTATACCAAAATCCCACAGACTTATGAAGTTCGTCGTGCAAGACCAAGCGGGATATCATTGTCGTTTTCTGGATGACGCGTCCTGTCCCTACACCCAGAAGACGCTACGCGAGCACAACTTTATGCGACACTTCCGCCTGGCTCATTTGAGCGAGTCCAAGCAGCAGGGATTTTCGAAGAAAAGTGCGACCACGAACGAAAGCGACGACGAGCTGGGTTTGGACACGTGCGTTAAAACGGAAGTGTTCAACGTCGTGGAGAGAGGTCTCGCGCAGATCGATGCCGATGGAGGCGTCCGTTGCGCCATTGAACCGGAAAGTGATTGCCAGTACGGACAGGCCAGCTACGACGAAGTGCGATTTTTGGCGCATTTTCGCCTGAAGCATACCTATTTGGAAGACGTACTGTTTCCTGGGTGCGGAGAACGAGCATGAATTGTATGAAGAATGATTGAATAATCGTGTTGGGTTTACATTTCAGTGACGGAGCGATGATCCCCGACCAGATCGAACACGTTGCGGTGGGCGCGGATGGCATTTTCTGCGCGATGGAGCCGGAATCTGGGTGCACCTACTTCCAGACGAGCTACAACGAGAGGAAATTTAGGCAGCACCTTCGCGCGAAGCATTCGGGAGATGTGGAACGGCAACCAGAGGAAGAGTGAGTAATATTGTGTTAAATGCTTTTTAGGCCCAATGGAAAAAAAAAGTATGGTTGAGGATAGCATGCCAAGCATGCTGTCAAGTTTCAACTTACACTCTGACTGGGGAATACTCAATTTTGAACTAAAATATTTTCCGCAATTCTTTTTTTAGTGGGTTTGTATAAGGGCATTCCGATTTATTAATTTTTATTGATTAAAATTCTCGTTTCTTAACAGTCAGAATGGCCTTTACCAACAAATTAAGCAGTACATTTACGAGGACGATGAAGGTATCCACTGCCGGATCAGTGGCGTTGAAAAGTGCGAGTACGTGCAACAGAAGCGACAACTGCAACTCTTTTTGCGTCACTTTCTGCTGAGCCATCGCAAAGAAGCGAAGCAGAAGGGGTTTCTGAAGAACCCGCAAATGAAAATGCTGGAATCAATCGTTCCAGTGTACGACGCAAGCGGTCGCACCGTGATTTACCAAAGCTACCACCTGCAAAAGCTAGGACTTGTTATGGCTCAGGACGACGGGTTTCGCTGTTCACAGGAAACGTGCGATTTTTCGCGGGAAAAGTATGACGAGAGCGTGTTTCTGGAGCATTTGTGCCAAAGTCATCCTCCGGTGTTCGGAGACCTGCAGCCCAGCAAGCAACGGCTAACGCTCAAGGTGGCCGAGCATGTTCTGCAGGACGGACGGGGCTTTCACTGTAGAATTGCCGGCCCAGACGCGTGCAGCTATGTGCAGAGTTGTTATCGAATGCAAAACTTTTATCGGCACTTTAACATGCGCCACCGGGAGGACTTTGACCGAGCCGGGTTTGTGTTGAGGCACGCCAACAGCTATGGGACGGCAAAGAAGCGCGACTTGCGGGCATATCGTGATGAAGAAGAGGGCGAGGCTGAAGGTAGCGGTGATGAGCCAAGCGAACTGAATTACGACACCTTCCAGGGTCTGGAACTCAGCGTTGAACAAGCGAGCAGCGATGAGGAGGATGTTGCCAGAATTCAGCACGAACCAGAGCGGGAGGAGCCAAAAGATAAGACGAAGGTGCTGTACCAAAGCTACCACCTGAGAAAGGAAGGACTCGTCCTGGCTCAGGCTGATGGATTCGGTTGCTCTCAAGAGCCGTGCGACTTTGCGCGGGAAAAGTACGACGAGAGCGAATTTCTGGAGCATTTGCGCCAACACCATCCCTCTTTGGTCGTGGGCTTGAAAGTGAGCAATCAACCGCTAACGCTCAAAGTGGCCGAGCATGTTCTGGAAGACGGACGGGGTTTCCACTGTCGTATCGCCGGTCCCAACGCGTGCAGCTATGTGCAGAATTGTTATCGAATGCAAAACTTGTATCGCCACTTTTACCTGCGACACCGGGAGGATTTCGAAAGGGCTGGTTTTATGCTGAGTCACGAAACGCTGAAGGCGGCAAATGTACCGGCCAATAACGACAAAGCTAAATCGGTGCCAAAGATAACGCAAAAACAATGGTAATGAGAACATTTTGTGATTCTAGGACTTTGGATGACCCCACATTTACTTCCAGGTCTGCACAGAGGGCAAAAATTGAAGAACTGGTTACAGTCGACGGTGAGGAGGCCTTCCGTTGCAATATAAGTGAAAGCTCTGGCTGTGACTTTGTTATGTCCTATTTATATCACCAACTTTTCGCGAGACATTTCCGTAAGAACCATCCAGGGGAAGCTAAACGGCATGGATTCTTTGACGAATTTCTCCTCTTAAAGTCAGCGTATGGGTAGGTCTTAACATTCCGAATGGAAGTAGCAAAACTCTAACAACTTGCCGCTTTCAGCAAACCCCACAAACCAATGATTGGCGAGTTTGTCGCGCTGGACGAATGGGGTGGCGGCTTTCGCTGCAACATCGCCAGCAATACGCACTGCAGCTACGTCCGCCAGCGACTTCTGGACAAGGACTTTTCGAAACATTTTCGCGTAATCCACCCCGAGGAGGCCAAACGGCACGGATTCTTCGAACTTGCTCGCCCAGCCCCACGAAAGCGAAAGAGAATAAAGTGCATGGTGCAACTGGTACGGGAGAACGTGGCGGCGGATTCGCGCGGGATACACTGCCGGATCGCGGATCCGCTCTGTGACTACGTGCAGGAGATCTTCCGCCCGCATAACTTCCACCGGCATTTCGTTGGGAAACATCCGGAGGAAGCCAGGGCGAAAGGATTTCTTGGATCAGAACCAGAGCCGGAACGTATGGAAGCTGAAGAGGAACCTGTGCAAGAATCGGACTGCGAGCTGTTGGAGAATCCGGCGGAGTACTGTCGTCTGTGCTCCAGCACGACTCTACCTCTGAAACCCATCTTCAGCGACGATGAAAATCCGCTTGTCACGTTGATCGAACAATTTACCGGCATTGCGCTGGCTGTCGAGTCGGACATTTCAGCACACATTTGCGCGGACTGCCATCAACGACTTCAAAACAGCCAGCACTTCCGGCAACAGTGTCAAACCTTTGATCGAAAGGTTCGTCGGAGAAACCCGGTAGCGGTTCGGGCAGATGTTCCATTTATCGGGGTGGAGAGTGACGAACAAACCCTGCTTCCGCTGGATATCATCAAGACGGAAGAAACCGTTGTTGAGGTGATGGATCTGGATGATCCGTTGGTGAGTGGTTGAGCCTCGAGCGTAGAGATGGTCGCCCACGTGGAAGACGTGCTGCCGTACGCAATAGTTTAACTAAAATAAATTTTGATATTTTCTTATTTACAAAAAATCTCATCAAACACAAGCGCAGCCAGTCCGAAGAAAGCTCCTAGAAATGAAAAACTTGCGTTTAGATTACGCTCCAAGTCCTTTCTTATCAGTATATTAATACAACTGCAGTAGCAGGCCAAGGATTGATACCTAAGAGCATGCAATGGCACTGACCTTGTTGCGTGCTCTTCGGTTGACGTCCACGTAAGGAACATCCTGGAAGGAGCGTAACTAACTACATCCGTAGTTCTGTTAGATCATCCGAATTATCTTGATCAGAACAGTATAGCTCTGGTTCCTTGCGAGTGTCCTATTTTCTTACCTCCACGTTGGCTTGGTTTTCATGATGACCTAGCTGGTGGCCTGTGGAAACGGATCGTAAACCTTTGACCACCGCGGGTCAGAGTCGAGACGGCTAAAAGAAAGGGGCGCGACAATGTGGGAAAGGGAAGTAATTTGTGATTGTAGACGGTATTGTTTTGATTCGCAGTATGTTGAGTCAACTGCTGTGGATGTACCTGAAACATCGCACAACGGGGCTTCTCTTCTCTTCATTCTCAGCTACCACCTATCTCCAATTTTTATTTTGCTCTTCTGATTCGCAATTCTTCACTAATTCTTCTATTTAATATCCAACATTTGATTTTAATTTTTACTAACTTTTGATTCTCTTATCTCTCAAAGCTTTTCCACTCTTTTCTATCAATTGATACTGCTGTAACAAACTTTTTTTTTTTTTTTTTTTTTTTTTTTTTGCCTTAAAAATATACTTTTCCTTAATTTACTAGTAATATCAAGTCTATTTATCATTCGCCTAATCTTTTTTGATTTTATTGCGAATTTATTTATTTGAATAATTCTTTATCTGTCCTATAAATTATCATTACTATAATCTAAGCTTGTTTTGTATCACTATTTATTAACTATTGTCTAATTTCACATCTAATACATCTAGCTTCTCATTTTTATTCTTCAAAATACGCTCATCATTCTCTTACTCTTTTACTGTCAATTGTTTTTCCATCTTCACCCTTTTATTCAAGCAAGTGAGGTTTGAGCCCTTACTCAATTTATGGAATGGATTAACATGGATTAACACAAATATTACTATTGTATTTTTGGTAAACTTTTATAACATGCTTAGGACCAAAAATTGTAACAAAACACCGCGACAAAAGAAATAGCAACAGATAAACAGACTCAATAATAGGGAAGATTTCAGGAGAAAACTTTAAACAGTAAATAACAATAAGTTTTTGAATTCAAACTAAAAATAAAACAGTTTTTGCTTCAATGAAAGTTGATAGGCACACTATAAATGGTTAGGCGCTTATACTTACATCAAACCCTACTTAATGTACCACCCCCGGCCGAGTTAAAATGCGTAACCGGAAAAGAAGGTGTGCATGCCTGGCACGAACACTCAAAGCGTGTTCTAGCGTGCTGCTCGTACTGACTCAGAGCAAGGGTGAGATGTAGGTGTAAGGGCAGTGCGTGTTCGTCGGGAACCTAGTGCATAAGATCGGTCAAGGCCCGTTCTTACACTGAAAATTGCGAAATTGCGAATATATTAATACAACTGCAGTAATCCAAGTTACCCCAGAATAAATCGAGAAATTAAAAGTGCAACATGGAGTTAAGGCAGGGTGGCCACCAGATTTCGATTTTCAATTTCCCGGTTTTTTCCCGGTTTTCTCCCGAGACCAGAAGGAATTTTCCGGAATGTTTTTAAACCAAATTACAATGTTTTTTTTAGGCTAACGTTGGTATCAACATACTTTTGGAACGCATACATTTGGTTCAAAGTTTGAGTTCCTCAAGAAAGCTTTCAAATATCTTGAGTACAAAGTAAGTAAGTTGAAAACGAAGCCGTTTTTATCTGTTTCCAATCCAAACCTCTATTTTTTCTAATGATTGGGATTTTTCATCATCATGCTCTATAGATTTTACAAACTAAAAATAAAAAAATCTTTTTATTTTTTAGAATAACATAAATTATTATTAGAAAGCAGGAAATGGCATTTACAATTTATTAATTTTGTAGCAAAGATTTGCAAAAATACATTGTCATCAACATTTATATGAATGCTCGTAAAGTTTCTTTGAAAAAAGGTTTTGTGTATTCAAGAAGAACGATTCTTCCAAGAATTATCAAGTTCTGTGAATTAATTATTATTTTTTGGTGAGTACTTTCTTTTTAACCAAGGAAGTCTTTTTGAATCATTAGTCCAAACAAAAATGTATACACATGTAAAAAAAAATCGGTATCTTGACACTTTTTTTATCGATTATCTTCGGTAAGTTGATTGATGGGATAAATTTTCGAAAATAATTTTAATTTAGAAAAAACTGTCTGAAAAACCCAAAACACAAAATGGTAAAAAGTCATAAAAAATTTGGGTTTGGGTTAATAATCTTTTGATTTTTTTTTTAAATGCATTTTTAAACACTTTTTGCATTCAAATGTTGAGACTATGGCTTGTTCTTCAATTTTTTTTTTATATTTTTTTTTTATTATTTTACACAAAGTCCATGTACATTTCTTCAAATCAGTTTTCTTTGTAAAGCTTCAAAATAAAATGTTTTTCTGTATTTCTTAAACTATCTGCTGAAAATGCCAATCAATTTGGAGATATTCTTTCTGTAAATTAAATTTTCACTGACTTTTTTTTTATTTTTTTTTCTATTATTTTTTCTTCTATATTTAAAAAAAATAATTTTGTATAAATTTATGATGACCGACGAATTGTTTTTGGAACAGAGATTTTTTAAATTGCCCAAAATATACATTTGAAAGATTTTCAAAAACTGTTTTGATTTCAGATTTAAACATGCTTTTTAATAGTATCTTTTAGAAGTTGTAGCTTTTTTCAATAAAAAATCATTCTATTTTATTTTTAAAAAATCGAATGGTTGAGAAAATTCTTTACTGCTTTTTTTGAAGGACAAATCTTGATGATCTTGAAATAAAAAAAAAATATCCTGATTTAAATTTTATGCAAAACTAATATTTTAGCAAAAAAAGGTCGAATTCACAATATCAAAATTATGAAACATATGATTATTTTTACAAATATTTTGAATGTTTTAAATTAAATGGTAGTTGGCACAATTTACAAATTTGAAACAAATATTCGTAAAAAAAAAGAAAAAGAAAAAACTCTAAAACGGTGCAATTTATTTTAAATTCTTAAAATTTCTTAACGAATGCAAATTATAGGTTTATCATTCAAATATTTTTTAAACATTTTCTGATTGGTCAAAAATAATTCGCCCGTAATTCACTGCACCTTAAATATGGTTGTAAGCTTTTGCTTCAAATCAATTTTCTTTTTTTTCTCTTTTCAAATTTAAATCAATTTTCTTTTTTTGCTTCAAATCAATTTTCGAAATTTTCTCTTAAATATTTCGTTTGAGAGGTTTTTTCTGGACCCCCTGAGACCGCTCGTGGCACCCACAGGGGTACATGTACCCCAGGTCGAGAACCGCTGCTGTAGAGGAAAACAAAATGTTAGTTTTCGCGAATTCTTCGTTTAGAATAACAGGAATAATTTTTTATTTGAGAAAAGAACATATTGAATACATTAAAGAGGGGCTTTTGTCAAAATTTAAATAAACTTAAAATATTTTCCCGGTTTGTCAGTCAAATTCCCGAGTTTTTCCCGGTTTTCTCCCGGTGGATAAAAATCCCGGGTATTTCCCGGTTTTCCCGGTTTTTCCCCGAGGTGGCCACCCTGAGTTAAGGTTTCTTTCAAGCTTGTGTGAAGTTTCCATGACAGCTGTGAAAGTTTCACTCCATGTTACCGGCTCACATCTCTTTTTAATTTCTCGATAGCAAAAATAAATGTGGCCAGGCCTACTGCGATGCATTAACCGCAGAGACTGATTCTGTTAACGGATCACATATTGGAACGATAAAAGTACATGAAACTTGGATTTTTTTTTCCATATATTTATAGAGACTTTACACCATTAAGCATTCGTCTCTTCAAGGTGGATAGTTAGAGAGGAAAGATTACAGAGTTTTAAATCACTTGTATGGCTGTTTCAAAAATTATTTCCACATATTTAAATTCAACTTTTGATCTTAAATTATATAGTTTTTCAAGTTTATCTTTATCCTTTTCTTCCTAGATTTTATAAGTTATCTCATAACACTTTTCCTTATAATAGTTTGCTTTTACTATATTTTCATCTTCTTCATCTGTTTCTTCTTTTGCCATCTCTCTTCGTTTTGTTGCTAATTCGTCATCCGCGTCCGCCTGTACGCGTTTCCGGGATCTACGATTGCGCTTAGATAGCACGGTATCGAATCCATCGTTGGCTGCTTCGTCAATTTCATTTGTTTGCATTGCATTTTGGTCTGGTTTACTGTTGTTGCTTTTTCTGCCGCTGCTGCTGTTTGGCTTAGGTTCAATCGGTTGTGTACTGCTTTTTTGGTTCACCTTTTTACTTGGTTCTACACTTTTTTGTTCTTTGCTTTGAGTTTGCAATGCGATTTTTTTGCCTTGTATCGTCACTGCTGCTGCAGCATTATTTAACCCTTTAAGTACCACGTGGAAATTTAATATTCAAAAAATCATATCTTGGCTCAAACACAACCAATTTTCGATGTTTTGGGCTTGTTCGCTCAGGATTTTAATACGGAACACGATGCAATCGGAAAAATCCGGATTCCGGTTCCCTGGCCGGAGATATTCCGGATTTCCCTGGGCCAGATTGGGGCTACGCTAGCCTGGTCATTTTTCTGATTACAAAAACCATCCAAAAAAGATGAATACAAGTGAAGTACTATGGAATTTTATCATCTGCAATCAAACGAAGGCCATTTTATTGAACTAGAACCATGTTGGACACGGGAAACCCGGTCAGTAACCTGGGACCGGTTCCAGGGTCCCGGTCATAATCCGAAGATATGACCAGTACACTTTTCTTGTCCAAAGTGGGCATGCGACATGTCTATGTTCATGAAATTGTGTAACAAGTTCGGAAAAACTAATGCAATACCAATCGGACCGACTGTGGCCACCCGGAACCGGTTCCAGGTTCCCGGCCATAATCCGAATATATGGCCAATACACTTTTCATGTCTAAAGTGGGCATGCGACATGTCTATGTTCATGAAATTGTATCACAAGTTCAAAAAGACTAACCCATTGCCAATCGGACCGACTGTGGCCACCCGGAACCGGTTCCAGGGTTCCGGCCATAATCCGAATATATGGCCAATACACTTTTCTTGTCCAAAGTGGGCATGTGACATGTCTATGATCATGAAATTGTGTAACAAGTTCAAAAAGACTAACCCATTGCCAATCGGACCGACTGTGGCCATCCGGAACCGGTTCCAGGGTTCCAGCCATAATCCGAATATATGGCCAATACATTTTTCTTGTCCAAAGTGGGCATGTGACATGTCTATGTTCATGAAATTGTGTAACAAGTTCAAAAAAACTAACCCATTGCCAATCGGACCGACTGTGGCCACCCGGAACCGGTTCCAGGGTTCCGGCCAAAATCCGAATATATGGCCAATACACTTTTCTTGTCCAAAGTGGGCATGTGACATGTCTATGTTCATGAAATTGTGTAACAAGTTCAAAAAGACTAACCCATTGCCAATCGGACCGACTGTGGCCACCCGGAACCGGTTCCAGGGTTCCGGCCAAAATCCGAATATATGGCCAATACACTTTTCTTGTCCAAAGTGGGCATGCGACATGTCTATGTTCATGAAATTGTATCAAAAGTTCAAAAAGACTAACCCATTGCCAATCGGACCGACTGTGGCCACCCGGAACCGGTTCCAGGGTTCCGGCCATAATCCGAATATATGGCCAATACACTTTTCTTGTCCAAAGTGGGCATGTGACATGTCTATGATCATGAAATTGTGTAACAAGTTCAAAAAGACTAACCCATTGCCAATCGGACCGACTGTGGCCATCCGGAACCGGTTCCAGGGTTCCAGCCATAATCCGAATATATGGCCAATACATTTTTCTTGTCCAAAGTGGGCATGTGACATGTCTATGTTCATGAAATTGTGTAACAAGTTCAAAAAGACTAACCCATTGCCAATCGGACCGACTGTGGCCACCCGGAACCGGTTCCAGGGTTCCGGCCAAAATCCGAATATATGGCCAATACACTTTTCTTGTCCAAAGTGGGCATGTGACATGTCTATGTTCATGAAATTGTGTAACAAGTTCAAAAAGACTAACCCATTGCCAATCGGACCGACTGTGGCCACCCGGAACCGGTTCCAGGGTTCCGGCCATAATCCGAATATATGGCCAATACACTTTTCTTGTCCAAAGTGGGCATGTGACATGTCTATGATCATGAAATTGTGTAACAAGTTCAAAAAGACTAACCCATTGCCAATCGGACCGACTGTGGCCATCCGGAACCGGTTCCAGGGTTCCAGCCATAATCCGAATATATGGCCAATACATTTTTCATGTCCAAAGTGGGCATGTGACATGTCTATGTTCATGAAATTGTGTAACAAGTTCAAAAAGACTAACCCATTGCCAATCGGACCGACTGTGGCCATCCGGAACCGGTTCCAGGGTTCCAGCCATAATCCGAATATATGGCCAATACATTTTTCATGTCCAAAGTGGGCATGTGACATGTCTATGTTCATGAAATTGTGTAACAAGTTCAAAAAGACTAACCCATTGCCAATCGGACCGACTGTGGCCACCCGGAACCGGTTCCAGGGTTCCGGCCAAAATCCGAATATATGGCCAATACACTTTTCTTGTCCAAAGTGGGCATGTGACATGTCTATGTTCATGAAATTGTGTAACAAGTTCAAAAAGACTAACCCATTGCCAATCGGACCGACTGTGGCCACCCGGAACCGGTTCCAGGGTTCCGGCCAAAATCCGAATATATGGCCAATACACTTTTCTTGTCCAAAGTGGGCATGTGACATGTCTATGTTCATGAAATTGTATCACAAGTTCAATAAGACTAACCCATTGCCAATCGGACCGACCACCCGAATAAATTTATAATTTTATAATTTTATAATTTTATAATTTTATAATTTTATAATTTTATAATTTTATAATTTTATAATTTTATAATTTTATAATTTTATAATTTTATAATTTTATAATTTTATAATTTTATAATTTTATAATTTTATAATTTTATAATTTTATAATTTTATAATTTTATAATTTTATAATTTTATAATTTTATAATTTTATAATTTTATAATTTTATAATTTTATAATTTTATAATTTTATAATTTTATAATTTTATAATTTTATAATTTTATAATTTTATAATTTTATAATTTTATAATTTTATAATTTTATAATTTTATAATTTTATAATTTTATAATTTTATAATTTTATAATTTTATAATTCTTTAATTTTACAATTTTATAATTTTATAATTTTATAATTTTATAATTTTATAATTTTATAATTTTATAATTTTATAATTTTATAATTTTATAATTTTATAATTTTATAATTTTATAATTTTATAATTTTATAATTTTATAATTTTATAATTTTATAATTTTATAATTTTATAATTTTATAATTTTATAATTTTATAATTTTATAATTTTATAATTTTATAATTTTATAATTTTATAATCTTATAATTTTATAATTTTATAATTTTATAATTTTATAATTTTATAATTTTATAATTTTATAATTTTATAATTTTATAATTTTATAATTTTATAATTTTATAATTTTATAATTTTATAATTTTATAATTTTTTAATTTTATAATTTTATAATTTTATAATTTTATAATTTTATAATTTTATAATTTTATAATTTTATAATTTTATAATTTTATAATTTTATAATTTTATAATTTTATAATTTTATAATTTTATAATTTTATAATTTTATAATTTTATAATTTTATAATTTTATAATTTTATAATTTTATAATTTTATAATTTTATAATTTTATAATTTTATAATTTTATAATTTTATAATTTTATAATTTTATAATTTTATAATTTTATAATTTTATAATTTTATAATTTTATAATTTTATAATTTTATAATTTTATAATTTTATAATTTTATAATTTTATAATTTTATAATTTTATAATTTTATAATTTTATAATTTTATAATTTTATAATTTTATAATTTTATAATTTTATAATTTTATAATTTTATAATTTTATAATTTTATAATTTTATAATTTTATATTTTTATAATTTTATAATTTTATAATTTTATAATTTTATAATTTTATAATTTTATAATTTTATAATTTTATAATTTTATAATTTTATAATTTTATAATTTTATAATTTTATAATTTTATAATTTTATAATTTTATAATTTTATAATTTTATAATCTTATAATTTTATAATTTTATAATTTTATAATTTTATAATTTTATAATTTTATAATTTTATAATTTTATAATTTTATAATTTTATAATTTTATAATTTTATAATTTTATAATTTTATAATTTTATAATTTTATAATCTTATAATTTTATAATTTTATAATTTTATAATTTTATAATTTTATAATTTTATAATTTTATAATTTTATAATTTTATAATTTTATAATTTTATAATTTTATAATTTTATAATTTTATAATTTTATAATTTTATAATTTTATAATTTTATAATTTTATAATTTTATAATTTTATAATTTTATAATTTTATAATTTTATAATTTTATAATTTTATAATTTTATAATTTTATAATTTTATAATTTTATAATTTTATAATTTTATAATTTTATAATTTTATAATTTTATAATTTTATAATTTTATAATTTTATAATTTTATAATTTTATAATTTTATAATTTTATAATTTTATTATTGCTGAAAGTTATAGCTAATTTGAACTTGTTGATTCTGGGTGGCCACAAACGGTCCGATTGGCAATGGGTTAGTCTTTTTGAACTTGTTACACAATTTCATGAACATAGACATGTCACATGCCCACTTTGGACAAGAAAAGTGTACTGGCCATATATTCGGATTATGGCCGGAACCCTGGAACCGGTTCCGGGTGGCCACAGTCGGTCCAATTGGCAATGGGTTAGTCTTTTTGAACTTGTTACACAATTTCATGAACATAGACATGTCACTTGCCCACTTTGGACAAGAAAAGTGTATTGGCCATATATTCGGATTATGGCCGGGAACCTGGAACCGGTTCCGGGTGGCCACAGTCGGTCCGATTGGCAATGGGTTAGTCTTTTTGAACTTGTGATACAATTTCATGATCATAGACATGTCGCATGCCCACTTTGGACAAGAAAAGTGTATTGGCCATATATTCGGATTATGGCCGGAACCCTGGAACCGGTTCCGGATGGCCACAGTCGGTCCGATTGGCAATGGGTTAGTCTTTTTGAACTTGTGATACAATTTCATGAACATAGACATGTCGCATGCCCACTTTGGACTAGAAAAGTGTATTGGCCATATATTCGGATTATGGCCGGAACCCTGGAACCGGTTCCGGGTGGCCACAGTCGGTCCGATTGGCAATGGGTTAGTCTTTTTGAACTTGTGATACAATTTCATGAACATAGACATGTCACATGCCCACTTTGGACTAGAAAAGTGTATTGGCCATATATTCGGATTATGGCCGGAACCCTGGAACCGGTTCCGGGTGGCCACAGTCGGTCCGATTGGCAATGAGTTAGTCTTTTTGAACTTGTGATACAATTTCATGATCATAGACATGTCGCATGCCCACTTTGGACAAGAAAAGTGTATTGGCCATATATTCGGATTATGGCCGGAACCCTGGAACCGGTTCCGGATGGCCACAGTCGGTCCGATTGGCAATGGGTTAGTCTTTTTGAACTTGTGATACAATTTCATGAACATAGACATGTCGCATGCCCACTTTGGACTAGAAAAGTGTATTGGCCATATATTCGGATTATGGCCGGAACCCTGGAACCGGTTCCGGGTGGCCACAGTCGGTCCGATTGGCAATGGGTTAGTCTTTTTGAACTTGTGATACAATTTCATGAACATAGACATGTCACATGCCCACTTTGGACTAGAAAAGTGTATTGGCCATATATTCGGATTATGGCCGGAACCCTGGAACCGGTTCCGGGTGGCCACAGTCGGTCCGATTGGCAATGAGTTAGTCTTTTTGAACTTGTGATACAATTTCATGATCATAGACATGTCGCATGCCCACTTTGGACAAGAAAAGTGTATTGGCCATATATTCGGATTATGGCCGGAACCCTGGAACCGGTTCCGGATGGCCACAGTCGGTCCGATTGGCAATGGGTTAGTCTTTTTGAACTTGTGATACAATTTCATGAACATAGACATGTCGCATGCCCACTTTGGACTAGAAAAGTGTATTGGCCATATATTCGGATTATGGCCGGAACCCTGGAACCGGTTCCGGGTGGCCACAGTCGGTCCGATTGGCAATGGGTTAGTCTTTTTGAACTTGTGATACAATTTCATGAACATAGACATGTCGCATGCCCACTTTGGACTAGAAAAGTGTATTGGCCATATATTCGGATTATGGCCGGAACCCTGGAACCGGTTCCGGGTGGCCACAGTCGGTCCGATTGGCAATGGGTTAGTCTTTTTGAACTTGTGATACAATTTCATGAACATAGACATGTCGCATGCCCACTTTGGACAAGAAAAGTGTACTGGTCATATCTTCGAATTATGACCGGGACCCTGGAACCGGTCCCAGGTTACTGACCGGGTTTCCCGTGTCCAACATGGTTCTAGTTCAATAAAATGGCCTTCGTTTGATTGCAGATGATAAAATTCCATAGTACTTCACTCGTATTCATCTTTTTTGGATGGTTTTTGTAATCAGAAAAATGACCAGGCTAGCGTAGCCCAAATCTGGCCCTGGGAAATCCGGAATATCTCCGGCCAGGGAACCGGAATCCGAATTTTTCCGATTGCATCGTGTTCCGTATTAAAATCCTGAGCGAACAAGCCCAAAATATCGAAAATTGGTTGTGTTTGAGCCAAGATATGATTTTTTGAATATTAAATTTCCACGTGGTACTTAAAGGGTTAACCCATTCCAAAAATCACGCAGGACAGGAATAAAAAGAAAATTTAATTTCTTTTATTTAGCAATATTTATTGTGAAACTGTATTTGTAGTGTAGATCAAAATAGATCAATTATTAATCTATTCTGAGTACTTCGCTTTGTAATCCAGCAACCGAATACCGTGGAAGAACTCAAGATGGTTCTTGTGGGCTCTGCCTTCCATGAAGAACTGACCACACCCGGACTCTGCACAGTACACCCGCTTCCCCTGCCGGCTATCATCACGATGAAATCGCCGCCAATGCCGCAACACGTTTCTCCTCACCCGCATCAGCGTGTCACATTCGGTACACTTGTAGTACGGTACATTTCCCACCATGACCACACGGAACGACGACATACTTTCATCCTCAACAGCTGAAGTAGACGGAACAGGAGGCTCCGCTTGATCATGTGCGTTCCGAAGATGAGCAGTCATGGCGGTCAGCGAGTGAAACGTCCGCTTGCACATCCGGCAGCCAAACCAACCGGTCTCGAGCTGATTGTACGGCAACTCTCCGTCGGTTTCCTCCTCCGACGGTGGAGACTCTTGCACAACCGCTATTGTGTCTTCCGGCTCCGTTTTGATCATCTCCACCAGAAAGGCGGCCGCTGGCTCAACGTCCACTAGGGCGGTTTCGATGGGCGCGCCATTTACTTCTTGCCGGTCGCGGACGACGATGTTGTTCAACCGTTGGCACTGCCCCTGGAAACGCTGGATCTCGTGCAACTTTTGCCGGCACCCGACGCAAATCTGGCTCTGATGGTCCACGTCGGAGTCGAGTCGTACGTTGGTGCACGTTTCGATCACCTCGGCAAGATCGGTGCCATCCAAAGGGTCATAAATTGGTTCTAAAACTTCGCTTGCGGTGAAGCATAATCGACAGTACTCGGAAGGATCTTCGCTGGGTCTGAAATATTTTGTTCTGATTTATTCAGCGGAAATTTATCCTATTTTTTACCTACGTTTTTTGGTCCAAATTTTCATCATTTTCCGTTGCGTTGCCAGATTGACATGTGGATAAAGTGTCCATATGTTGAACTTCGGATTCCACCTTCTGCTTCTGCACCAGAATCTTCCCGCGCCCCTTCTTCGGCTGCATCAGCGTCTCAAAGAATCCGTACTCTTTTGCTTCTCCCGGGTGGTTCAGCCGAAAGTGGCGACGGAATTTTTCCGTTACAAAAACCTTCCGCACAAATGGACAGCAAGGGCCAGCGATTCGGCAGCGCCAACCTTCTTGCTCGCGCATAACGTAATCGAGCACCGCCTTGCGCGGTTTGTTCTTTTCTGGGATGACTTCCTTCTTTGATGATTTAAGGACGCTTTTTTCGAGAACTCCCTCGAGGAAACCTCGACAGAAGCCCTTAAGACTGGCCTCAACGGGATGCTTTTTGCAAAAATGTCGCGCAAAGTTTGGGTGGTTGAAATTTTGCTGCACGTACGTGCATTTGGGCTCGCCGCTGGTCAACTCACAGTGAATTCCGTCGTCATCCATCGAAATGTATTCCAGGACAAGTTGCCGCAAGGGCAATGTAGACCGTGGGCGCAACGCAGAATTGATTTCCGGGCTAAAAAATAATTAGTTAATTCCATCGTAAACTTCAATTGAAATCATCCTCACATTCTGTTGATGTGCTGCGTCACCGACGTCGGGCCAAAATTTTGAAGTAGACCCCTCCGCCGTGCCTCCTCGGGATGATCCTTGCGGAAGTGTTCGTAAAAGTGGAACGATCGGTACACACGATGCATAAACCGGCACCGTGGCATCCGGCAGTAAGCCCCGCAGGGGTTAATCTCGACAATGTCACGCATCGAGTTGCTGACTTTGCCCCCGGAACGCGCCTTGGAATTTCTCGGTGAATCCATGGCGAAAGTTTCCTGTCTCGTCGCGACCACTTTTAAAATTAATGCCAAATAAAAACAAACACGATGGACCACCTCTCATGAGTTCCAAGCAAAAATTTCAACCTTTTTCCAAACACTTCGTGAGTGACCGTTACACACTCGTCGGGAATCATCCAAGAAACAAGTCTGCGCAACCTTACACGCAAAGACGACATTTGTCTTTTAAGACATAAAATTAGACTTTTCAAGCCTAATGATGTTAGATACCATTTGGTTTTGCTGCCTGACAAAATTTAACCTCACTTTATTGTCGTGTACGTAAACGCAATACATACGCACGCAGATTACTCTATTGAACGTGCACGCATCCTGACAAGACATCTGGAGCAACATTCGAAAAGGGCGCATAAGCAAATTGCCAGCACTATTTTGCAAATTCTGAGCCAAAAGTAAACTATTTTACAAAACCCGCAGTGTTAAAAGGTAGTTGGGAAGGCCAGCTATTGATTTACATTTCGAGTTTTGTGAAAAAGTTACCTGTTGGCTCGGAATTTGCAACATTGTTCATGCCGTCAAAATGCTTATCCGCCATTTTCTCGTGTTGCTTCAGACATTAAATGCATATTTTTGAAGATTCGATTCTAGTTCCTTGACTTAGAGGAGTTATTATCAAAATATAGCAAACAAATCCCACTTTTCATACGATTTTTTGAGTTCAGGTACTACAACCATAAAAATGGTTATATGGGTTGAACTGAAAAAATTGTATGAAAAGTGGGATTTGGAACTCAAAAATCATGATTTTTGGTAAGGGTGTAGTAACAGTAACTTTTCTAGGATTTCTTTCAAGGATTTTCACGGACGAAGGTGAATTATTCACTTTTTTATGCAAATAAAGTCCGCATTCATCAAACTCCGAATGAAAATTTTAGAATGTTGTGATTTGAACTAAGCCTTAAAGTATGGCGATTATCTACGTTATTTTTTTATCTGTGTGATGTGAGATATTTCAAAATTCTGCGGTTCTAGAGAGCGTCAGTATGGCTACTGCCAAAGTGCGGCGATCTGTTCTGAACTACAGTCGACTCTCTGGTTGTCAATATCCAAGGGACCGTCGAGGAAGAGAATCATCAGTTTACAGAACGATGCAAAATGAAGAATCGATTGAAAATATTTTTTCTTGATACCCAACTATAGGAGAGAATCATGGCAACGTCCATCAAACAAAAACAAACTAATGTCAAACACCCTTCAAAGTTTCGCTTCGCCAAGAAAAATGTCTATGCAAGCCATGAGAAAGTGAAATTATTGACAACCGGAAGAGATTTTTAAAGCAAACAGAATCCAAGGGACCGTCGAGGAAGAGATCCTTCAAGCAAGGGAAAATATCGAGGAATGAAGATAATTGAAGTATGTAGATTGAAGGGACTGAAGAATTCATCGATAGATGGAGAATTATTGATATCGAGAAGATCGACAGCCAGAGAGTCGACTGTATGTGAAAAATCGAATAAATTTCATAATTCACAATTTACTGAAAAATCAAGGCTAATCATATACATCAAAACAAAGCCATACTAATAGATTACACACTCATAAAAAGGTGATGATTACGCCACAGAGTAAGACAGAGTCACTACTGCCATTTGATTTTTGGTTCCACTTTGTGGTACATCGCAGGTACATCGCACGCCTGCTACCAGCAAACCTTATGGAGCCAAACATTAAAATGACATTTCTTCTGACTGCTCACTAGCTCTGTGTTACTCTGTGATTACGCACATTACTTTACAAATTTGTCAGTTTGATTTTACACACTCGTTTGGGATTATGGGGATTATCGAGTTCAGGAAAACTGGATCCAATAAAAACGGCGCGCAAACGCCGCGGAACAAACAATCCATATTCCATGTATTGGAAAAGTTACGTTAAATCAAATTTTATCAAATTAAATTTTAGATTTACCATTACCACCAGGTAAGGTAGGCTGCGACTATCAAGCGCACTTTGATTAGCGCAATGAATTTCACGACCACGTGTCATTTCAGGGTACCAAAAACCAGCATGGCTTTCCGAGCATGCTCTGCTGATTTAAGATTTTTGGCAACCACGTGACTTATACAAATATGAAAATGAGCATGTTGATCGAGCATGCCAACAACTTAGCCTACTAAGGGACCTCTGCGATTTTGATATTGCGCGTATTCCCGAAAAAGACACGCGGCTTACCAGCCTCGAAACGACGCTCCGCACTTTCGGCAAATGCGCGCTGTCAAATCCCATACTGTGCACTGATGGTAAACAGCATTACACTTTTTTCAGTTCACTTTTACACACTTGCATGGGATTTTTCAGTTCAAGTATGATTACACGAAAGTGTGTAATCATACTTGAACTGAAAAATCCCATACAAGTGTGTAAAAGTGAACTGAACAGTGTGTAATGTTGATTATCAGTGTGCGTTCTGTTTTTATTGACCTTCTTCTTCGAATTGCAAGGCATTGTTTCCGGGAATGTTTTTTATTGCACCAAAAGTGCGGAAAATCGCTGGCAACAATGTCTGCGGCACATTCTGAAATGCCGCGTGGCGTGTAACTTCGAGAGAAACGGACAATAATTAATCCTGATACCCGCAATATTTGGTTCCAGGTGAAGGTATAATGAATTGGGTCCTAAAATGAAGCTTAGATTGCTGATAATATTGTTTACAGCGATAAAGCTTATTTTTCTGAGTAAAATGACCCTTTGTACGACCACAAAGAGTTTAAAATGGATTTTTAAATCAATTTCGAAAAATTAACCTCGCGGTCAGTGTTGCAAAAGAGTGATAGAAAAGCTATCAATAGATTATCTCTGCACCAAAAATATCCGAGAGTATAGCGGCCGTCACTATAGCTTGTGAGATCTCTTCTTATGTCTCGTGATTCCCAGCAATGCCATTCTCTCTCTATCACTCCTTCCCTTTTCCTCGACTATGCGCTCTCACCGCTGAGTCTCTCAATCTCTCCGAAAACTGCAATGAGAGAACGCGAGATGGCGATTAGGAGCCGACCACGCATGACGCCCCTTCAAACTGCGTTTGCAAAATTGGTTTTGTGGCGGCTTTTGTGGTTAAACGCTGTTGCGGTAGGATGTTCGTGGAAGCGAGAATGAGAGAGAAAAGGAAAATGTCAATCGCGAGTGGGTAAACACGAAAACGTGTTCGGCTATGTTCGGCGCTGAGAGTTTCAATGAAGAGAGAAGAGCAGTTGTATTTGAGGCATGAATATTCAGGCGAGATAATTGTAGTTGCTGAGAGCTGATATTTTGATATTTTAACAACCCTGCTCGCGGTCCTTCTTGACAGAAAAGCTCCTACTTGACAGCTCGTTCCAAGGGGACCATAGTTGATCCATCGAAAAAATGTTGTCTTGTCAAAAAAAAATTTTGCATTAAAATGAAAAAAGTGATCAGAAATGGTTTTTAATCGTGTTTTTTACCGTTGTACATAAAAATTGACATAGGGCTTTAGTACCCAATTGAACAATTTATTGTACAACATATGAAAAAGAAATAACAAAAACGGATGTTACAATATTTCCACTTCATGATGTAGCTGCAACGCCATTGCTTCCTCTATCGAATCATAGCTATGCTGTAGCTTCAGATGCCGAGTCAGGCCCATCCGGTCCATGAAGTTCTGGTAGCACTCGGCCACTCGGCAATACAGTCTAGGCTTTTGCTCACTACCCTCCTTATGATAGCACCGCTCGTGCCGGGCCATATTGCCCTTCTGCGACACGAGCGTGTCGCAATCGTTGCACTTAAAGTACGTCTTGTCGGCGATGACGACCTCTTGATATTCAACGGGGGTTGCGACGGTTCTTGGTTTGCTTTTCTTGTACTTTTTTTTGTTGACTTGTGGGGCTGCCGGTTTTGCCTTCACGAAGAAGCCCAGTTCCGAGTGGTAGTTGTGCAGATGATCCACCATGACGTCCAGTGTATGGTGGATCTGGTTGCACTGCTTGCAACAGAACCAGTCATCCTGCAGTGCAATGTACGGTAGGTCTTCACCACCAGTTTCTTCGACGGCCGTTGAGCTGCTTTCCTGTGGAGTATCATCCACTGCCTCCTCTTCGTCGTCGTCGTCACTATCCGACAGTTGAACGACATAATCCTCGTCGTCATCTTCGTTTTCGATCGTCAACTCCTCGTCGCAGGTAAGGTTCGCAACGGGCATTTCAATCGGTACCAACGGCGGCGGTGATGAAGGTGGTGCAACCGTTTCCGGCGTTTTCGAGCGGGACGCGGCTCGGTTGCGGCAAACGACTCGATTCAACGTTTCGCACACCGTTCGAAAGCACTTGATGTCGTGCAGTTTTTCACTGCACTCGTGACAAATTGCGGCTGGATAATCCTCCCCGGCGGCCAGTCGAACGCCAGTACATTCCTCAATTAGGGCGGCACAGCTGCTTCCGGTGTCTTGGGGTCCGCTGAAAATCGCCTTCGAGCGTCGAGCGACAGAAAAGCACAACCGACAGTACTCGGAGGGGTCGTCGGAAGGTCTGTGAAAGAGAAACTCGATGTTTTGTGTTGCGAGTTGATAGATGAGTTAAACTTACGTATTCATCCACTCTTTCTCGTCACCTGGATTCAGCACAATTACGTCGGACGAGGATTCTCCAGAGTCGTCGTCATCCTCAGTCAATTTTCTCTTCTGTGAAGTTTGCTCCGAATCGTCCGCGGTCGATTTCTCAACCGATCTCTGGACCATGGTATTCAATATGCTTCTGCCTTCATGGGATTGTAGAACCTGGTAAAAACCATGCTTTCTGGCAAGCGCCGGATGTGCCAGTCGAAAGTGGCGCGTAAAGTTCTGCGCGGAAACCTGGTCCTTCTGGACGTACGCGCACGTCAGACTTGGATCAATGCGACAGCAAAAGCCTCGCTCCGTCCTGACAACAAAATGGCCCAGCGCGGCAGGCTGAGACTTGGTTGGCGCTCGGGATTCCTCCAGGAAGCCTTTCTCTTCCGCCTCCTTCGGATGCGAGCGCAGAAAGTGGCACGCAAAGGTAAACTGAATCATCTTGGGCAGCGCGAACGGGCACGAGCCCGGTCCGGCGATGGCGCACCGGAACACGCCGTCCGACCCGTGCGTGACATTTTCCGCCACCAGCTGGTCGGTGGACCCGTGCTTGAATCTGAGTTTGGGAATTGGAGGAAAAAGGTTTTTATCGATTTTCAACGGAAATCTTTGGGGCTCACCTTCGCAGCTTGGAAGAGTTAAAGTATCGCTGTGTCGTAGGTCCCGCGGAGTCCATCGTTGTTGTGGCCGGAACGGTTCCTGTGATGTTACTTCGACCAATCTCAAGCGTTCAATGTTTACGATGTTGCATGCAGATTTGACGTTAGTATGCACACTGACGGGATTTCGATCAAATTAAGCATAACCAAAAATGAGTAGGGACGTCAGTTATGAAGGTTTACGTTAAATTACGCACTTTATTTATAATTTAGTTCTTTTCAGATGAACGTGTATGGATATAATGATGTTTCAAGCAACACAACCAGCAAGCAAAACAAAATTAAAACACTGAGATCTGTCAAAAAGCGTGGGTAAAGTTTTTTGAAAGAAGCTTTAAATATTGATCTAAATTCTGATTTCAACAGTAAATAAAAAGTCACACCAAGTTTTTATAGAAACAACATATAATCCGCTTGTGTAAAGTTTGTAAAATAATTAAGTTAAGTGACAGGAATGATGAATTTTCAACAAACAGCAATGAAGCGAACCGTTTCCGGCAGAGCTACCCGACCGGTGGTAAAAGAATCAATTATCGAGTCCGGTTCATCGGGTGACGAAAACGACGAATATTTAATGGACACGTACGTCGGCGATCCGCACAGATCGTAGAAAAAAATATGTTAACCCGACTGAACCCCTTCCCTCTTTCAGGCCCGACGAGAACCCGGCAAAGTACTGCCGACTGTGCTTCTCCATAGCTCAACCATTGGAACCGGTGTTCAGCGGTCCGCACGACCAGGGAGGGCACATAGCGCAGCTTATTCGGGAGAGTATGAACGTGTCGTTGACCGCACGGGAAGATCACCCGTGCGCCATTTGTCGCGAGTGCTTCCAGCGGCTGCACGAGTTTCAACGCTTTAGGTCGCTCTTTCACACGCTGAACCAGGTGGTTCGCCGCAAGAAAAACACCCAAAGGGCGGTCCTTGCTAAAAAGGCAAAGAAAAAGGCCAAAGTTTCCACCGCAGCCGCATCGGCAGCTGTTCCGATCGTTGACAGCACGACCAACGGACCGCCGGAGCTGCCCGCGAAAGGAGCGGATTGCATTGAACTGTCCGATGAGGATGATGACAATCCGGTCGTGAGCAACGGTCCATCGGCGGAGACGGCCGAGGACATGGACGACGATCAGCCGTATATCGCGCTGGACGACGACTGGTTCTGTTGTCGGCTGTGCAACCGAATGTTCCAGACGCTGGCGGTAATGATCGATCATCTTCGCGACATACACCCGGGGACCGTCAATGTTTACCAAATGCCACCGGGCAGAGTCTCCGGTACGGATGAACAATCAAACATTATGAGCGAGGTCATGTCCGGTGGCGTGAGATTCTTCAAGTGTAACGATTGCGACACCATGCTGCGTCAGAAGAGTAACATGTTCAAACACTGGACTCGCTTCCACAAGGACGGTGCCATGAAAAAGTTGCACTGTGGAGTGGAAGGCTGTACGCGGTTCTTCATGGATAGCAAAAGCTACCGGCGTCATCTGACAATTCATCACGGCATAACGGATCCGTCGAAAATACTGAAATATCAGATGCAGCAAAGCTAACGCGGTTTTTTTTCTGATGTATTAAATGATTGAACAGAAATAAATTAGTTGAAAAACTCAACTAGGATTTTAATCGGCGTTTTGACTACGTTAAAAGAAACTGGTGTTTTCGTTTGCACTGAAAGAAAAGCACATAGCAATATCACATGTTTTGCACATGAATCTGCCCCATACGACTAAGCATGTGAATGTCAAGTGTAAATTACTTGAAAATTTGTATCGTGCGGCATGCTTTATCCAACTGCAAGACACGTGAACTTGACGTGACGATTCACTTGATTTTGCCATGCTGCGCTTATGAATGTTATATGAGTTTGTAGTATTATTCGATCAATTTTCCTATGATAATCACGTGAAAAAAGTATGAAACAGCTTGTTTTTGTTTTCGTGGTAATGTTTTCTTTATTTCAGTAAATTCACATCACCGATTTGGAATTTACACACTATACATACCATACCAATCAGCATAGCGCACCAGGTACGCGTGCTGTAGCAAGAAGACGCTTCCATCTTTCTCGGTCTTGTGCTGATACTCTCCAATTTCCCAGGTTACAGATCTTCCGGATGTCACCATTCACTTGATCTCCCCAACGTGCGCGCGGTTTCCCTGCTCTTCTGCCTGTACCGCCAGCTGGTTCAGCGCGGTCAAAAAGCAGTCTGACAGGCTGGCTCTCGTCCATTCGGGCGACATGGCCGGCCCACCTGAGCCTCCCGATCTTCGCCTGGGTGGCGATGGTCGGTTCTTCAAGAAGCGCGTGCAGTTCGTGGTTCATGCGTCGTCGCCACACTCCGTCAGACACCTGCACTCCACCGTAGATCGTTCGCAGCACCTTTCGTTCGAAAACTCCAAGGGCTCGTTCGTCCTCCTGCCGCATCGTCCAGGTCTCGTGGCCATAGAGGAATCGGTCTAATCAGTGTTTTGTACATCGTCAGCTTCGTGCGGCGTTGCACTCGATCCGATGTGAGGGTCTTCCGTAATCCGAAGTACGCACGATTCCCAGCAAAAATACGAGTCCGGATCTCTTTGCTGGTGTCGTTGTCAGCGGTTACCAGCGATCCCAAGTACACGAACTCGCTCACCTCCTCCAACTCATCATCATCCACAGCTAGAGGGGTGAGACTTGGGGGGCCGACGTCCTTCGAGCCCCTTCCTCTCATGTACTTTGTCTTCGTCGTATTCATGCCAAGCCCTACACGCCTTGCTTGTACCTTCAGTCGGGTGTAAATATCTTTCACCGTCTCCAAGTTTCTTGCCACAATGTCGATGTCATCGGCAAAAGCAAGCAACTGGTAGGACTTGTTCATGATCGTGCCACTCGTTTCGATGCCCGCCCTTCGAATGATGCCCTCAAGAACGACCACGAATTTCAGCACCAAAAGGAATCAGCATGTGCCGGTTGTTGCCTTCTTAAACCAATTGAAAGAATTTTTGATCTAAATCAATTGTGCTATAAAATTTATATAATTTTGTGGCACAGTCATTGACGTCCTAGTTGGCAATAATTGATTAATGACGATTATAATATAATCGGGATAATCGTTACCAAAAGGAATCAGCATGTGTAGCATGTAATGATTTTACAAATTTAGGGAGCGTTCTTTTATTACGTAACGCAGTAGGGGGGGAGGGGGGGGGGGTTGGAGGCCGTGTTACGCTCCATACAAAATATTTAAAATTTGTATGGAAATTTTGTTACGAGGGGGGGGGGGGGAGGGGGTCTAAAAGTCCGATTTTTCGCGTTACGTAATAAAAGAACGCTCCCTTAACAGTTTCTTTGCTCATTTTCAAAAAAAAATTTGAGAACTTTTAGTTTTTAATGTGTTTTCGTTGTAGGAATTGTAAAGCTGATCACTCGTATCTTAATATTTCGACTTCTAAAATTTCAACATCCCGGTGTAACGCTTATGATGCTGATCTGGGTGCTGAAAAGACAGAATGCGTAACGTGATTTCCAAATGATTTCCACTACTCCTCACTAATACAACTGCACTACAGCTGCAAACATAAACATTAGGGTGTTTCAGCCAAACAAAAAAGTTCTCAGAATCAGGCAAACCGAGGTTCCCCTAGTAGAGGATACCCATAGGGACTCTCATGCCAAATATCAGCCCATTTGGTTGAGAATTGGCCTGTCCCCAGCGGTTCAAAGTTTACATGTAAATTACTATGGGATTTTTATGCGAGTTAGATTGTAAATTTCAAATATCGCGATCGTCTTTCTCGTTAGTCAGTCGGGTTTCTTTGTTCTATGATTCGCGATTGTTTCATGGGAAGATTCGTTCTTAATTGCGTTAGCATAATATAAATGTTTTATCTTTTCAGCGCATTCATGCATGCTGTTGATAAGGGAAACATTATTTGATCGTTGAAGCGTATGACCGATTGTGTTGATAGGATATTACGGTTCTGTTCAGTAACGGAGAAGGACAACCATGGGTGGTCTCTCATGCTCATGCTCATGCTCATGCTCAAATTACTATGGGATTTTTATGCTTTTCGTTCAATCGTTCCTACAGGCCTGGGGACAACATGGATTCACTCGGAATAAAGACAGGTGTGTAGGGGATGGTCCAATGAACACATTCTAGAAGGAATTAGGCTTGTCCATTCTGTCCCCAAGGTGCGCATTGGATCGACGTCCGGTGTCTCCAGAATCATCGATTCACCCTTCAAATGTACGCATTGTCCTTAGTATGCTATGACGGCTAGGAGAAAATTACGACGCCCCATGTCAGACGGTGAACACGTGGCAGAGCATTCACTCAAGTTTTGGCTCAGAAACATACTTTAAAGTAATAAAATTATAATTTTTGATGTTCCTGTAACAATTTTAACTATTCCAAATAACGTAACATGATGATTTTATAATAATAATGCAATCGATGCCTATCCACGTGGTCGCCGTCTGATATGTGGCGTCGTAATTTTCAGCTAGGCGTCATAGCATACTAAGGAAATGCGATGATTTTGAAGGGTGAATCGATGATTCTGGGGACACCGGACGTCGATCCAATGCGCACCTTGGGGACAGAATGGACAAGCCTAATTCCTTCTAGAACGTGTTCATTGGACCATCCCCTACCCACCTGTCTTTATTCCGAGTGAATCTATGTTGTCCCCAGACCTGTAGGAACGATTGAACGAAAAGCATAAAAATCCCATAGTAATTTACATGTAAACTTTGAACCGCTGGGGACAGGCCAATTCTCAACCAAATGGGCTGATATTTGGCATCTGGCATGAGAGTCCCTATGGGTATCCTCTACTAGGGGAACCTCGGTTTGCCTGATTCTGAGAACTTTTGGTTTTGGATGAAACACCCTAATAAACATAGTAGAAGGCTTTGTTCAAGCTCAAGCGTGACATATTTTTTGCTGCTGAAGTGACTCGTTTTGAAACATTTTGGATCTGATGATATTATAGTTTTCGCTGAAAAATTAAGTTTTTCGTGCTTTTTTTGTTCGTAGACAAAACGATGGGCGGTTAAAAAAGTCCTTCTTTATTTTCATCGTGATGAAATATTGCGTCAGAAGTGGGGGAATTTTGTGAATCAGAAGAGCAACCGGATGGAATTTACGAGATTATGTATCTTTGAAGCGCAGTGATAATACAGGAGTAAGATTATTCAATGTTATTTGGCAGGTGCCATTACCAGTTACTGATAATTCGTCTTAAACAATTCGTAAACATAGGTTTTGAGTGAGACATAGCGCTTATGGAAATGTAAGCAACGAATTATGACAATCTCGATTTTATCCCTTTTCTTAAGACTGACTCAAAAGCCCCACGACTTTTTTTCCTGACAAAATAAATTATAGATCGTTTACAATACTTGCCAATTCTTGGCATCATTTTTCAAACAGTAAATTAGTTCCGCTTTGACAGTTCTAAATTGAGGCCGCTTTGCAGACAACTATTCTGCACCCAGATGCTGATGATGATGAAACGTTCACACACAAAAACAACAATAACAACACCATAAAATTCATAGCTAACAATATCGAAACTATTAATATTTTCTTTTATTTGCAAAATAATAAACATATTGTTACTCATAGATTTTAGTTTTCCTTTAACTTGTTATGTTTGCTGTTATTTTCTTCACCGCACTGTCACAGCAATTCACATGTCGTTCACAAACGTTTCTTCTGTTTCTTTGTCCGTTCGCGCGCACGTCCTTATTAAAACAGTCGTTGACTCACATTCACGCACCCACACGTACACACTCGCGCGTTCCTTTTTCAACATTCTTAGTCGCTTTTCCTGCTATAGTAGCTTAATATGATATTTTTGTTAACACAAAAGAAAACTTGTTTGTCACTATAATATAAACCTGTGATTTCTTTTTTTCTGTAACACTGTTTGCCTTTTTTTTGGAATAATATGCTTTGTGTTGAATGTTTGTTAAACTATATAAAATTTGTTTATTATTATTTTTTTTTACAAATCAACTCTGCGTTAAACCCCAAGAAGGTTATACCTTGCGCAACCTCACTCTCGTCCTTTCGCATGCGAGAAGCTGTAAATTTTGAGCTTCCAATCAAATCACATATTCCACGTGCCAAAAAAACAATCGCGCAGTAGGCTGCGCACACTTGATACACGCACTTTCACACTCGTCATCGTCGTCCCAGCAAGCATTGACAAAAACACAGAATCATCAAACAAAAACACAAGATGACACTCGTCTAAGTCTAGTCGACTTGGGTTCTTTTTGTTTCTAGTAGAGCTGCAGGAAGAACGTGGTCGCTCCATCCCGATAGGACGGATCGTCCACGATCTTGGCCCGGCACAGCGGACACGTTTGCTCCCGATCGAACCAGGTGCCCACGCACAGCTCGCAGAAGATGTGATTACACTCGAGCAGCACGGGACTGTTGAAATTGTCGTGACAGATTGGGCACTGGCCACCGCAAGCCTGCAGCTGCTCCTTCGACGGGATCGTTCCGTAGCTCTGGGGAGAGAGAACACAAAAATGCAACAATTAGTATCCCGTTGATCAGGTTTACGCCAAACAATTCGCAAGAGACCATGAAAAGCCGCCCAATCCGACCGAACCACTCGAACGGTAGCGAGATCCAGACGAATCTCTGCGCCGAGGACGGTCCCAACAGAAGCAGATCTTCCTCGACTCCCTCCGCCGACGAGGTGGGTCCTCCGGTAGAACTCGACGAGGAGCATTCCGTTGGTTCCATTCTGGACGGCACGCTGTCAGCTATTGATCATGGCCGGCGGCAGCGCAGGTTGTCACCACGCGCGATCTGCTGAACTGAAACTGTCCAAGTCATTCCAACAAGATGTGAAGACAGCCTAGCCAAGTAGGCGCGAGCGCGGGCCCCCCTTCTATTGGTAATGGTTTTTAATGGGTGTGTTTAATATTCATAGCCTGCTGCTGTTCGGCACGGTTGCCGTTAGCTATGGCTAGCTGAGCTGGGGTATTGCATCAAGTTGATACAGAGCGGCTGCCGAGCAAGGAGGTGAAGGTAAAACAAAAGTGGGGGGTGCCACAGGTTGGTCGAGCGGGCGGCTTTATTTTCACTTTCATTGTTTGGATGTTTTTATTTCGTGGTCGCCGACCAATTCGCGAATCGATAGTATTGGGGGTGCTCAAGTATTAGCTAAATAACTCGATACTTGAGTTGGATGTTAAAAGAAAATAATAAAAAAGCACGAAGAATTTTTTTCATGATTCAATAACCCTAAGCCTCGACTATCCGCTCATTACCGCCATTTTGGTCGGCATCTTGGATTTAATTACGGATTGGCAGAGCACTTTGCTTTAAAGTTTTGGAGAATTCCTGAGTTCAACGACCCAAAACAAAACAACGAATAATTTACTTTTTTCGTGAACTAAACTGATTTTTTCCAAGAACTTCGGATAATCACTCAGTCGCCAGCCAGCGACAAGTTAAGACGTGTTTTGCTCGTGTTGTCATCTCGCGTGCTTGGAAGTTTTTGACAGATGGAGATGGAGGAATCCTCCGGAGAAAAAGTTGAGAAGACCCTGCTCAACAATAACAAGTTCAGCCCGCTAGCGGATAACAAAAACAACAACAATGCCAGCCCAGCAGGAGGAGGGGACGCCCCGGCGGTTCCACCACCCGGCCAGTCGGCAGGTAAACAAAAGCAACCACCTTTGGTGGTGAAGAACACCACGGATTTTTACAAGCTCGTGGCGATAGTGGAAAGTTGTGAATTAGGTTTCAAACCGATTTACAAACTAACTCGATTTGGAACCAAGGTGACCTGCTTCTCTATCAAAGATTTTGATAAGTTGCAAGAGCTACTCAAGAGGCAGTATTTGTAAATATTGCTCGGTTTGTTCTAGAGGTCGTATCGAGGTGCTCCGATTTGGATGAAACTTTCAGCGTTTGTTTGTCTATGTATGAGATGAACTCATGTCAAATATGAGCCCTCTACGACAAAGGGAAGTGGGGTAAAACGGGCTTTGAAGTTTGAGGTAAAAAAAACATAAAAAATCTTAAAATTGCTCGCATTTCCGTAAAACTTCATCAATTCCAACTCTCTTAGATGCATTCGAAAGGTCTTTTGAAGCACTTCAAAATGTGCCATAGACATCCAGGATTGGTTTGACTTTTTCTCATAGCTTTTGCAAATTACTGTCAAAAATGGATTTTTTTTAAACCTTAATATCTTTTTCCAACAGCCTCCAACACCCATACTCCTATAGGTCAAAAGATAGGCAAATTCATGGACTATAAGCCTATGGTATTAACTTTTTGGCCAATCGCAGTTTTTCTCATAGTTTTTCGATTTTTCTACAACAAACAATTTACAGCGTTAGTTTTTACCCTGCTGGCCTCCATAGCGGCACTTTTTGGTTTCAATTTTGTCATATTCGGAATCCTCGGACAATTTCACGTAAGTTAGATGTATTGGAATTGCAATTTTGATTTAAAAAATAATTAAATAAAACATTTTAGAAAAAAGAAATAGATTTTATTTACCCTATGATCAATACGTCAAATGCTGTATCAAGTAGGCAAAAACCTGTTTTATCCTGAACCCAACAAATTGTTAAAAAATATTTTGATTCATTCTAAATGGCAATTTATCCAATCAAATTTACAACTCCAATACTTCTAATTTACGTGAAATTGTCCGAGGATTCCGAATATGACAAAATTGAGACCAACAAGTGCCGCTATGGAGGCCTACAGGGCAAAAACTAACGTTGTAAAATGTTTGTTGTAGAAAAATCGAAAAACTATGAGAAAAACTGCGATTGGCCAAAAAGTTATTACCATAGGCATGAAATTGCCTATCTTTTGACCTGTTGTTGGAGGCTGTTGGAAAAAGATATTAAGGTTTTAAAAAAAATCCATTTTTGACAGTAATTTGCAAAAGCTAAGAGAAAAAGTCAAACCAATCCTGGATGTCTATGGCACATTTTGAAGTGCTTCAAAAGACCTTTCGAATGCATCTAAGAGAGTTGGAATTGATGAAGTTATACGGAAATGCGAGCAATTTTAAGTTTTTTTTTATGTTTTTTTGACCTCAAACTTCGAAGCCCGTTTTACCACACTTCCCTTTGTCGTAGAGGGCTCATATTTGACATGAGTTCATCTCATACATAGACAAACAAACGCTGAAAGTTTCATCCAAATCGGAGCACCTCGATACGACCTGTTACACATTGGTGAAAAACTCGCTCTCAAGAAGAAGAAAGTGGAATTCTACACCCACGATTGACGGAGCGAACGAAATCATCGGGTGGTTCTTCGTGGTTTTCCTGATGAACTGAAACCGGACGAGGTCAAGTACCTTCTGAAGAGGGATCTCAAGCTGGACGCGCTGGAGGTGCATATCATCAAGCGGAAGGAAAAGTCCACCGTGGACGAAACTCCGTACATTGTGGTCTTCCCCAAGGGATACACCAATCTGAAGAAGCTCTCTGCAATGAAAGTTGTGGCAAGCACTATCATCCGGTGGGAGGCCTACCGGAACAAGCGGCCGAACGTGACCCAGTGCAGGAACTGCTAGCAACTGGGTCATGGAACCAGGAACTGTCACCTGAAAGGCAGGTGCAACAACTGTGGGGGTCCCCACAAGACGGACGAGTGCAAAGTCCAAGAAGCCGAGCCGAAGCGGTGTGCCAACTGCTCTGGAGCCCACGAAGCCACGGACCGCAGCTGCCCTAAGCGTGCGGACTTCATCCGGAGGCGCCAGCAGGCGTCGAAACCGAAACCGCCGGCAAGGAAGGCGGAGAAGCAGAGTTTAGCAGTTCCGGCTTTTACGCCGGCGGAGTTCCCTTCGCTGCCGGGCGCAGTTCCGGACGGAAAATCCAAGGATCGCCCTCGTCCCGCAGGAAGCAGCCAAGGTGGCCCCCGAGACGGTGGAGCCACGGAGAAGGAAGCCGGGGAGGTACTCTACAGTTCGGCTGAGCTGTGGGGGATTTTCTCCGAGTACATCGGCAGGTTCAAGACCTGCAAGACCCGCTTGGACCAAGTAACCCTCGTCAGTTACATGATCTCCAAGTATGGAATTTAATGAGTTTTTTTTTGTTATTATATATTGTTTTACTGATCCTCGGTCCCAACCGGGTCACAGCACCTAAAAGGACCTAATAAAAAATAAGTTAAGAAAAAAAAAACTTCGGATGATCGAGTCTAGGCTATCCATTCCATTCGGAATTGTTCCAGACTTCAAAGAATAATTTAGAGTTTTTTTTGAAAGGGTCCTTTCTCGGAATAGTTTTCAAAAAGCCGTAAGAGGTATTCGACCTATTTACGAAAAACAAATTTCAAAAATGCTTTAGATTGTACATCTACACGTCTTCCAAGTGCCCCAAACTATAAATAAATGAATGTTGTTACAATTTGGAGGAAAATATTCGTTAATCTGAATTAAATGCAGAGAATTTAAGAGTGCTGATCAGATTTCTTCCAATGTTATTGACGGATTCACCCTTAACCCATACATTTTACAATCGGGTCATTCTCCGCCAATTCACACAACAGTTGCCCCGACCCCATTTTTTGGTCCATTTTCAAAATCAAACCATCCACATTAACGACCCCCGGGTCTTTTGTGGTCTCTATTGCAAGTTTCTGCTCGAACCTAGGAGTCCGAAGGCTTGAATGGGGAGAGCACCCAAACCTCTTTCTACTCCAAGGAACCTTCCACCCCAGTGTTTGAACTGACGACCTTTGGATTGCGAGTCCAACCGCCGCCAGCGATTCCACCGGAGTAGGAATCATCCGGAAATCATCAACCCAGAATCATCCGCTTACAAAGCGGACAGCGTAACCATTCGGCCACGCACTGCCACGGAAAAAATACGTGTTTCTCAATAATTTGCAGCCTGAAATGGTGATGATTTGAAAATTTGGTGTTAAATTGAATTTTATGTGAAATTAGACGACCGATTTGAGACGTAAATAGCAAAGCAAAGTAATCCACTTTAACGACCCCCGGGTCTTTTGTGGTCTCTGTTGCAAGTACCTGCTCATTTCTAGGCGTCCAAAAGTTATGTGTGGTGAGTCACCCAAAACCTCTTTTACGCAAATGTACCGACGTTTTACTTCCCCATCCGATAGAAGGCCATGAGGATAAGGTGGGAATCGAACCCGCGCCGCATAGCAACTTAGGGATCGGCAGCCGAAGCCACTAACCACCGCGCCACGTGGACCCACATTTGAGACGACGATTTGAGAGGTACTCAGATTAAAAAAAACAACGTATTTTTCATTTAAAAAAAAACAAAATTTGTTTTAAGTTTTTTTCGAATCTGCAATAACTCAGAAAGGTATTTTTTTCATTCAGAACAAAAATTTTCATTTAAAATATTCATTAGACTGTATGTAACTAAACATGGCAGAGCTTTTAAAACTACTTTTGTGTTTTTTCGATGAAAAATACGTTTTTTCGGAATGCTGAGTTCGCTATCAAATCGGGCGTCCAATTTTGCATAACAATCACTTTGACACTCAATTTGCAAGCCATCGCCAAATTATAAAAATTACGTCTTTTTTCATACGTTCAAAAATGGAAGGGATCGTACCGAACCTCCGTCACGTGATATAAAAAAAGACCTCAACATTACGGGGGAACTTCCGGATTTATTTCTATACAAAAATAAATCATGGCTTTATTTAAGTTTATCGTTAATCTGTATTGTTTTATTCACTTTTAATGAAAATACTCCGTCTAAAGGCGGGATGTTTTTTTATTGATGGTTCGATTATTCGAAGTCCCATACAAACCATCGGATATTCGAAACTTCGGATAATCGAGGCTTCGGGTAATTCAGTCTGAATTACAGTATTCTTATTTTTGAAAATTTTTCAAATATCAAAATAGATTACATTTAAAACACTTGTGGGGAGTCATACAGTCAAACTGTTGATTGAATTGTAGTAAAATAAAGCATTTTTAAATATTTTTTTATTCGCATTGAATCTCCCAATGTTCGAAGCATTAAACAAAAAAAAAGTTCAAAGATCTCTTTACTGATGTATATATTAGAAAAAAAGACCTTAAATATTTTGCACATCACCAGTTATGCGCGATCAAAGCACACCAGGCGCGAGATGCGCGTGACGACGAACACGAAAAACACGTGTGTACTTCACCACAACCACCACGACGCACACAGCCAACTGTGTGTTAGTCACTCTCATCACGATCGTACACGATCTGCAACTTTGGAATGCTGCTGCTGCTGCTTTCGACATCACGTTTGGGGTTGATTGATTTTTTTTGGCAATCGAGTACCCCATTTGTGTGTGTGTGTCGTTTTGAGTGATGAATGATCAACGATCGCCAAAAGCTCGCTGAAAATTTGTGCCGCTTATGGCATAATGTGCAACAGGAGAACTACAAAAAAGAGTAAAAATAACACACTCACACTCACGAAATAAAAAAAAAGTCCAACTGTTTGGGCTGAGCGGTTGAGATGGATAGATTTTGCAAGTTTTATTTTGAAATTGAAAAAGACCGCGATCGAAGTGTTGGTGCGTGAACGATGCGCTTACATCGGCGTGTTGCAATGCAAGAGCCGCGCGAATGCGATTTGAGTTTTTGGGTTTTAGCACCAGATGCAGCGCGATCGGTTTCGGCTGTGGGGTCTTCGCTGTTTTTTTTGAGGGCATTGATCACCACCACTAGCAACATTGGAAATAAATAAAGCCGATTTAACAAAATAAGATCATCGTTCTTTTTTTTTTCGTTGCCATTCGTATTGAAGTTTATTGATAAGAGACACATGCAAATTAGACGTAAATTGGTGGTTGATATTGGAATGCGATTTTTGGAAATAATGATAATAATAATCATTTGACAAAAGCAATGCAGTGACAGTGGAGCTATACATCGCGAATAAAGGAGAGATAAAAACTTTAAACAAAGTTTGTCTAATTCAATATTGATATTTTTCTACAGTATGTAAAAAAGTTGGTATACCCCTTAGGCACTATTCACATTTTGTGATGAGACATGCGAAAAAATAAGTTTAACAAAAACCTAGTACCACTCCAAAATGTTTATTTAGCAATTCTTTGATAATATATTGACATTTAGTAGAACTCATCACAAGTGACCGGCCCGTGGCTTAATGGCTACGACTCCCGCCTCATAACGGAAGGTTCCGGGTTCGATTCCCGACCGGTCTCCTTGATATTATTCGACTATAATTGAACTTTGAATATGAACAAAAAACGCATGGAATCAGGAGGGATTCGAACTCACACCTTTGGGTTGGTAGTCAAAAACTCTAGCTACTCGGCCACCGAGGGGTTGACACCCCTTGAGTGAATGAATCCGTAGTGGTGAAATAATGTCACAAGGTCATTTACTATATAATACAACAATCCCTTTTCCAACGATTCCCCTACACACACTACACACCATATTCTATAAATAACTCGAAGTGGTTGGTACGGTATGTCCCCACTTCTTCTTCTTCCCCTGATGATTCCATGAAATGTGAGTTCCGTTCATAGAATCTGTCTCTTGCGGTTAATGCAACGCAGTAGGCCGGGCCGCTTTAGGGAGTGTAATACATTTCGGGGGTTCTCGAAAGTACTACAATCATTAATAAGGCTTTCTAGGCCCAGTGAAAAAAATATAATTTAACTCAAAAATGACGAACTCCTCGTCACAGTGTCCTGATGCAAACAATGATCGAGCTGTAGCTGTCACAGCCCTGCGAAGTATGTTGGCTGACATATCGGGCAGTCAGTCAAAAAAACCAGCTAGAAGTCGCCTGACAAAAAAATTTTGCTAGAAAGAGATAGGAAACCTGATGCAAACAAACGTCCAGCTGTCATGTAAACATACTTTGAATGTGTTGGTAAATTTCTGACTAGAAAGCCTTATAAAGACAAGAAAGAACTTGAGGCGTAATCTAACCATAAGTTCTTCCCGGATGCTTTCTTCGGACTGGCTGCGCTTGTGTTCGGTTGGATTAGATTAGATTTAGTAGAACTCATCACAGCACAAAATGTGTATAGTGCAAAAGAGGTGTACAATCTTTTTTACATACTGTAGTAAACCTTCACCATGCACCATTAGGGTGTAATATGGTCGTATGGAAAAAATAAAGTTGTCCAAATTTCCAAACTCCCCAAAGTTTGGGACCGATTGGTTTAGTCCTCACTTTGCGCAAAGCGATTCAATTTTCCATATAAATTTGTATGGAGAAAACCATTTTTTTGGATGTTGATATTTATCAAATCCACGTTTCATGATATATCGAAACCGGACTCATATTCGGATGCTCTGGAATCCTCTACAACTTTCCCGAAGAGAGTATGGTGCTAGCTTGCCCCTAAAAAAAGATTCAGCGTGTTCAAAACTCGTCTAAAACGCGTTTTTTGCTCGAAAATCACGTTTTAGACGAGTTTTGAGGACGCTATATCTTCTTTCAGGAACAAGTAAGCATCATACTCTCTTGGACAAAGTTGTAGAGCACATTCCAGAGCATCTGAATATGAGTCCGGTTTTGATTATAGCATGACACGTGGATTTCATAAATATCATAATCTAAAAAAATGGGTTTTCCTATACAAATTTTTATGGAAAATTGATTCGCTTTGCGCAAAGTGAGGACTAAACCAATCGGTCCCAAACTTTGGGAAGTTGTTTGGGACCCCAAAAGGAACTGAAAAAGTGCTGTGCTGGAAAATCGATTTTGATATTACACCCTAATGCATCATGCATTTCCAGTAAAATGTACTGGGAACTTATTTCGATGAAGAAGCATGTTGCTTTTAGTTCGATTGGTAATCTCAACTTTTGGATATGTTACATAAAACACCCTGACAAATCATAGACAATATATTCATCTGTTAGCTCTTTGGTCCGTAGCGAAGGTCTAATAACACCGACCAACATAATTTTGGCGCAGGCTCAACTTGAGGGGAAGCATAAAGTTTGGGGTCCTCAGAAATGCGTGCACTTTGAATTTTTCAAAACTATTTAGACAGTGGTTTTGGTGATTGGTTCTCCAAAGTTTGTATGGAGAACTAGCGCTGTTCGCTACTCCATGCAATTTTTTGCTTGTATGCAATAGCGACGAACCGCCCTAATTCTCCATACAAACTTTGGAGAAAAACCATTCGGCCCTGCGTAAATATTTTTGAAAAAATCAAAGTTTTCTTGTTATCTTGTTAGTGGCTAAACTGCCCCTGATCGCATAAATGTCCCATATGCATTTTCATCAATTTCGAGTTTTTGATGCAGTTTGGTTCAAAATCGTGTGCTCTTTCAAAAGAGCCTATAACATTCAGTACTTTGTTCTAGAAATCAGGAGGAAATCCTGTTTTTTCGTGAAAACTTTACACGTAGCCTTATGTATGGGACAATAGGGTGTAATATCAAAATCGATTTTCCAGCACAGCATTATTTTAGTTCCTTTTGGGGTCCTAAACAACTCCCCAAAGTTTGGGAACGATTGGTTTAGTCCTCACTTTGCGCAAAGCGAATCAATTTTCCATACAAATTTGTATGGGAAAAATCATTTTTTTGAATTTTGGTATTTAAAAAATCCAAGTTTCACGCTATACTAAAACCGGATTCATATTCGGATGCTCTAGAATGTGCTCTACAACTTTCCCGAAGAGAGTATGGTGCTAACTTGCTCCTGAAAGAAGATACAGCGTCCTCAAAACTCGTCTAAAACGTGTTTTTCGATCAAAAAACACGTTTTAGACGAGTTTTGAACACGCTGTATCTTTTTATAGGAGCAAGTTAGCACCATACTCTCTTCGGGAAAGTTGTAGAGCACATTCCAGAGCATCCGAATATGAATCCGGTTTTGATATAGCGTAAAACGTGGATTTTTTAAATATCATAATTCAAAAAAAATATATTTCCCATACAAATTTGTATGGAAAATTGAATCGCTTTGCGCAAAGTGGGGACTAAACCAATCGTTACCAAACTTTGGGGAGTTCATAAGGACTCTATAAGGAACCAAAAAGTTGCTGTGCTAGTTAAATTTGGGCAACTTTATTTTTTTCCATACAACCATATTACACCCTAATGGGACAAACTTCAAATGCGTTTTTCTCAGCTTGCTGTTTTTGCATATGGGACATTTATGCGAACATGGGCAGTAAAGCGCCATTAAAAAAATCTTTTTAATGGTTAAATATCATTTAAAATTCAAATGCAAACACCCACATATTTGAGATATGGGCTCAGTACGCCCACCGGAACAAGCCCCAGAATGCCCGCCAAAAACAAAAGTAATTCTTGTTACATTCTAGAATTCAGCTTTTTTTCATTTAAATGTTTTATTTAATATTTTTAGTTAAAAGCCCAACTAATTATTTTTCATTTCCATCGTGACGAGCTAAAATTGGTTCATCCGTTCCGGAGAAATGATCAGATAAAAAGTCTGACTTAGTCGTAGACAAATAAAATCAAAATTACAACTACAAATATTAATACAAGCCATTTTTGTATGGAAAGATGAAAAATGCCTACTTTGGTCAATTTCGAAGAGAATTGCTCTATGTGTTAAAATTTTTATAACAGTCCAGACTCGATTATCCGAAAGCCTTGGAAAAATTTCACTTCGGGTAATCGAATCTTCGGACAGTCGAATCACAAAAAAAAATTGTCTTTTTTTAACTGTTGGGCTTGAAGGAGCTGCTAGGCTATGGCAAACCAAGGTATGTAGATTAGATAAGGTAAGGCGCGAATTCCCAGCTGTCAAAATAGTTCGCACGAAACCCGTTTTTTATATGGAGATTTTCAGAAAAGTCAAAATTTGACCATTTTCCGGGCAAATTTTACCGGATTTTTTTCCGTGGGGTTGTTAAGCATCCCAAACTGAACCAAAAAACGCGTTTAGTTGAATTTATTTTTTTGATATTTGTTTAAAAAAATATTAGCGTATTTCGGTTCAGTTTGGCACAGCCCTCTGTCACGACGGCCATGTTTATGAAACTTAAATGTTCGACGCGAACATGAAGGCAACAAAGAAGATGAAGAACGCATTTGCTGTCAAAATTTGAAAATAAACAAACCGCGTGGTAAAAAAGGCATAATTTCAAAATGTTGAAATGATTTCCATGAAAAAATAACGACACGAGAAGGATTTCCAAACACATGTTCCCGAAGGACCCTATCCGCCAGAGACTATGAATAAATGCCCCGCGAAGTGGCGACAGCGGGAGTGGGCCAGTCCTCGGAGAAGGTTATCGAAGGATGCTCGGAAAGACCAGCTCTGCCACAATCACCGGAATCACGGATGTTTCTGCACTTGGTCGGTTGATCCCTGCCGGAGATTGCAGCGAGTTGTTCAGAAGGGTCTACAGTGGGACTTGGCCAGTCCCCGGTCCAGTACTATCCTGCAAATCTTCCCGGTCAATCGGAAGCAACAGTTCTCACCTTTTTTCGCAACAGATTTGCACACACAAAAAGTGATGTTTCTTGAAGATTTGGTGTAAACAAACATACAACACCAATACTGCTATACTCACAGAGCCCACGCAGCAGTATTAGTGAAGAGCCCACGATAAACAACGTGGGCTCTTCACTAATACTACTACGTGGGCTCTTCGAGGTTTTGGTGACTGTCAAACGTTCTAGCCATTTACAGTGGTGCCAGAGGGTTGGTTTGGCATGATTAACAACCCCACAGAAAAAAAAAATCCGTTGAAATTTGTCCGGAAAATGGTCAAATTTTCACTTTTCTGAAATTCTCCATATAAAATCCGGGTTTCGTGCTAACTAACTATTTTGACAGCTTGGGAACCCGCCTTACCTTATCTAATCTATATACCTTGATGGCAAACAAGCAAACTAACTCACAAACTTGTATGCAGGCTGAATTTTCTGCAAACAAATGCAAGTAAACTGCCAAACTATCAAACAGTTTGTTTGTTTGCCATAGTCTAATAGCTCCTTTAGTGATTTAGAATTTTAAAATCCAATATGAGACTTAAAGAACCCAAGACGGATCGAATGAGACCAAAATGGTCAAAATTGGTTGAGCCAGTGCACAGTGGTCCAGATTGCACAATTAAGTGGAGAATCGATATTCCGAAAAATGGTTAAGCTTTGGAGCTTTGGTGACTTCAGAGGAGTTGTTGCAAATGGAAAGGGGCAACTTTTGGTTTGGTTCAAAATTAGAGTGGTTCACAATTAGGGTGATTTTGAAAATCTACCTTTACAGGAATATTTTTGGGAATTTTTATGTCTTGGGAAACCATGTGGCCCTCCCCCACGACGCTTGGAGTGCGGATTTTCTTTTAAAATAACTGCTTTCGTTGGTTATTACCACACGGTCCACAAAGTTTACTTACCGTCTTTTGTAGCAGCTTGATGACGGACCGTTTGCAGAACTTGATCCGATCGAGCAGGTCCGACGACTTGGCCACCATGTAGACCGCCGACAGGATCACGCCGACGATCTTCTCCGAGCCGGAGTACGACTCGAACAGGAAGATTAGCCACGGCTGGATGGGGGCGGCCGATCGGTACAGCTGCGAGAGCGACTCGGCCATCAGGTAGATTTTGCCCTGCGGAGAAGGATCGACATTAATTTGTGGATTTAGTGTGATGTGATTTAGGGATCTTACCCGACTTTTGTACTCGATAACGCTAGGTGGCATTAGGGTGATGACAATTTTTACGACGATTGTAAGCAGTTTTAGGACCAGGTCAGACATGCAGACGGAGAACAGGAGCGATTTGAGGCTTTGAGGTTCCGATAGGTCCGGCATGAACATGATGCTGAGGAAGATGTTTTTACGCTCCAGGACAAATCCGACGACGGCCAAGGCGACCGAGATGAAGATCATTTCTCGCAGTAGCACCCAGATTTTTTTCTGGCCTTGTTTGGAGATTTCCTGCCGGACGACCCAGTTGGCGTGGGAGAAGGTCATGAGCAGTGCCAAGAAGTGGATGATTCCATCTAGATGGTCGTAGCATAGTTTTGTTACAAGGATAAACAGCAGTGGGATGTAGCGGGCGAAGGTGTCCATCATGGCGCGCGCTTCAGGGATTTGATTGAAGGCTTCATGAACCGTGGCTTCGTCGTTTGGCTGGTTGGAGCTGACACTGTTGCTGCGCGTGCCGTTGTTGGGATTTGGATTGGTTGGCGTCGTGGGTTGTTGCTGATCTCCAACACTGGCACCGGCCATGGCCTGAGCGGCTGAGGACGTTCCTCCGATTGTTCCAAGAGAAGAAGGTTGGCTTTGCAGTCCGGTTGTGGATTGTTGGGTGTGGTGTTGATGGACCGTGGAGAGTGGCTGATGATTGTGGAAATGATGATGATGGTGGTGATAGTTAAAATTGGGCATCATGGACGATCGACCGGCAACGATTTCCTCTTCAGCGGCATTATTCTGAACCCACGAGGTTGGTCGGATTCCGCTTGCTATCGATGAAGAGGTTGAAATTGGATATATCTCATTGTTGGACGATCGCAGCGACGTCCCAGTCGCATTGTCCAGGTCGATTACGACATCCGTAGGATTTCCGGTGACACCATGATGGCCGATTATCGGCGGTGAGCTAGAACCCGGTACATTGTGAGAAACAGAGCGACCTCCCTGCAGGAACAGACTTCGTCGCTCGGACGAGAACAGACTGTTGGGGTTGCGTGCTTGCTGCACAAAGGCAAATATGTCATTCAACAGATTATTGCTTAGATTTCCTGAGACACGTCCCGTCGGGTCCACACCACTGGCACCACGTCGTTCACCACTACCACCTGCACCACCACTTCCGGTAGATAGGATTCTCGCAAACGGAACTCGCCCGTTGAAAGAAGCCCGAAAGCCGCTACCACTAGGGCCACCTCCAGCTCCGGTCGACATGCTTCCTTCGGCGGAACTGATCGAGGTTTGCCTTTCGACCACGACCGGAAGTGCCGGTTGCTGAACCGCAGTTGCCGTAGATGCGACCACCGGACGATTATCGATTGCAGTCACGGTGACCGCTGGAATGTTGGCTGAATTTGTGCTACTACTTATAGTGGAATCGTCCTCGCCGGTTGCCAGTGGAGGCTTGGCGTGCCCTTCCAACGAGGTTGTTTCAATGATTGCCGGTGAGTCTACTGCCTCTGGTGGCTGTGCTGCCGACGCCGATGACGAAAGCTCAGTAGCTGAAGCTGCGGGGATCGAGCTTGAATGCGGCTGCTGCTTCTGCTCGTCGCAGACGGAATTGGACATCTTATGCCTCGATTGCACGGAACAGGAAACGGTGCGTTTGCTCCGGACACGGATGCGCCGGATGTGACCCTAATGCTGGTGCGATTTTCGCTTGTTTCTAACAGTTGGTGTTGCTGCTGCAATAGCGGTTTGCAAGCTGCTGCATTGTTGCCGGGCCTAAATTTGGACCATTATTCCGGGAGAGGTACTGGAAAAGGGAGAACAAGACAACTGGATTTAGTAACTTAAAAATTTGCATTTTCCAAATACCAGCTTGTTTATATAGAAAGAAGAGGCGTAGCTTGCGTCGTCTGTTCGTGCTTATAAAAGTACAGTGAGTCAAATATTTGTCCGTACCCCCCTGTACGGAAAATGTTTGTGATATAAAAGTACATAAAATTCGACTAAAGTGCCATGTTTTGTACATCAATCGACGCGGCAGAATGTCCTCTTTAAGACACTGTCATTGGATTTGCAAAAAAAAAATTCTTAAAAAATACAAAAATAGTTTACTGAAAAAAGTCAAAAAAAGAGGTCAAATAATTGTCCGTACCCCTTGTAAAAGTACAAAATCTGATCGATTTAAGTGAATTTATTTATGAAATGTTGTTTCTGTGTCAAATACTAGTACCTCTAGCCAGTTTGTGACAACTTTGAACTTGTGATAACTTTGTTTAGTTAGTTTATATTAAAAATTTGAATAAATTTAGTTTTTTATGTAAAACTTATCAAAATATTAGTTTATAAACAACTATTTTTATAAAATTGCTATTTTATGTTGTAAGAGTCTCTATTCAACAAGTTTTAACAATATTTGTTCGAAATATACATTGTTTTCATCTTTTTTATTGACATTTTTTGACCAAAAATACTGTTTCGGAACAATACCGTTAAACAATCCGGATTGTCCCGGAACCGGTTTAACCCCTCGGAGGGAAATTTTGTGGTGGTCAGATAGAGGACAAAAAAACCCACCTCTTGCAATTTAAAGCATCCAATTTCGTCCACTACAGCCCGATTACGAGTCCCTAGTCTGAAATTTGAAATTTTCAAATTCCCCGAGCAAAACATTGTCCCAGGACGGTACAGAAATTCTCAGTACGGAAAGTGAAAATTTCAAATTTCAGACTAGGGACTCGTAATCGGGCTGTAGTGGACGAAATTGGATGCTTTAAATTGCAAGAGGTGGGTTTTTTTGTCCTCTATCTGACCACCACAAAATTTCCCTCCGAGGGGTTAAACCGGTTCCGGGACAATCCGGATTGTTTAACGGTATTGTTCCGAAACAGTATTTTTGGTCGAAAAATGTCAATAAAAAAGATGAAAACAATGTATATTTCGAACAAATATTGTTAAAACTTGTTGAATAGAGACTCTTACAACATAAAATAGCAATTTTATAAAAATAGTTGTTTATAAACTAATATTTTGATAAGTTTTACATAAAAAACTAAATTTAATCCAATTTTTAATATAAACGAACTAAACAAAGTTATCACAAGTTCAAAGTTGTCACAAACTGGCTAGAGGTACTAGAATTTGACACAGAAACAACATTTCATAAATGAATTCACTTAAATCGATTAGATTTTGTACTTTTATTAGGGGTACGGACAATTATTTGACCTCTTTTTTGACTTTTTTCAGTAAACTATTTTTGTATTTTTTAAGAAAAAGTTTTTTGCAAATCCAATGACAGTGTCTTAAAGAGGACATTCTGCCGCGTCGATTGATGTATAAAACATGGCACTTTAGTCGAATTTTATGTACTTTTATATCACAAACATTTTCCGTACGGGGGGGTACGGACAAATATTTGACTCACTGTAGCTGTCAGTAGCGCTTGTTGTTCATTCATATGTTGATCATCTAGCAAGCAGTGTCGAGAAAAATAAATTCTAAGCTGTTTGTGTGCTTCTAAATTGACATTTCTTTTAAAAATGTACACTCAACCCCCGGTGGTTGGTCACTTTTTTCGTTTGACACTTTTTTTAGTTTGTACCCCGTTGGTTGGTCAAAGTTAAACTAAAAAGTGACGAACTGTCACTTTTCACACGGCGCTCACGCACACTATCAAAACAAACGTTTGGTAGTTTGTTTGAACTCCGTGTAAAAGGAGTGTCAAACTAAAAAGTGATCCCGTTCGTTTGACAACAGTTGGTGTCAAACCATCGGGGTTTGAGTGTATAAGAGAGCAATCTGTCAAAGCATCTTGCGACTAATACCTTATTCGCACGAGCTCATTATAGCCGGTTTTAAAATGTAAACAGGGTTTTAAAATGTATACAAGTTTGACAGTTGAGGTTATAACCGGCTATAAGGAGCCCGCACGAATGGGGTATAAAATGATGTTCACGATAACCCTTCGGATGTCGCGTGTTTTTTTTTACAAGTGTCCTTGTACAAAGGACCAGTACGCGACTGCCGGTTGGATAACGAGAAAAAGTCCATTTAAAATTGGCGCGACAGAAGTTTTGATAGCTCAGGAGAGATGACCTTTGTTTCAAATCTCAAGCAAAAACATCAAAGACTGTTATTCGATTAGACAATTGGGTCCTAAAATGAAGCTTAGATTGCTGATATTATTGTTTCCAGCGATATAGCTTATTTTTCTGAGTACAACGACCCTTTGTACGACCACAAAGAGTTTAAAATGGATTTTTAAATCAATATTGAAAAATTAACCTCGCGATCCTTCTTGACAGGAAAGCTCCTACTTGACAGTTCGTTCCAAGGGGACCATAGTTGATCCATCGAAAAAATGTTGTCTTGTCAAAAAAAAAATTGCTTTAAAATGAAAAAAAGTGATCAGCAATGGTTTTTAATCGTGTTTTTTACCGTTGTACATAAAAATTGACTTAGGGCTTTAGTACCCAATTGTAAAACGTAACTGATCTGTGTCTCAGTGCACTGTCGAACGACTGAGTATCGCATCGATTGTCAGCGATGCACAGTCAACCAAAGTACAACAGATTTATGAAATTTCCATCTAATCTTATCAGTTTGACGATAAGATATTTATTTGTAAAACCTTTTCTTAGGAATCTTTACAAAGAGCCAAATTATAAAAATAACACCGACTAAAACTTTTGGTGAAAGTTTTCGCAGCAATAATTGCCGCGTTGAGGTTGAGATCTCGAAGCTCTGTTCGGTGAACTGTTGGCCGATTGTGGACCACTTGAATCAACTAAAATCAGCACACAACAACTGCGCGTCCGATGACGAAGCCTACTGTGTGTTGATAAGATAATCTGCTGGTGTAAATGTTTTGCGCGAGTGTGAAAAAAAATCGCATGACATCACCGCAAATCGGTCCATTTGCGTGTTGTTTTCGTGAATGTGTGAAGTGAAGGTGATTCGAGGAGGCTCAGCCATCTGTCAGTCTGACGTTTCGGCCATTATGATGAAAATTTTACAGGAAAGTTTTTCATCTCCCTGCACTTGGCCAGCCAACTCGGATGCCATTCGACGGACACACTCGTTGGCCATTTGGAATGTTGATTATTTGCTTTTTCTCACGTTCGCCTGCTGCGATAAATCTATTCCGTGTCGGATTTCTGCCGAGGAAGCAAAATATGCTCGTCGAGGCCTCGTCATCAATAAAATCCACAACACACACATCCACATGTAGACAAGCTCTCAAGGCAGAAACGCACCCAAATTTTTCCCCTTACTACTTGGAGCAGTTCCAGTTGCTTCCAGAAAGTGATTCTACAAGTCCGTTCAAGTCCTCAACCGATGTGAAACGTCACCGTAAGACTTATACGAGTAAAATTACAAACGTAAAATTACACTAACCAAGCTTTAAACTGCCAAATTTACACGCAAAAAAGTGGTTTCAAATTGTTCGCGTAGACTTGGTCACCATGATCGAACTTTGTCTTCTCGGCTCTCTTTCTTGCTTTACACTGCTGACTGGTGTATTCGAGTTATATGATGACTCGGTCAGTGCACGGTTTCTGACTCTCCGTTGAATAACATGCTCTCAAGTAGGTATTTGTCTCTCGCAGTTTACACTGGTAAGACTGGTATCACACACACCATACCAGAGTGGTCTCAGGGCACTGTTTTCAACTCCGCTCTATCGTATATGTAAACAGTTCGTGTTGCAGAGGTAAACAACTTTGCGTGTTGTGGTTTGTTTTTCGTATAGAAATTTGATTTAAACGTTATCGTTCAGTGCGAGAGGTTTGAGTTTCTAATACGTTGGGCTCATTTTGCTGGCAACTTTTGAGCATTTCAAACACATTTTGAAACATTAATTTCTTTGAATAGTTAAAAAAGTAAATTCCGAACTGAATGAAGCAAAGACCAGGCCAGTTTGCTTGAAGTTAGAAGGAAAATAAAAACTTCTGAAATTTGTTTTTTCGGAATGCCTCCGCAAAAATTTTAAGTAAAATGAAGTCCTACGTCAAACATTTTTAAATTGAATGCATGACAAAAGGTCGAAAGATTCCTTAGTTCATCGATTTCCGAGCATGAGGTTTTAAGGTTTTTTTTGACAGTTTTTGAAATTCCCAAATTTTGCGTTACGTAATTAGGTTTTACAGCGTGACGTCACGAGCGCACACGCACACACATTTTTACTGAGACACACGTGCAAAATATGTAAACAGTGCAGCCGAGCTGTCAAATTTCTAACCTAAAAACCGAGTCGGCGTAAAACTTAATAAAAGAACGCTCCAAAACCTGGATTGAGCTAAAGACCTAACCTCTAGGTTAGACCGGGTTTCAAAGAATCTTAATAAACCATATATACTCAACCCCCGGTGGTTGGTCACTTTTTCGTTCGACACTTTTTTAGTTTGTACCCAAAGACAAACTAAAAAGTGACGAACTGTCAATTTTTACACGGCGCTCACGCACACTATCAAAACAAACGTTTGATAGTGTGTGTGAACTCCGTGTAAAAGCGGTGTCAAACTAAAAAGTGTTCGTTTGACAACAGTTGGTATCAAACCATCGGGGTTTGAGTGTATATCTTGCGACATAAACAAGGGGCTGGAAACTCTAATTATACTTATTAATTTTCAGTGTACTGGTGGTATTTTAGTATACTTGGTTTGGTTTGACAGCTCGTGAGCCTTGTTGATCTTGTTGTTGATATTGTTTAAATTGTCTAGCTTCAGACATAAATGAAAATTATCAATATTGCTTATCACTGCGTCAATCTGGAGACTCTACTGCGACCAATACACCCGGGCTATCCAACTCCCAACATCGACTACACACTTGTTGCAAGGATGTTGCTCATCCTCACATTGGCGGCCATAGTCTGCGGTCTCGACTTTGCCGAAGCGGACAAGATCAAGGAGCACGCGGAGATCATCCTTTCTATGGTGAAGAACGACTGCAAAGCTCCTGCAAGAATCTACGAGCAGTGCCAACTTGCGCAAGCTACGTGACGCCCTGGTCCGCTTGGAAAAGTGGTCCCTCGACAAAGTACGGTTTCGCCATCAGCGGAGCTATGGCCGGCTGGGAAAAACCTGCCTCCGAGCGGGATGCTGCGAAACGGCACGGGAAAAGTTCTCCCACTGCCTGCAGCGGATGTCAACCGACGCGGACAACAGCACGATCCTGAACAATAAATAAACGTATATAAATAATAAACAATAAATAAACGTTTTAAACGATAAACGTAATGCATTTGGTTCTTAGTTATTTCTTTTGTATTCCTTACTTACCGATTCATTGGCGTCGTTCATTTTTCGCTTGCAGCCTTACGGAATCTTCCGGTGACATTCCGATTCCGGAACGACCATTCAGCTCGGAACACTTTTCACACTCGCTGGCAGGTTAGAAGAAATGGCAGATTTTATTTGATAGCTCAAAAGAACACAAGGTGGTTAAAGAAGGGTAGGAAAAATAAGTAAACTTATATAATTTAAGTATACTTATTATTATACTTAGTTAAATACTTAGAGTTTCCTGCCCCTTGGATATAAATCGTTTTCAGAATTTTGAAATATGTTATCATCGCCATTTTGGCCACCATCTTGGATTTAAAAATTCTAAATCATTCTAGAGAAGTTTATGGATCATACTTAAGGCTCTGTAAAGCATCAGTCCCGATCGGCTATTTGTGATTCGGGACCATCCATAAACCACGTGGACACTTTAGGGGGAGGGGGGGGGGGGGGGGTATGGCGATTGTCCACGATCCATACAAAGATTTTTTTATATATGGACAATTGTCCACGAAAGGGGCGGGGGGGGGGGGGGGTTGCAGATTCCCAAAAAAGTGTCCACGTGGTTTATGGATGGTCCCTTCAGAATGTTTCAATAAAAAAGGGATTTTTTTGTGTTATTTGTAGAAGCATTTTGCATATAGTGATTATTTTTTCAATTCAATTTACTATTTTTGAACCCTGAATCCAGAACCATCATTGACAGTCATTGCCCCAAAAGTGAAAGACACAATCTACCACCTTAGAGCGAGTTTTTCACCAATGTGTAACAGGTCGTATCGAGGTGCTCCGATTTGGATGAAACTTTCAGCGTTTGTTTGTCTATACTTCTAACTAACGTGAAATTTTCCGAGGATTCCGAATATGACAAAATTGAGACCAAAAAGTGCCGCTATGGAGGCCTACAGGGCAAAAACTAACGTTGTAAAATGTTTGTTGTAGAAAAATCGAAAAACTATGAGAAAAACTGCGATTGGCCAAAAAGTTAATACCGTAGGCTTATAGTCCATGAAATTACCTATCTTTTGACCTATGGGAGTATGGGTGTTGGAGGCTGTTGCAAAAAGATATTAAGGTTTTAAAAAAATCAATTTTTAACAGTAATTTGCAAAAGCTATGAGAAAAAGTCAAGCCGATCCTGGATGTCTATGGCCCATTTTGAAGTGCTTCAAAAGACCTTTCAAATGCATCTACGAGAGTTGGAATTGATGAAGTTTTACGGAAATGCGAGCAATTTTAAGATTTTTTAGGTTTTTTGGACCTCAAACTTCGAAGCCCGTTTTACCCCACTTCCCTTTGTCGTAGAGGGCTCATATTTGGCATGAGTTCATCTCATGTATAGACAAACAAACGCTGAAAGTTTCATCCAAATCGGAGCACCTCGATACGACCTGTAGAATAAGCCGAGCAGAATTTACAAATACTGCCTCTTAAGCTCGACCATCAACAATAAGACAACATCAACATAGAAACATCAAACATAGAAACAAACAACATCAACGTAGAAACTGGTACGAATGGCGCCTTCAAAGAAAAACAGTCTCGTTAAAGTTACATTTCAAATCACATAAAAGCTACATGGAAAAACCTAGTGGAAAAATACTATAAGGGTTTTCACGTAACTTCAACGTGATTTTTTTTTGTCGTTACACTTTCACATTATTTTTACGTGTGTCACGTAAACCGGGCTTAGCGAGGAGAAAATCGGGGTTACGTGATTTTTCAGGTAGCATCAACGTGTGGATTATTTTGAGTGCAACATTTGTTTTGGTGATTCGATTATCCGAAGTGAAATTATTCCGAGTCCTTCGGATAATTGAGTCTGGACTGTACCACGCTTAAAAAAAACATTTCTTAATCCACCATTAGGTGGTTGGTGCCTTCCTCACATTTAAAAAGTAATTCCACTCCTAAGTTGTCCTAATCCAGATTTGCATTGTTTACGGTCTTACAGCTTATAGAGTAATCTACGTGCGTATGTATTGCGTGTACGTACACGAAAATAAAGTGAGGTTAAATTTTGTCAGCCAGCAAAACCAAATGATGCGCTAGTGTGCGTACGCGAAACGTCATAAAGCTCTATAGGGTTATTTACGTGCGCACGTACAGTCCAGACTCGAATATCCGAAGCCTCGATTAATCGAAGTTTCTATTATTCGAAATTTCGATTATCCGAAGTTCGATTATCCGAAGGTTTATATGGGACTCCATTTCAGTCAAATTTGAGTTGTTGATCACCTTTTAAAAAATAAAATGCATTTTTTCAATATTGCATCACCGCCATTTTAGCCGCTATCTTGGATTTAAAAAATCAAAATAATTTTAGCGTAGTTTAGAGGTCATACCTATGCTCAACAATCAAAAATTAGACAACGATATTTTTTTTTGTGATTCGATTATCCGAAGTGAAATTATTCCGAGGCCTTCCTATAATCGAGTCTGGACTGTATTGCGTGTACATACACGAAAAAAGTGAAGTTAAATTTTGACCGACCAGCAAAATCAAATGGCGTACGCGAAACGTCATAAAGCTCTATTGAGCAGACCCTTTTGAGGTTATGCAAAAAATCAATCTTTTTTGCATATTCAAAAAAAAAAAAACTATACTTCACTAATCATATATATTCATTGCCATTTGATTGTAACATTTTTTTCGAATCGCCCGTACTCGCCCCCATCCAAACACTCCCTCCCGTTAGGAATGATCGTCGCCATTTTTTGTTTCGTACAATCCATTCGGATACACCCACTTTTCTGTAGCTCCCCACTTTGCTCGCTCACTGCAACTTCGTAGCCACCCCCAGGTCTCCCACCATCAACGGCGTCGCCACGCCAACTAGACCAAACTCTCTCGTTCTTTCTCAGTTCAGCTTATGTACTACTCTTGCATTGAAGGAGTTTTCGCGCGCGCGTGCTCTTCTCAAACTTCCCATCAGCACGTGGTTTGCTGCGATCCGAGCGCCGGCTAGGCTGCAACGTGCAAGACACACGTATTGCGTACAAGCCGAAGCCGGTTGAGTTGATTTTTTAAGTCTTATCAAATCTCTGTTGAGTCCACTTTTTATGGGCAGACATTTAGTAATTGGCTATACATGAAGCAGCATGCACGTTCTTTGGGTGGTTCTCTTTGCGGGGTTTGTCGGAGTCCTCGGAGACGATATTTTTGACGCGGAAAGTTGCGGTTCTAGCTTCTACAATGAAACGATTCGTCGCCCGACGTTGGCTCGACTTCGCGAATTTCCGTGGCTGGCCCGGCTTGGGTACCAAAAATCACCGGATGTAGCGCCAGAGTTTCACTTTCATGGGACTCTCATTCATCGGTATTACGCGGTGACCACTGTTTTCGCGGCCGACTATCTTGGAAAGTCTTTGTAAGTAGGTTGTAGATTAGTTCGGGGAAGTCCCTTAAAGTACAACCAAATTTTTTTAGAATGTTCGTGCGTCTTGGCGATTATCACACGTCCGACGAAAAGGATTGTCAGGAATTTGACGGTGAAGAAATATGTGCTCCACCCCCGCAGGATATTCCTGTCCTTTACGTCGTGAAACATCCGGAGCACAACCGTCCCCGTATGTCGCACGATTTGGTTCTGGTAAAATTCCAACAACCGGCTGACCTAACTACCGAGTACGTCCAACCGATTTGCCTTCCCTCACCGAACCTACCTCTCTCCGAGGACGCCCCACTGTTCCTTTCCGCCTGGTGTGGCAGCGTCAAAACCGGCATCTCGGTAGTTCCCCGACAGTACCGGATGCAGCTCGCTCCCACAGCCGTCTGCACCGAGAAGCTGTCCCCGCATATCTCAATAACCCTGCACGAGTCGGAGTTCTGCGCTGCGCTAGATTTGCCCAAGGATTCCACCCTCCCCAAGGAGGTCAGTCTCCGGGGAAGTACCGGAGCGCCACTGCAGATGCTCGACCGTACCGGAAAACGGTTCCAGCTGGTGGGAATGACCTCGGTCGGCGTGAAGAATGCCGCCCGGGACGTTCCGTACGTGTTTACGAATGTTCTGCAGCTGAGCGACTGGCTGCGGTCGACGGTGAACCGGGAGGAGCAGAAACGGGCGGGGAAGCTGTGAACCAGAAGGTGGCGCGAACTGGTTTTGGCATCATCCGACGAGCCGGGAGAGAAGAATTTGCGACGATTGCGTCAATTAGTGGGGAGTGGAATTGTGAACCTGAGAGGAAATGATCGGTTTCGATTCGCCTGGTTGAGTGTGAAACAACACAAATAAAAATGCAGCTAAAAGTTGGTTTTAAACAGTTTTAAGTCCCTTTTTGAACCTTGAACCTCAACACAACAACAAAACATCGGGGAGACATCGAATGTATGTTTTTTTTTTTTCAAAAACTCTTAGGGCAGCGCAAATTTTATTTATAGTTTATTAGTTATAATGACTAATAAGTTTGATTTTTAAATTGGTAACACTCCCAAATGAAAGTTGAACAACTTGTGCCATAGCTCAAAAAGGGGAATTTTTGATCATCTAAAACATGTTAAAAAACAACAATTTCCAAAGAAAGTCGAATACAAAATAGGGTAATAGTAACAATCTGGATTACTATTTTTCACAGAAGTTTTAAGCCTGGGGTGCCCAACCTTTTAGCACTGCGGGCCAGATCTGATATTTCTGAAGTAGTGGCGAGCCGGAACAAATGTTTAATAAAAGTTTAAAAAGTTAACATTAATTTTTAAATTGTACTGTAATTGTTTTTGTTGATTGAAGTTAAATACCTTGATATCATTAACTAAAAAACATTTAAATTGCAAGTTTTTTTTTTAGTTTGAAAAATCAACGAGCCAAAATAAAATTTATTGAAACGAAATTTAGATTCAAATCTACTTTACAGATAAAAACTATTTTACCGGCACCTTTATTCGAATATCTTAACAAAATTGAAATGTTTTACGATTGATAATTTTAAAGACACGCCAATAATTCTTCGTATTTCTTAGAATTATTGAAGTTTATAAAAATATTTTTTATGCTCTTGAGCAGCTCTTTAAGAAATCGAACTTTTTTCTTAATTTTAATTTTTGGTTTTTTTTAATCCAGCTGAAACTTTTTTGGTGCCTTCAGTATGCCCAAAGAAGCCATTTGCATCATTAGTTTGTCCATATAATTTTCCATACAAATTTGGCAGCTGTCCATACAAAAATGATGTATGAAAATTCAAAAATCTGTATCTTTTGAAGGAATTTTCTCATCGATTTGGTGCCTTCGGGAAAGTTGTAGGTATGGATATGGACTACACTGAAAAAAAATAATACACAGTAAAAAACAATTTGGTGATTTTTTATTTAACTTTTTGTCACTAAAACTTGATTTGCAAAAAACTCTATTTTTTTTTTCATTTTTTGATATGTTTTAGGGGACATAAAGTGCCAACTTTTCAGAAATTTCCAGGTTGTGCAAAAAATCTTTGACCGAGTTATGAATTTTTGAATCAATATATTGGTCGTAAAAATTTTTCAACTTCATTTTTCGATGTAAAATCAAATTTGCAATCAAAAAGTACTGAAGTGAAATTTTCATTAAGTGCCCCGTTTTCAAGTTATAGCCATTTTTAGGTAACTTTTTAGAAAATAGTCGCAGTTTTCCATTTTTTAAAATTAATGCACATGTTTGCCCACTTTTGAAAAATATATTTTTGAAAAGCTGAGAAAGTTCTCTATATTTTGCTTTTTTGAACTTTGTTGATACGACCTTTAGTTCCTGAGATATTGCTATGCAAAGGTTTAAAAAGCAGGAAAATTGATGTTTTCTAAGTCTCACCCAAATAACCCACCATTTTCTAACGTCGATATCTCAGCAACTAATGGTCCGATTTTCAATGTTAACATATCAAACATTCGTGAAATTTTCCGAAATTTGGACACTCAATTTATTTATTGAGTATTTCATGAGGAGCCTTAAGGGCCGGTCATAAAACTATTTTGAAAAGCCGTCGCGGGCCGGATGAAATGGCTTCACGGGCCGGACATTGAGCAGGCCAGTTTTAAGCAATACCTTCAATTTCGCCGAAGACACCAAATCGATCAGAAAATCCGTTCTCAAGATACAGACTTTCGAATATTTCAATAGACTTCAACTAATGATGTGAAACGGGAGTGCCCAACCTATTGGCCCTGTTGGCCAGATCTGAAGCATGAAGCATTTCAAATTTTAGCATTTTTTATTTTAGCAATAAAATACCAAATTATCACTTATCAAAACAATATAATAAAAGTTCTTAGATGGCTGCAATCAGGGATGCCAGTTTGCCAGATTAATCTGGGAATGCCAGATTTATCAAGTGTCAGACAGAATAAAGATTCAATCTTCTCTGTGCGACAACTTTTTTTTTATTAAAATGAACGAATTTAATTTAAAATAAAAAAATGTGTTTTATTTAAAAAAAAGGAAATTCAACGATTTCGAGGTCATGAGATCAGTTAAACCATCTAAATTTTACAAACTCTTAAATCTATTCATATCCTCTCTACTCTCCACCATTCAGAATTGTTAGATTTTCGTCTGCAAGATTTTTCCAGATTTTTAATCGATACTTCAAATCGATTTTTCAAATTTTTACCTGGTAACCCTGGCCGCAACTCAAATTACAGTTTAATTCCAGGGGGCGTTGTTTTTCCTTTTTTCAGAAATATTTAAAAATGATTTCAAATTAACTAAAAAAGCGTTTTCAATTCTCAAATTGCCCTTAAATTATGTTTGTCGAAAAAAATTGTTGCTATCTAGAATAATTTTAAAGACATTTTTTTATCTTTTTAAAAATATTTGTTTAGATTTCCAATTATATCTGATAATTTGCTTTTTAATATTTTTTCTACCAATATTTTTACTCTGAAAATTAAAAATAATTATTCTCAAAATGCGACCTTGATTCTTGTTTGATTTTTTTAGTTAATATCACTGTTATTCAAATTAAAAAAAAAATCACTTTCATTTTGTTTATTTCTGGAGTTTTTTTTAAAAGGTCCAAGTAACCAAATTTCCAGTTTTTGCCTTTTGGGTGTTTTTGAAACCGCCTTGAGCAAGGGGTATTAAAAAACACCCAAAAAGCAAAAACTGAAAATTTGGTTTATTGGACCTTTTCAAAAAAATACTCCAGATTTGTACCCAACAATTTAAGTTCTATTAAATGTATATCTTTGATAATAGAAAAAATACAAATATACCTAGTTTCATCCAAATAAAAAAAAAAAACACAAAAATATATTTTTCAATAAATTTA